>NC_081410.1:263841436-264158438 GCF_030272615.1 Cryptomeria japonica
ACAAACTCTACTAACATCTTGACAACCTTTGTCATTGATGCCAAAGGGGGAGTAGTAGGATGAGAAAATTCAAAACATAGGGATCATATACTCAGGGGGAGTCCCTCATTTTTTTTTGGTAAATTTTTGGTCTACACATTTTTGGACATCTTTTTGAAATTTCTCATGAGTGTTGCCATCAATGCCAAAGGGGGAGATTGTTGGCATATGGACACTCCAATGAGACATTGTGTGTGATTGAAGGTTTTGTCATTGATGGTAACCTTGCAATCCTATGGCACTGGCAAGACATTCTACCAGCAAAGCATTATTCAAGCAAGATAGTGCACCGACATCAACAAGACCACTCTACACCGACATCGACACCAACACATAAGAAAAGATGTATACCAGCACAGAGGCCGACATGATTTTTAATATTTTGTTTATTATTGTAAGCCGACTTGGCAAATTGTAAAATGACTCTTGTATATAAAGGAGATCATTGTAGACATTTGTAGGAGAAGGTAAGTGAGCATAAAGAAAATTATCAGACAGACCTAATGTGCGAATTATAGGTCAAGGGTATATGTAAAGAACAGAGCAAGAACCGGTACTGAATCTGGCATTGAAGATGCTATTATAAAGAAATACAAAATATTGGATTAGCATAATCCTCATTGTAAGTCAGTGTGACTTCTCACTGAGCAGTGTGCTCTAGGCAGTTGGCCTTCCTACATGTGCAGGCCCCTATTGTAAGTAATATTCTCTTATTGGCCAGTAAGTGAATATTGTGGGTCAAAAATCCCACCGAGGTTTTTCCCACACTGGGTTTCCTTGTGAAACATCTTGTGTTATGGTGTTCTTTTCATGTGGATGTTTTTGATTCTATTTATTACATTAATTCTTGCATACTGGTACATTGTTACTTTATTTTTTGCATGATTTTAAGAAAATTACATTACCGGTCAGATACTGATTCACCCCCCCTCTCAGTATATGTGGGAACCCTAACAATAATCTACTCCTTTCTATAATCCTTATCCATATTACAAAAGCTCCCTCCTTTATATGATAGTATACATTATCACTAATCCCTCCTTTATATGATAGTATACATTATCACTAAGTGTTGTGACTTTTCAATATATAACCATTAACTAACACTTTTGTTTTGAACATTACTTCGACTAGGTATTTTCTCCCTTCATCAAAATGTTGCATTCAGTCATTATTGCCACCTCCTCATCGATATATATCTAATGTCCATCGGGTTTCATGTCGAATAAACCTTGGGCTTTGGTAACTTCCTTTATTCTTCCATCGAAACACTTTTTCTATCGACAACACTTTTATTTTGAATATCACTTCAATCAAGTATTTCCTTCATTCATTGAAATATTGTATTTGGTCACTATGGCTGTCTCCTCACCGATACCTATCTGATATCCATCGGGTTTTTATGTCAAAGAAACCTTGGGCTTCGGTGACCTCCTTTATTTTTCCACTAAAATACCTCTTCCATCGATGTCACTATGCCCCATCGACGAATGGATCTATTGTCTCACTGAACCCTTTCTTTATCCTCTCTTGTCGCCTTCCACCAATAAAGTTGCATTGGTGAAACAACGCATATCAGAGACATGCCTTTTAGCCTCCTCGAAACCTATTTCCTCATCGATATCTTTTATCGATGTAACTTCTTTTTGTCTGATTGACCTTATTCTTTCAATGAGAATGTTTCTTTCGGTGAGTCCCTTTGCACCGATGGTATTATCTCTTCGAAGACCTTTTCCCGTCAATGAAACCATCTTCACTGTCCTTGATATCTTTTGTCGATGGAATTACTATCTTCGATGAGTCCTTTCTGAAGTTCATCGGTGTTTCCTTTCTTTGATGGCCCTTCTATATCGATGAGACATTGTTGGGTCTCATCGATACTATTTGAATCTAGATATCTTTATAGGATGCTATTATACCTACTTGAAGACTTGTGGGCTATCATGGTATTAATGAAAATGATGATTTCTTCTAACAATAGGTGGCTTTTATGATTAAATTTCTCAAATCAAGATATTTTACTTAATTCAGATTTGATACTCAATAATCATCATTCATAAGACGCGAGTTAAACATGTCCTAATAGATGGAGGAGCTGGCTTAAACATTTGCTCTTTGAGTCTAGTCCGTGCTCTAGGTTATTCAGAAGATGCAGTTGATCCTTGGAAAAAGATCACCATTAAAGCCTATGATGAAGAAGAGTGTTCCTCTAAAGGAATTGTGATGTTACCCATTAGAGTGGGACCTTTACAAAAAGACACAACATGCCAAGTTCTAGACTTGGACTTATCATACAAGATACTCTTAGGAAGACCCTAGATACGTGACATACAAGATGTTCCATCCACATATCATTAGTGCCTAAAGTTTCCCTACAATGGGCATGAAATCATGATCTCAGTAGATTCAAATCCATTTCAGTATTGTAGTAATCTCAAACCAACTCAAGAGGTCATTGTTCCTCATAATAGGTAGACATCATCTTTAAACACACAATTCAAAGAAAAATCATTTGTCTCAATTTTGTCAATTATGGAAAAACAAATGCAGCTAAGAGATCGAGGGAATGGAGAATATTCAATATTACAATTACCACTTTCTCCTAAAGCCTTTGGAAAACCATCAAACTCTAAACAAAAACCAATTGTGAAACATCTTCCGATATTTGATGGAGTATTTGTTAGTGGTGGGACCTTATCAGAGGAAACATAAGACAAAGATGTACTATAGTGGCTATACAAGGACAAAGAGGTTCAACAAAACATCAACAATGTCCACATACATACAAAAAAGTATGGAAAAGGATTTAACATTCTCAGAAAAATGGGATACATTGGAATAGGTCCTATAGGGAAAAGAAAAGAAGGTATATTAGAACCTATCCAACCTCATACTCAACAGGCAACAAACAAAACATGCTTAGGATATGGACAAGTTACTGTACCAGAAGACACATCTTTTAGCCAACAACAAGAAGAATATGAAAACATACAAGAACAACTAGCAATTGAAAGAGAAGAAACATCCACTAAGAAACAAACACATGAAAACATGAAATGGGAAAAGAAGCAAGCTTCAAATCAATAGGAAAAACAAACTAAAAGTACCTCCCAAGCAACCTTAAATCTCAATCAAAACAAGCATGAACTTGGTACTAATCAAGGAGAGCTCATAGCAAGGTCGACAAAACTCAATCTCAGTTTAGAAGAGGTTGAATATGAAAGAAGAAAATATAGAGAAAGAAAAGATGAAGGAAAAAATCAAATACTATATGAACAAATCTGTAGATTACAAGCTACAAGTGAGACAGAGTCTAACAAATGGGAATGAAATTCTTATCACTCTGAAGAATCAGCTGAAGAAAATTGCTTTGAAGATGCAGGAGCCAATGTAGTTCACACGTATGCAAGGCTAACATTAGGAACTAGCTCACATGAATTAGACTCACATTCGACTGACTTGGACTTAATAGAGGATGATCAAGAGCTCCTTGTGCAAGGTCATTCTGACGAGAGTACCATTCTAGACATAGACATACATATCAAAAAATTTGATACATCCATCATGACCCTTGATACTCTCAAAACATCTCAACCTGAGGACCCCTTACCTCTAATCCACCCTGAACTTATTGATCGGGAAAATGAAGGACATAATGCCATGGGTACCTTTCCAAATGACCATGCCATATCCGTATATCTTAATGCAATCGAACCCGCAACAACTCTCACTAGGAATTTCAGCAACACATCTTCTAGTCAAGTGGGTGCCAAATCTCCTTGTTGCAAAACTGAAAATAAAGAAAACAATATTAGGTCTAATGCTGAAAACCATTTATTGGCAACATTAGACCGAGAAAAAGTAAAAATAAAGAACGCATCTAATGGTGAAAACCTCCTCGAGGCACCAGAAGATGGGAGATTTGACACTTTACTTGTGCACTATCAAGAAAGGTCATCCATTTTGATCGAACCAACAGAGGCTGTTAACATTGGGACAACAAAGCAACCAAAGATCCCACATCCAATAACTTTGCTATCTGCAGAAGAAATACAACAATATATGGAATTCTTCAAACAACGACAAATCAATTTCACATGGTCATATGCAGAAATGCCAGGGTTGGATCCAACGATTATTATGCATCACTTAAATGTCAGTCTAGGAGCCAAACTAGTTAAAAAAAAATTAAGGAAAATGCATCCGCATATTGCTCTTCTAGTCAAAGCAGAATCCTTCAGATTCATCAGACTTGTAGCTTATCCTCAATGGGTATCTAACATCATTCCTATTTCCAAACTAGATAAAAGTATCAAAATATGCACAAACTTCAAAGATCTTAATAATGCATGTCCAAAGGATGACTTTCCTTTGCCTAATATTGATATCATTATAGATTTAACTGCTAGACACTCCATGTTTTCTCTAATGGATGACTTCTCCAGATACAATTAGATGAAAATAGCACCCGAAGATCAAGAAAAGATAGCTTTCACATGCCCATGGGGTAATTTCTATTGGAATGCCATGCCTTTTGGACTAAAGAATGTAAGTGCTACATGTCAGAGAGCTATGACAATGATATTCCATGACATGATGTATACATTCATGGAAGATTATGTGGATGACATCTTGGCAAAATAATACAACATAGAAGACCATATAGGAATACTCAAAAAGATCTTTGATAGGTTAGAATAGTATAATCTACGACTCAATCCCAAGAAATGTGCCTTTGGTGTCACTTCAGGCAAGCTATTGGGATACATTGTTTCAGCTAGAGGTATAGAAGTAGATCTAGCTAAGGTCAAAACAATCATGGAGATGGCATCTCCCTGGAATATCAGTCAACTCAGATCACTCCAAGGAAAACTCCAGTCAATCAAAAGATTTGTTTCTCAACTAGAAGATAAATGTCAACCATTTACTCATCTATTGCAAAAAAATATTTATTTCAAGTGGGACCATCAATGTGAGGACGCATTCAACAAGATCAAGGCATATCTCATGCAACCACTTGACCTAATGTCACCAATTCCAAGAAATCCTTTGTTACTCTATGTATCGACCACTGAAGTATCATTAGGATTTCTGCTTGCACAATAGGATGATGAAGGAAAAGAATGAGCCATCTACTACATTAGCAGAACATTAGTGGGATACGAGCTCAACTATTCACCAACAAAAAAATCATGCTTAGCGGTAGTTTTTGCTTCTAAAAAATTAAGACACTATCTACTATCTCACTCCATTAAGTTGATAGCTAAAATCAATCCATTGAAGTATTTACTTAACAAAGCAACATTAACATGATGAATAGAAAAATGGATCATGATCCCGAGTGTGTTTGATATTGAATATGTTGACAGAAAAACTATAAAGGGACAAGTCACTACAAACCAACTAGTCGAGGCACCGCTTCAGGATAATCATCCTTTGTAGATTGAATTTCCTGATGTTGATATCCTAATAGTCACAACAAAAACATGGCAATTATACTTTGACTGTTCATATACACAACATGAATTAGGAGCAGGTATTCTATTCATCACACCACAAGGTCATACAATTCCAAAAGCCTACAAATTAATCTTTCCATGTACCAACAATACAACAAAATATAAAGCTTTGGTTATAAGTATCAAAATGGCTATAGAATGAAACATTACACAACTTCAAGTCTTTGGAGACTCTCAGCTCGTCATCAATCAAATCAATGATGATTATCAAACAAAGGATGAAAAGTTAATGCCTTATAAAATATGGTTGATGATATCAAGAAATACTTTATAGAAATAAATTTTCTGTAGATTCCAAGGAATGACAACAAAGCAACATATGCCATCGCAACACTTGCTTCTCTCCTTCAGACACAGGAAAACCAATAGTGTTATGAATTCCTGGTGGAAGAGTTGTTTTACCCTGCTCATAATTGTCCTAATTACCAAACTATATATCACCTTGTTGGGCATGATTCCTCCTGCTATGGCCCAACTTACACATACCTGAAAGATAACACCCTACCTCCTAATTTATCAAAGAACCAAAAAAGAAACTTTATTCGCCAATCCTCCCATTATACTCTTGTCGCGGATACCCTATTTAAACGAGGTCTAGACGGTACTCTTTTAAGATGTCTTGAACAAGAAGAATCCGAGAATGCCTTAAATGAAGTCCATAACGACATTTGTGGCACTCATTCAAGTGGTCTTACCCTTTCGAAAAAACTCATATGCTTGGGCTATTATTGGCCAACTATGGAACACGATTCTTTTTAGATAGCTAGAACATGCAAACAATGTCAGATCCATGGGAATTTGATTCATGCACCAGCACAAGAACTTCATGCTTTGGCAACATCTTGGCCTTTCTGCCAATGGGGTCTTGATCTAGTAGGAAAGATAAATCCTTCTTCATCTAATGATCACAAATTTATCCTTGTAGCTACAAAATATTTCACAAAATGGATTGAGGCAGTACCTCTCACAAATATCACAAGAAAACAAATTGCTGCATTTATCTTGGATTACAGCATCTATCGCTATGGAATACCCATGACCATTATCACTAAAAATGGGTGACCGTTCAAGAATCAGGATGTACAAGAACTATGTGAGAAATTCAAGATCCAACATATATTTTCCAAACCCTACTATCCACAAGGGAATGGGCAAGAAAAAGCATAAAAAAAAACTATTTTGAAAATCCTCAAAAAGACAGTGAATGATGCTGGCAGAGATTGGCATATTCAATCGAGCCCTACTCTATGGGCCTACCATACTAATATCTACACACCAATAGGTGCCACACCTTTCTCTCTTGTTTATGGATCAGAAGCAATACTACCAATAGAAGTAGAGATACCTTCTCTATGAGTATCATTAAAAGGTCTTATCCCAGATGAGGAACAATGAGTGTCTTGATTGCAAGAGTTAGAATTAACCATGAATGAAGACAAAATGCCTTTGATCATTTAAAGGTATATCAACAAAGAATGTGCCACCATTATAATCATAAGGTCAAATCAAGAACATTTCAAGTTGGGGAACTAGTACTAAAAGAAAATCCATGAAACTAGTCAGATCGAGAAAAGAAAGGAAAGTTTGAACCAAACTAGTTAGGTCCATTTGTGGTCATAACATTATTTGGGTCAAGAGCATATCAACTATCATCACAGGATGGGGATTAGCTCGAGGAACCCATCAACAACATGCATTTGAAGAAGTTTTATGTTTGAAAAAGCAGAAAAATCCAAAAACAGTGAAAAAGCAGAAAAATCCAAAAACAGTGAAAAAGCCAAAAAAAAAATAAAATCAAACATGAGAAAAAGTGCAATAAAAACAGATGATGAAAACCTAGCAAACATGCGCTATCTGTCTGCTAGCTCTTCCATCTATTGGTTCATGCATCCTTCCGCTTGCATTCTTTTTCATTCAACGCCGTTCATATCCATAATAAATCCTTTGTACATACGTAGGCATCTGATGTGGCTTCTCGACATGGTTTGGATCATTGGGTATATCATAATGAATTTGTTTCAAGGCTTTGGGAAAAATCCTACACTTAGCTGGGGACAAAATTTTTAATCATTTTGAGCTTAATCAAACAGGTAGAACAATAGTCGGGCAACACTTATCAAGCAAAAATTGAGACACATCCAACATCAAACATGAGATCAAATTGTCAACCATCAAACTATCACAAAGTCAGTCTAAGCAAATCACACACTTTTCAATGGATGGTATCTTTTGGACAATGATATTAGCATGATTATTAAACTTTTCTATCTTGATTTTTGCTATCATGATTTTTGAGTGACTCCAAGATGTCTTTGACTAGAGGAACAAGGAAGGAGCATGATATTTTTCTTGTCTGCTGTGTGTAAATTAATCATTAATATGTGCAAATTTGTCTTGGGACATGATCATCAAAATATCATTGAAGACATTTCCGATTTGGGTATTGAAATGGTTAATACTACCTATTTTACGCAAGCAACACTTAGGTCATCTTGGTTCAATTATACCTCGATGCTTGTGCTAACTTTCCATATAAAAAATCTAGGAAAGTAGTGCTTAGGTCATCATGGTTTAATTATACCATTGATGTTTGCACTCACTTCCCACATTTTAAAAATCTCAATGATAACAAAATGCAATAACCCAGTGACTGGTCCGGTCGTAGCTTTGCATTTTCATTTGCATTTAGCTTGCATTTCATTCTCGCATGGGATCCCGCATGATCATTTTATCCAAGGTTAAATATATCACAGGAATCATCAAGGTATCATCACAAGTGTATATGCAATTAGACTGATGACTCATCTCTCTCCAGATATTGTCGACCCAATGAAAATTTAATGTTATCCCCTCTCAACAGAACCAACATCAACATATTTGAATCTTCCTGCAGCTTGATATCAACAAATTGTCAGTTCTTTATCTAATCAACCTTATCAACTTTATCAACTAATCGCATCTACATTGATTCTATCATGTCTTATATAGGATGTATCTTTCTTGAAACCAGAGGTTCTGATCATGTCTTATACGGGATATATCATTCCTTAAACTAGACGCTTTGATCATCATTGTCTTATACAGGAGGTGTCTTTCCTGAAACCAGACTGAATCTCAATATTATCAATCTAATCAACCAAGCTTTATCAATAATCAAGAATAACATCACCATGATCATAGAGCTCACATTTTCATCAACCATAGTTGTAGAAATCAAATCATTTTTAATCGAGATATCAATTTCGCAAAAATTCACAAACTCCAAAGGTCAATTATCTCAATTGATCTCCCGAGGGGGCATCATCGTATCACAATTTATCAATCAATAGCTGGGGCATCCTATCAAACCAATAGCATCATCAAAATGAGATTATTCTTTGTATCAACGCGTCATCACACCTCACTTCAAAGAGGGGAAAAATGTATACACCTAAAAATGGTCTAAAGATAATTAATTAAATAATCAATTATTTAATTAATCCCCCTTCCTAATTTAATTGAATTCATTAGGCAATTTTATTAAATTCTCCCTTTCATCTACTTATTAATAAATCTAAGGTTTTATTCATTAAGTTCATTCCATAGTCTCCTTTGATTAATTAATTCAAATTAATTAATCTCCCCCCCATTTCAAACAATTATTATAATCACCTAATTAATTAAAACAAATTGATTTATGAGTTGTTGAGAATTAATTAGTCTTTTCCTATCATTTGAATTTTTAAATTCAAATTACCCACATGCCTCCTAACTTCTAACCGCCTAACATAACCATCTCTCTAACCTAACCCATTCCTCCTAACCTTGGGTTTAACCAACCCTATCCTATCTTGCACATTCTAACCTCCTTATCCTAACCTCCTATGGTGTGGATATTATTCTCTTGAGACACATGGCACTTTGGCCACATGTCTCATCTCTTGGACACTTGCCCTTTTATGAGCAAGTCTTCTTGACACTTGTCACCACAGAGATGACAAGTGTCCCTTCCTCCAACCTCTTCTCCGACCTCCTCCAATTTCACCCTTGATATCTTCAAACTCAATCTTGACTGTTGATTCCTGCCACCTCACCCTTGGCATTGGAAATCCTATAAATATCCCCTATTTTGGAGCACAAAAGATCCCATCTCATTATCAATTTAGGCATTGTTACTATAGGCATATCATTTGAGCATTATTGTTATAAGAAATTGCATCTTAGATTTAGTTTAATTTGATCATTTTCTAGCATAATTGTTGAATCATGTAGCTTAATCAATATCTTTTCTAGCTTAATCATGCATATTGTTAGCTTAATTAGTCTCTTGGATCAATCTAGCATAATAAATCTCATCTTTGCATATCATAATCATTTCAAATCCTTCATCTAGGTGTAGTCAAGTCACTAGGATTGGTTATCCAGATCTGAGAGCAAATCCATACTCGCATCTCTTAGGAGGAGATAGGTCACTTTGTCATGGTTCATCTTTCATTTGTTTCTTATTTGCTAACCATGCTTGTAATGATCTATTGAGTGTTTTGTGTTGTAGCTATAGGTATCACACTTGACAGACATGACATTTATCAGATTGCGCTTGATCCTATCTTGCTAGAGCACTCACCAGATTTTATCAATTCGATGACTTATCTTATATCCATCTTAGAAAAACTACCTATTTAGGGCACTAGTT
This sequence comes from Cryptomeria japonica, assembly GCF_030272615.1. Classification (NCBI taxonomy): domain Eukaryota; kingdom Viridiplantae; phylum Streptophyta; class Pinopsida; order Cupressales; family Cupressaceae; genus Cryptomeria; species Cryptomeria japonica. Next base: position 263,851,667 of record NC_081410.1, read on the forward strand.
GAGTGAATCCTCTCAGCAGCTTATCCAATTAGCAACGTATGTTTATCTCAAAATTATCAATTATAGCTTAATCCTTTAGTTTTTTTTCCCTTAGGGCACCTGTTGAGTGAATCCTGTTAGCAGTTTATCCAATTGAAAACATATGCTATCACAAGACTATCAATTTCCACCTATCCTAGACACAAATGTGTTTCTGCTATGCAGACATGCTTTTACCCTACCTTTACGTGTTTTGACAAAAAAAACATGCTTTCTTAGCACATATGCGACACTGCTGGACATATACACATTTTTACCTCACAGACGTGCCTATTTATCATAGAGATGGCTCTATTTTACCTAAACATGCCTTTTTTTCATAGACTTGCCTATTTATCACAAACGCGCCTGCATCTATACATAAAGATGATTACCTACATAGATGTCCCCAAGATGACCTAGATGTGGACAAACCCTACCGTAGATGTGTTTTGGAACAAAATACTGATTCCATGTTTTTGTTTAACTATCCTTATATGCATTAATTGAAGCAACACATACAAAAAATGTACAACGCGAGGTTCAGGTACATACCGTCTCACCCATGTTGTCTAGTCTCTGGAACCATCAGACGCAATCGAATTTGTGTAGCCTATATGCCATCTCTCTTTCTCTACTGACCACTCTCTAGGCTCTAGGTGATCTAATCTCCTAGATGATATGGATGCAAATGAGGATGTTTTCCTTGTGGCTTGTACATATAGGTTGCTTAGCCCTAGTCTCTCATGTCAGTCTTTCTTTCCCGAGTCAGTCTCTTTTTCCTGCGTGACCTTGTCACCCTTGTAATACCCTAAAAATGGTCATCTAAACCATGGGCCCCTAATCTCGACAACATCACCTAGGTCCTAACCAAAGGCAATTAAATCAATATTGAGCACATTATTAATTCTTTAATCATCAAATGTCACATGGCAAATTAATAACTCAATATTAATTAAATATTTATTTAATTAATTGAATCATTCCAAGAAAATCATTTTCATCAATTATCCTGTTTAATTTATTAAATATTCTAGCATATTTAATTCATTAATAAATTTGCCATTTAATCATAAAAAAGGAATTAATTTATCAAAAAAGAGGAATTAATCACAAAGCAAGAGTTAAATTGAAAATAAAATAAAAGAATTGAATTGAAAGAGAAATCAAACTTGAGATATTCTTCTAAATTGAGAACTTGAAATCAGAAAATAAATTAATTGAATTATAAATCATTCTCTAAAATTGGAACTCAAATCTTTTGAGAAAAGAAGTTCAGTTGCATTGAAAAGACTCTTTTCTTGAATAAATCAAAGAATCACCTATTTTTATCATAAGTGCATGAAATTAATTAATTCTTATTTCTAATGCAAACTCAAACTTCTAATCTGAATGCATTTCAATTAAACTATAATTGGAATCTATCTCAAGGTTAACTGAATCTGATTTCTCTGTTATTTCAATTAATCCTAAATTGTGGTTTTTCTTGATCTCTCTTGTGATTCTCTATAAATTCAGCCTTCAGCTCTCATTCAAAACACCCTGGAGATTTATTATTATACACTTTTTTCGTTGGAGTCATTGAATATATTGTGCTTGTTTTTTGAGATTATTGCATCTTAGTTTAGCTTTTTGCATATTTAGTTTACTCTATATTGCTTGAATCCATATTGCTTGAGTCTTTCATCCATCTTGCATACATTTAGCTTAATCTCATACTCATATAGATTAAATCCTCTGTCTTGGTGTAGTCTAGTCACTGGTATTGCTTATACAAATCTGAGAGCAATCTTATTCTCACATCTTTTAGAAGGAAATTAGTTGATTTGTAATGGTTTTCATATTCATGCTTATATTTGTCTAACCATACATGTAATGACTTAATTGAAGTGTTGTGTCTTGCAGCTTACAAACTTATTCCACCCTTTCACACATACATTTCTGGTGCCCACTGTGGGGTAGAAGACTACTTTTTTTCGGCTTCCAAGAGTAACTCTTTATTTTTATTTTTATTTTTGGATTTTTTGCTGTACAGTTGTAGCAAAATATCATATGACATCTCTCACATGCCAAAATGACAAACTACATGTATCGTACAATATGGTACGAATTAACGTACGACTAGGTGAAAATTATCATATGGATTTGTATTTTTTGGTAAAAAAAAAGTAGATTTCATTCTTCAGGCTCTCTATTCAATTTTGATTATAATGACACTGACCCTAGCTTGTTATTTGTCTATTTGAGAATTTTTTACAGCCTAATCAGTTTTTGCAGAATGCCTGTCGAAGAATATGCTTGTCACACAAAGACAATATGAATACTGATTCATTGCCTTTGCAGGTTGCTTGAGGAGAATCGACCAAACATCATGTATTCTTTAAATTCATTTTTAGGCACCTAAATTTCTATCTGGTTAAAGAACAAATTTATATTTTGTGTTTTAAGAAATTCTGAGAGGTAGGAGAGTATGCTCTTGTCTTTATAGACAATCAGAAATCTAGACCCTTGAGGCATTTTCTTTAAGTTTGAGATTTGTATATCTTTATTGGGCTTGCCCTCCCGAGGAGCTAATAACTCTATCACCATTATGATCGATGAGAGGGGAACGACCCAAGTGGGAATGACTAAACACCAAGTACTCCAACCCACTATAAACTAAATGCGATTTGATGAAAATCAAGTCAACAAAAGTGCTTGGGAATAGTTATCCTTTATACCTTTGGGTATATTAAACCTTGGTTTTCAAGGTTGGGAGACCTCTTAATTGAGTTTATAACTCAACGGGCCGAACGGATCCCTTACTAGTTCCAATTAAAATTAGAAGCTACCCAGTTCACCTCCGAAAGGGGGGATAATCTTTGTGCAAAAGAGATATTAACTCTCCCAAGATACTTGTCATTTCGTGCCCCCATTAGCATTTGGAGCTGGCTAATACGACATTGAGAATCCATTGCATGAGACTCAGTGACCGTATTCTGATTAGCTATTAGGTGTGTACCTGTGTCTACAAGCAAAGGTTTTCTTCTCTCACCAATTTCCGTAGGGTTTGCATGCTGTGATTGAAGTTATTATTCATATTACGTGTTTTCTGTATTTTCATCCCTGAAACTAAAATTGAAATACCAAAACTGGAGAAAACAATAAATAACTCAGTAGTCAAAACTCTGTCCATGTCAAAACTAGTCTATCCTAGTCGAAACTCTCCCTGTGTCAAAACTAGTCTATCATAGTCAAAAATCTATCCGTGTCACAAACTAGTCTATCTTAGTTGTCAAAAAATCAGTCCACCTCTAAAATGGTCATTGTTAGTCAGTGAAAACTCAGTCAGCCTCAAAAATGGTCATACTCAATCATTGAAAACTTAGAATTTAGTTTCTGTCCAGTAAACTATCGTGCGAATCTTCTGATTTATCATCCTGCTACATACATATTTTTGTACAAGATTCCATCAATCCTAACAATCTATCATTTGAGCCTACATTTTGTGTCGTACGATACCTAATTACCTATCATCCTCTTTAGGTAACTGTCGTTCGATCTTGCATTCTGTATCGTACGATAAATCATTGCATTGATCAGTTTGTCATTTAGGACTTACCCATCTGTCGTACGGTCATAGGCAACAACTCATACGAAATACTATTGTCATTGTCTTGAAGCTATTACACTGTCATCTGGTTTTGTAAAAACCCGTCGTACAAATTTTTGATTTTGTCAGTCCTAAACAACCAAACTTGCCTAAAACAGTCTAGAATGAGCATAAAATTGGTTATCATCATCCTGAGCATAAACAGATCAAAATAGTGTACCTATGCCATTTGTGTTGTATGATTTTGTCGATCATCTTTTAGCTAGTTCAATCAACTACTTATCAAATTTAAGTCACTTTGATAACCTCTTACACAGGATAGATCATTCCTGAAACCAGCCCGACTCTTAGTCACTTCTCTTAAATCAAACTAGGTAACTTAGATAAACGTCTTACACAGGATAGATCTTTCCTAAAACCAGACTAAATATTAGTTTCTTCTCTCAATCGATATGTTAAATGAACAACTAGCTCCAGATCTGATCTTGACTTTTGCATCACATATAGCTCTCGGTCCTGTTGGTTCTAAATGCCTATTCAAACCAGAAGCTCTTCTAAATTTTTTGACAAAAGTAATAAGCCCATGGCTACCTTGGCCCAACAAATTCAAGATCTCAAGAGAGAAATATATGACATTCAAGCTCAATGAAAATATTCAATGACCCCTCTTGAGATAAAATTTCATGATATCAAGAACACTAGGCTTCAAGAAATGCTAAAACAATTACATAAGTTGGAATAGAAAGTAATTGGAAATCCAAATCCAAATCTCATACAAGATCACAAGACACCTTCACCAAGACAAAAAGACATCTATTCCCTAGATAGGGAGTTTACACCTTTGGGGAAATCTATTGAGTTAGCTTTGGAAGAGCTTCTTAAGAAAAATCCTATCATATTACCTAAAAAGACCACATGGGGATGTGAAGTTTTGAGTAAATACTATGCATACCACAGGCATAACAAACATAAGACTTTAATATGTATGGAATTAAAACATAAAATTCAAGACCTCCTTGATGATGGTGTTATTTAAATTGAAGATCCTAATAATTCACCTAAAGAGAAACCATATGTCATTACCAAGCATGATCAAAATGATGAACCCATGTCTAGCAATGGCCCACATATAGCCTTCATTTCTTCCATGATGCCACCATCTCCTAAGGCTTCTCAACAAATATTCATATCATATCCCTCAAATAATGAACCTAATGATGAAATTTTTCATGTTGACCCTCAAGGGCTATCTCAAGGGCCATCCCATCCAATGGTTGAAAAAGATCCCATCTCAGTGGAATCCCATGATGATTCCCTTATACCTTTCCATTTCTTCCAAGATGATCCTTTTCCATCTCAAGAACAAAGCATACTTCCTAAGAAAGATCATGATGCCTCTTCTACCTTTCCAAATGAACCTATTCAAAATTAAGAGTCAAATACTCTATCCAATGGTCCTCTTCCATGTCAAGATCAAAGTATACCTTTATCTCCTTTTCATAATCCTCAACATTCACCTCAATGAGCCATCATGCCTACAAAGCCCTCTCATGATCCTACAAGTCAACATATTTATAAACGTAAAGGGGTAGACCTTCACAAGCAAGAACCCCTCCATTTCAAAGGAAATATTAAGGGTCATGGCCTTAGGGATATTCCTCAAGATGGTGGTATCCCTACTAAACCAAAATCCAAGTACACGCCTTCCCCTTCACCGCTTCCATCCATTTTAGGACCCTATATCCCTCCATCCCTTGTACATGATCAATAAAGGCATACATATTCACGTACCTTTCCTCCATCTAAAAGGACACAAAGGCCCACTGAGAAAAAGAAAGCAAAGTCAAATGTTATATGGGTTCCTAAGGCAGTTGTAGAAGCAATGCATTGTAAGAAACTACAAAAGCATGAAAAATCAAAAACCATGTGGATCCCTAAGCATCTTCTTGAAGCACAACTGTCTAAAGAAAAATCCAAATCAACAGCCAAGATTATTGTTCCTCCATCCAAACCTTCCAAATCTATTTCTCCATCACCTCCTTCATCTATTTCAGAACCTTATGTCCCAAAGTCCCTAATTGTTCCTCCATCCAAATCTCTAAATCGGAGATCCACTTTTCCTCCATCAATCCACCACCCCTCAAGATGTGTGCCAATGGTGATACTGCAAACATTTCCATTCGCTCATGCACCAAACTTTCAATATCTGATCCATTATCCAACACCTCCTTTTCATCCTTCCATACCCCTTGTCCAATCCTTTGCATAAGACTTTACCCTAGTTTCATCGCAAAATTCAAAAACTAAGGAAACCAATATTGGAGATGCTGGACATGTACAATAAGCTGAGTCCTTCTTGGAAAGACATCTTTATGCTGGACCAATGAACTACCTACACAAAACTCCCTGACCCTATGAACAACATGCACCTTCAACGATATCATATCTAAGGGTTGGGTTAGTTTAGCATTTTCTTTCTGCACTACATATCATTTTCTTCAAAGCACTGCATCACATATAGCTTCTTTTTCAAATGCATCACATTTGTAAAGTTTTTGCATTTGCATATAGTAACATCAATAAAGCAAGGCAACTGTCCAAGTTTATCATTTGTTTGCATTCAAGACAAACAAGGGTTGTCTCCTTTCTTATATATTCAGACATGAAGTCCTTAAGGTCATAAGGTCATTCATTCTCAACATTACCCTGTGATGATGCTTTACTTATGGTTGGGTAGTAATTTCACTATTTGAGACTTGATAACCCAAAATCTATCAATTTTTATATCTCAAACACATTACAAAATCTCTAATTCATTCTAGACACCTAGTTGATCATATGACTAGTGAAAAATCTAAAATTCTACTTCAGCGCCGCTGTAATTGTCACACCCAAGTAGGTTTCATTACTTACAAGTCAAGGCAAAAAAAAAGAAAAAAGAAAAAAAAAGTGCTATGCCAAATATTCATCTCAAGGCAAAAGAGCAATGATATATAATTGAAATATCATGCATGCAAGTGCGACAAAAATATTGACTATGGGAACATGCGAGTAACTCCTTTAGGGCTATGGATGTCTACTGACAATGGAACAATATTTGAGAAATTACAGTCTATAACCTCGTTGGAGCTCTCAAGGCTTGCTAGAAACAAGGCTCTATTCGGGATGCTTTTGAAGTTAGAATAATCCACATAGCTAGTCATATAGGATGCTAAGGATCTTTACTAAACACAAGAGTAGGAATTAACTCATTTGCACTCACATGGGCAAAAGAAGATCAAAGTTTCAAGAATCTATGGGGAAGTTTTCTATGTCTCCATTTGTAAATCCTAGTCACTAAGTGTGTTGATTTGGATGTTCCAAGGGACTTTAAGGATCGATTGACTGCTTATCTATGAAATGTTTTGTACCTCCAATTCAATTGGTGTATTACAGAGTACTAAACAAACACAGTGATTCTTGTTCAAAGAGGAAATGCATCATCATGCATATTGCATTAACATAGGTCATATCAAAAAAGCATTGTCTCTACATGCATTCTACAGATCATCATGTCAAATAGGTTTGCGTACTGGGGGCATAGCTGAGAAAATTCTAAAAACAATCATAAAATATCTTGAACAAAATCCTAAAAATCATAAAATGTCTTGGACAAAATCCTAAAAATAAAAAACTCACAAAATAAAAAAAACTGAAAAACTGAAGCAAGAAAGCATAGACTATACTTCAAAGCAAATCAACATCAGAAAAACTTTCAAAGTCTGCAATCAAACTTATTGCATTTCTTGTTAATCAATCTATCAAACTCTATCAAAAATCAACATGTTTTATAAAAGGAAGGGTAAACTCAAAACCAGATAGATCGGTCTTATACAGGGTACTTACTATTTGAAACCAGACATTCCTATCAATGGTCACCAAATCAAAACAATGACATAGATCAGTATGGCTGCTAGATTTTGTCCAGGTTAGTCTTATCTCTTGTACTAAAGTTCCTACATCTTTGCTTTCACTTGTACATATATTTTAGCACTTTTGTGACACCCTGGTTCTTTTAGAACCCTCATGGATTGAAACTGATTAATGTCCTAGTCTTAGGGTAATCGACTGAGCATTTTGTGTGTCTTAAGAAGTATCAACCAAGTCATCATTCTGTCAATGATACCCGGTCATCCAATTTGAGTCAGTCACCTATCTCTTGACTATTGAACAATTTTATCACTGATTTCATAAGCAAAACAACATTACTGAAAACAATCATGAAATAATTTGAGATATGCATGAAATCTTTCTTTATGTGCTGTCTTTTATATTGGTTTTTGATTATTATTCCCTCTGAGTAACTTAAGGAAGTCTATCTTGACTAAGAGGAGAAAGGATTGGGGGCATAATATTTTCTTTGTTTTCTGCTTGTAGGAATGATTCTGATGATCTGGAAACATCTAATCAGCTGGGTGTCTTTGATAAGAGCCTTCACATCAAGGTGAAATCGCCACACATACCTCGATGCTACTTATTTGTATGCTACAGGGAGGTTCACATCATTTCTTTGTCTGTTTTGAGGGAATTTCTTTATCATGCAATTCGGGTCCCTGTGAAATCTATCCAATGATATGAACCAAAAAAAAGGGTTATTATGGACAAGATAATTAATATTGCACATGAAAATAAAGGAACTCTTATCTGTCTGCTATGTTTGTTAACGCTCAGTGTTGAAACTTGAGCATTTCAAATCCAGTGACTAGGTTTAGGTCACATTCCATTTTGCATCTCATTTTGCATTTCATTCTACATTTTATGAATTTAGAGTGATTTCAGTATGATAACAATGATCTCTTTATCTTCTGAATGAGAGTTGTAAGCATCATCATTTCTAAGCTAAGTGGTCTCTCTTTTTCATCATTTCTTCGATCAAGTACTTGTGTATTGAGATGTTAGCTGCATACATAAGCATCTTATATAGATTCATACATTTCATTATCACTCATTTTCATTCATCTTATTGCATAGCAAAATAATTTTTTTTGCATTCCTAGATACTCATTTTCATCATTTATTTGCATATGAAAAGAAACAAAAAACAAACATCCATATTCATTTGCATTACAACCATACTGAAAAGATATGCATACATATAGAATAAAGCATATAGAAAACATCTCATAAATCAATCAAAACAAGTACAATAAAGTCAAATCAAGATCTCATATATATAATGATAAAGTATTAGGGTACAAAATAATGTCAACTGACATATACAAACTCCCATCAGAGCAAGAATTGTAAAGGCTACAAAAAATGGGTGTGTCTACACAAAAATCTAAGAGCTACAAAAAAACAATCTAGCTCTCTACCTCTCCCTCATCGCCAGGTGGTGGAGGAGGTGGAGTTTGCTGACCCGGATCCTGCCTAGGTGCCCGAAATCCCTCAGATCAAGCCATATACTAAGAATAAGGTACAACCTATTACACTACTGGAACCGCTATGTTATACACTACAACATAGTAGGCTGCCCAACTTGTCTGATGGAGTACCTCCTACCACAAAGCATCTCACTTTGCCCTCATCTCTGCTAGTTGTTGGCCTCGCTCCACTAGCTGAGTCATTGCCACTATCAACTATGATTGCAGACCCGCCAAATGTGCTCTCATCGAGCGTGCTGCATCAGCTACTCTCTACTCCCTCATAGACTCCCCACCTCCATCGCCACCTCTGTCTCACTTGTCTGGGAGCTACTCTCTCCTCGTCTCCTCCAGCCTTCGTCACCGTAGCTCCACCCAGTCTCACACCAATAGCCCCTAGGGATCCACTCTCTCCTCTCTGCTACTGCCTACCACCAACTGTCACCCTACTGCTGCTAGTGCCAGGATCGCCACCTATCCACCTCAGAGCCTCGACTCTTTGTCCCTTCCCATGTCCCTTTCCCTGTCGCTACATGGGGGCATCATCCTCAACCTCCTCTATACAAGGTGCCTGCTCTGCTGGATTAGTAAATCTCAGGAAAGGGTGCTGCTAAAACCAATCCCTATACTAGGGCAATACCCTCGCATCTATAATATCATCCATGTAATCCCATCTTAGTCACTGTAACCCAATCAGCTCTTGCATGCCTAGGGCGTATGATAACCTCAATGCCCATCCCCACCTCTCCTCATCTACATAACGTGTGTATGCAGTAAACTCCTGTGAGATCCCCTGAGGTCTACCATACTGCCTCATCACTTGAGTAACAACAAACCACTTGACCACTGGCACTAATCTTCCTATTAGAGGTTGAGTCACGAATAGGTCCCTACGAATAGCTCTCCAATCATCCTAAGGCTCCAGACCCCTGTACGGTCTCCATATCACGACTATCAAGTCATCCAGCTACCATCTCCAATAATCTGTCTTGCCCAGATGGGGCTGAGTAATGTATCCAGAGTATCTATAAATAATCAATTGCTGTGGATCTCTGGCGTCATCCATAATCGGTCTGCAAACTGGGAGGTGCTCCCAGGCCCATATTTGTAATATCAAAACACCTACAGCCATGCTCTTCCCCTCCAGGTAGACAATCTCATGCATCTCACAATACATGCATGCTAGAATACAAGAACCCCATCCTAATCTCTAGGGGTGCTCCACAAGCCTCTCTAGCATCTTACCCTAGTGACATAAGAAACCGCACTATCCCCTATCTGGCATAAGAAAACAACTGATGAACCTTGCTAAGATGCATGCTAATGGAAACTTCTCATTGTACCTAGCCATCATGTCATCCCAACTGATAGCCCACGTAAGAATGTGTGCATCATGGAATACCTGCCTTAAAGCTAATAGGCTAGGACATTGTGATGAATCATAATCCACCTTATCCCCAACAAATGGAATCCGGAGAATCCTATATACATCCTCGGGAGTAATATTCATGTCCCCAACTGACAAATGAAACATGTTATGCTTAGAATAGAATCTCTCTACAAGCACAGTGAGCATCCCATGATTCACTCAAATATCTGGGATCTGTAAAAGGTGAGTCAATCTGCATAAATCAATATGTGCTCCATCTATATCAGATAACTCACACACTAATGTCATGGTTGTTGGATAGACACATCTAAAAAGAATGTGAGGTAGTTGAACCTACAAGAATCAAACAACATATCATCAAAAAACATTTCAAATCATGATATACGAGAAGTAAAACATCACACAAATCCAACAAAATCAATTGCAAAATTAAACTTTCAAGTTTGCACCCTCAAAAATGCTCACTGTTTCTTAAACAACATAACACAATAGAGGTAGTAACTCGTACGAGTTAAGATTGGGCATAGGATGACAAAACAATCTGATATGACACAAGACAAGCCCCTGAATGACAAAATGGTCTGTTAAACATACTCTCGTACGATACAAGGCTATATCTGGGAAGACAAAACTAGTCAACTTAAATGACACAAGAAATTATAGCAGTTTTTCATACGAGACAGGATTCCATCTTGCACGACAAATTGACAAAACCCGACTTTACATTGCTAAAAATTCAAAAATGAAATGATTAAAAAGCATAAGATTGGACACTTACCGTTGGCTCATAGTTCCGAGGTCAATTATGTCATCTCTGGCGCTCGAATTGATGCTCCTATGTGGGAACCACCATTTTTCTTCGCAGAAGGCTTTTTGAATTTTCAAACTTGGAGGGTTAAAATGAATTGAAAATGACACTTCCACCCCTTATATAGCCAAAACCCTAATTTTTCAACTTGCTTCGATGGACATGAAAATTGTACCCCTAGCTAATTTGCCCATCCTAATTCCATTTTCGAAATTAAAATCTAAATTCAAGATCGTTCTTCTAGTCAATTTCTCACAACCTGGACCACTTAGCGCTTTTCATCAAAAGCTCATTCTTTCTCCACTTTGCACTCAATTTCTAATGAATCAATACTGAATCTCAATTTTATTCTACAAATAAACTTTGTGCTCAATCTCTTATCAATCAACACTAAATTTTCAAAAATTCCTTTGAATCATTTGTGCTCAAATCATTATCATCGCCAACAATTGCCTAAAATCATATACCCTCGCTATCTTTTGATTTCTCTCCCGAGGGGGCATACTGATGACCTCATGACCTCACATCTTTAAAGTTGAGAAAATTTTCAAATCTTCATCAAAATTTGAGCAGAAATCTTTTTCAACTAAAGAAAATCAATCAAATTCTTATTGCTAAGGGGCATCTCAGCTTCATCACTTCATATCAAGTTGAGATCTCTCGATTATCTGAATCCAATCAATCGCTAGGGGCATATCCGTTTCATCACTTCATATCAAGCTGATATTCATCTTCATCTGAATCAATCTCTTAACATTAATCAGTTTCATCACTTTTCATCAAGCTGATTATTCATTTAAACTCAATCAAAAGTTTAAAGAGTATCTTTGATCACACGCACAATCTAAGCAGGTGTTCAGTTTCATCTCTTCAAATCAAACCAGACAGTTTATCTTCACTCATCGTGTCTTGATCCATCAAGTTCAAGACCGATTTTATCTTCACTCACCGTGTCTAGTTCAATCAAGTTCTAGATCAGTAAGATCCTTTTCTTGATCAATCAAGTTCAAGTTCGATATCTTTCCTCTTCATCGGTCCTAGTTCAATCAAGTTTAGGATCAGTATTGCTTTAATCAACTCTGTTCAGCTTCATTGCTTCAAACCAAGCTAAACACCTCGCTCTTCATCTGATTCATAGTCAATCAAGTTCAGAATTGGTATCTCCTAGACATCAACTATTCTTTGAACCAACATGCTGCTCGCACATTAATTCAAAGAGGGGAAAATGTAATACCCTAAAAATGGTCATCTAAACCATGGGCCCCTAATCTTGACAACATCACCAAGGTCCTAACCAAAGGCAATTAAATCAAGCTTGAGCACATTATTAATTCTTTAATCATCAAATGTCACATGGAAAATCAATAACTCAATATTAATTAAATATTTATTTAATTAATTGAATCATTTCAAAAAAATCATTTTGATCAATTATCCTGTTTAATTTATTAAATATCGTAGCATATTTAATTCATTAATAAATTTTCCATTTAATCATAAAAAAGGAATTAATTTATCACAAAAGAGGAATTAATCACAAAGCAAGAGTTAAATTGAAAATAAAATAAAAGAATTGAATTGAAAGAGAAATCAAACTTGAGATATTCTTCTAAATTGAGAACTTGAAATCAGAAAAACAATTAGTTGAATTATTAATCATTCTCTAAAATTGGAACTCAAAGCTTTTGAGAAAAGAAGTTTAGTTGCATTGAAAAGACTCTTTTCTTGAATAAATCAAAGAATCACCTATTTTTATCATAAGCGCATGGAATTAATTAATTCTTATTTCTAATGCAAACTCAAACTTCTAATCTGAATGCATTTCAATTAAACTATAATTGGAATCTATCTCAAGGTTAACTGAATCTGATTTCTGAGTTATTTCAATAAATCCCAAATTGTGCTTTTTATTGATCTCTCTTGTGATTTTCTATAAATTTAGCCTTCAACTCTCATTCAAAACACCCTGGAGATTTATTATTATACACTTTTTGCTCTGGAGTCATTGAATATATTTTGCTTGCTTTTTGAGATTATTGCATCTTAGTTTAGCTTTTTGCATATTTAGTTTACTCTATATTGCTTGAATCCATATTGCTTGAATATTTCATCCATCTTGCATCCATTTAGCTTAATCTCATACTCATATAGATTAAATCCCTCATCTTGGTGTAGTATAGTCACTGGTATTGCTTATACAAATCTGAGAGCAATCTTATACTTGCATCTTTTAGAAGGCAATTAGTCGATTTGTAATGGTTTTCATATTCATGCTTATATCTGTCTAACCATACATGTAATGACTTAATTGAAGTGTTGTGTCTTGCAGCTTACAGACTTATTCCACTTTTTCACACACACAACCCTATCCTGTCAGTATTTATAGGCTTTCATTCTTATCAAGAGATTGTCTCCAATATTTTAAGCATTTTCATCCAATCTCTCGAGGGGGCATATCATTCCTGTCATGGGATAACTTTGTATGAGTTTATCTTATCTTCTTTGATCCAACACGACAAGCTGCATTGTCTCAAAGAGGTGCAAAATGTAGACACCTAAAATGGTCTTGTCTAATTAAATAAATATTATTTTATCCTAAGTATTCTATTAATTAAATAAATCTTTATTTATTTAATTAATTCATTTAGCCTTTTCTATCCCCTTTTTTCATTTAAATAAATATTTTTATATATTTAAATTATCTTTCTCCCTAAATTAAATATATACTTTTATTTATTTAATTGGTCCCACTTCTTCTATTAATTAAATAAATCTTTATTTGTTTAATTATTTCATTAGCCTTTTCCTCTATGACACATGTCACTTATCTCTTAATCCTCTTCTACCTATCCCCTTCATTGTTTTATAATTTCTTCTACCTACCCTTTAATCCTAGCCAACCATTTATTTCTTTCACTTCTTAATCTTATCCCTCATGTTGGGACTCATTTAAATTGAGTCAAGTTTAGAGGCCCATTTCAAAATTTTGCTCCGCATTTCCAAATGAGTCAGTTTGAATGACCTAGTCAGAGAGAGGGTAAAATGGAACCGGTTGATTTTCAAAGGGTAAGGCTTGGGTATTGTGTCCTACACCTTTCATTTGGCCTATGTAGTGATGTGCAACTTTCAAAATTCAGTTTGGATCAGTTTATTAGGTACCCATTTCAAGGGGTGAGTTGAAACTGCATTTTAGGTGCAAATACAGATTTTATTGAGTAGCCTAATTTGGGTGTTTATATCTTTTGCCCTATTAATCATCATGAATAATTTAAAATTAGATTCAATTCTATGCATAAATGTGAGTCTCTAGCAATCAATTTGCGCAGTTTTCAAAGCTCGATCTGTTTGCAATTTGTATGTTTTGACAAGTCCCTGTTTCAGCTGCTAGTCGGAGCCCTGTTTTGCATAAGTGTAAAAGTTGCCTCAGTGAGTGTTATGTTAGAATGTTTGTTTCGGGCTATTGTTGGTATAAATGACAAGATAAGTTTCTAGTTTCAAGCTTCTGCCAATCCATTTGATCGGTTTTCAAAAGGGTTCCTTGAGTCATCTGTTTCAGTTATCCGTACTTTCAGTGCTATATCAGTTAAAGTAGCCGTTTTCGTGAGCGCACCATTTGCACTCAGTCAGACTTTTGGTTGAAATGAGAATTCTAAGTTTTGATATGTACTTCAAGGTACCTATGTCTTAGATTTGAGGGTCTATAGAGAGCATTTGATTTTTTTAAGAAAGGCATCATGTGTTGCCCGAACATTGACTTCATCGGGTCCGCAGTGTCAACAAAGCCAGTTGGTCATTTTTGGCAATTAATATCTCTTCTCTTGGGATTCACCTTGGAAAACCATTTGGTAGAGTTCATGCTTGTATATCAGAGTACACGCCTGCCAGATGGCAAGGTCCAGAG
Organism: Cryptomeria japonica; assembly: GCF_030272615.1. Lineage (NCBI taxonomy): Eukaryota > Viridiplantae > Streptophyta > Pinopsida > Cupressales > Cupressaceae > Cryptomeria > Cryptomeria japonica. Next base: position 263,866,778 of record NC_081410.1, read on the forward strand.
AGGTGTTTTGATTGGTTTGAAAATTACGTCTTCGCAATTAAATGCGAAAATGTGGTGCAGGTGCCTAAAAGTTGCAAAACTCAATTTAATGATCCGAAAATGGTGCCGATTGATTCCAAAGGTAATTTTAAGGTTACTGAAGCATTCCAAAGGTCAGTTGCATGAAAATGAAATTTTTTTTAGTCGAACCCACTTTGGGGCTCGATCGAGCTCATGCCTGTGCATTATTTTATGGCGAAATGGTCTTAATTCATGGTGATGCATATCAATCCGAGTAAGTGTATTTGGCAATTTGGTTTATTGAGAGCTTGATGGACTGCTATAGAATTGATCCTTGATCCTCGAGATGGAATATGTAATGCAATTGGCTTGTGTAATGCATTTTTTTTTACTTCAGCGACAAAGAAGAGCATTAAAAAATGCGAATGCACTTGGCAGCCGTGGTGTTGAGAAGACCATTTAAACTTTCAAATTAAACACATTGGCATGTGAAAAGCCATTAAACCTTTCAACCATATGTAATTTGGGAGGTTGAAAGCCAAATTCCACAACCTTCCCAACATTCTCCTTGTTCTGTGTGATGTCTGGGAGTGCAATTTAAAACCTCAAGCAAATGCAAACAACAGGTATGCAACATACTCCTCCCCACGTGGAAACCAATAAAGGTAACTAAAAAACAATGCACAATCAACATTTCTCCCTGCATAGTAAATAAATTGGAGTGGCAGCTGGACATGAAGGAGGAGCATTCATTGAAATATCAGCAAATGCAATTTGATGTAAATTGCAAATCCTCGCCTCTGCATGGTTTATGAGAAGTTCAGAAACATCCAAGGAAATGCAAATGTGCAACAGGTAGAGAAGAAGAATGCTGGTGAGGAGAGGCAATTTAAAACTTTCAAAAAACAAATGCATTAGCAGGTTCAAAGCCAAACCCCCTCCCACGTGTGAGCAGCAATGAGACATCATGCTAATAGAAATTGGCAGGTTTAATGCCAATATGCTCCCTGTGTGGTGTGGAACATTGACCAGGCACATGGTATGGGTAAAAGGCTTCTCTAAAAGCTCCAACAAATACGTTGGCAAATCTGAAACCTTTAGCAAATGAGATTAGTAGCAAAATGCCATTGGCAAATGTAAGCCAAACTTCACAATCTTTGCCAGTCCTCCCTGCCGTGAGCTATGAATGGAGGAAGGCAATAAATTAAAAACAAATGCAATTTGCCTGCTGTGTGGAATTGATTTTGAGAAGGCATTAATTTTAAAGCAGATGCACTTGGCATATGTACAACCATTACCTCCAGTGCATGATATGGTAAAGGGGCAAGGTTAAAACATTTGAAGTTTCAAACAAAATGAATTTGGCAGCCAAAGCCAATTTCCTCCCTTCACAGGCAGCGTGGTGGTTGAACAATCATTTGAAGTTTCAAGCAAACACTATTGGCAGCCATTATAACTCATAAAATCTTCAGAAAGTACAAAACTAGGCAAACCCATATATCCCACATTGGCTGTGGAGGGGAAAATTATGGTATATAAATATAAGGCTCCACCATAACATAGTGTCAAAGCTTAAGGCTTTTGATGAATGGTGCCGGTTGAGTGCCCAAGTGGACCCCATGCGCATGGGCATACTTCCTGAGGTGACCAAGGAGGAGGCTGAGTGGCGACCAGGTGGACCTTACGTAGGCATGGATCTTGAGGTAGGCGAGTTTTATAGAGAATGGACAGGTTAAAGATCGCGCAGGTTCAGAGATGATCGACGGTGCGCATGGATTCGCGAAGGAAAGGTGCTCGCCAGATAAGCTTCGCGAAATGGCGAAATGTTAAAGATCGTGCATCTTGGAAAGGATCCAACGACTGTCATGACTTTGCAAAGGAAAGGTGGACGCTCATTAGCCATCATGAAATGGCAAAAGATAGGTGGCAAGTCCAGGTGGAAGTCCAACTCGCGGGTCGCATCCAATGGTGATGATGTGGCGCATAGGTGATGATGATGTGGCATACACGTGGCAGTCCATTGGCAGTGACGAGGCAGACACGTGGCAGATTGATGAGGTTTCATCCAAGGTGCCACCTAGTGGACTCTATCAGTGAATCAGAGGTTGCCACATGGTAGGGCGTCAAGGGCAAAAATGGATGAAAAATTAAAATTAAATGATATAGTTTCAACTATAGAGAAAATTAAAAAATTTAAATGATATGCACACATGAAGAATTAATTCGCCCAGAGGTCCATTTTTGCCCAAAATGGCAAGTATTATATATCGTCGGAAAGCTATCAGGATAAGGAATCCAATTAGTTAGTTAATTTTAACAAATTTTGGATATTTTGAGAGAAGTTTCCATGGGAAAGAGAGAGGAAATGAATTTCAGTTGGAAGGGAAGACACTTGGCAATTTCGGTTGCAGACCTAATCTTTTTCCCCCTACTTATTCCAATTTTCTTCTCATTGTAAGGGTTATAGAATTTTGGAGGAAGTGCTCCTATTTTCACGGTTTCCAACTCTGAACTTCTTGACCCAAATTTGTAAAATTCTTTGGTTTGTTTCAGGGTACAGAGATTGCATTGCAGTCTTGGAGATGTTTTCTAGTTGCAAATCTACTTGTGTCAGGCATGAGTAAGTTTCCCACATTATTGTCTTTGTGTATATATTTCCATTATTATGAATTGAATACTTAAGGAGGATGAAATTTGTTAATTTCAAGGAGATTGTGTGATTTTCTATAGGTATCCTTCAATGAAGGTTTTAAACCCTATAATCAGTCATGAATAAATGGAATGTGTCCCAGATCTGATAATTCTGTGAATGGAATTGAGTAATGCATTAGTATAAGGTGTTAGTGTAGGAATGTTGTTTAAGGAAAACCAATTTGTGACTAGGATACACTTTTGTAATTCTTTGTGTGACTCTGTTGCGCAATGAACAAGGCACTAGTCTTGCAGATTTGGGGATAGTTTCAGATCTATACAAATCAAAGACAAATATATTTCCCTTCATGTTTAGGGGTTTGTGTTCTATCCTTCCCAAGCTCCGTTTCACCCATTATTTGTACAAGATCTAGCCAATCTATATGTGTTATCTAATTTATTGAGTTTGTGGAATAGTTTATCTGCTTCATTGATGCTGTCATGGTGAGTAAATGAGTTTGATTCAGTGCATCAAAAGGGTGTCCCCCCTAGGTCTAGCAGAACCTGAAGTGCAGGAGGACCATTTAGGATCCTATGTTATGTTGTCCAAGCCCTGAAGTCTTTCATTGATTGAGATTGGCTTTCTCATATATTGATTTGCAAGTGATCTTGGGTTAATCACTTTTGGTGAACAATAAAAATGGCAACTCTGCTGGGGAAGTGTTGTAATAAGTCATGTTGAATTGATTCTCAGAGTTGTGCCTATCCAATTTGAGGAAAGAATCATAAAAGTGTTGTAAATCTGAAAGTACTTTCAGATCTGTGGTTATTTGCTATGTGAAAGTCATGAATGTCTTCTTTTTGTCATAAGAGTCAATTCTCATCCAAGTGTTGAAAGTCTGTTATCCTTTTATCTTTGTATAAGTCCAGATCTATTCATGTTCTATGAATGATTTTATAAATTCTCACAGCATTGAGTGGCGACTCTGAAAGATCTCTGCACCAGTGTGCATTATTGTAACAATTTTAAAGGATTTGGTGAGTTTACAGCAAAGAGGTAACAGAGGCTTGGAGTTTTGAGATTGAAGGTCTAGTCAAAGAGAAATAAGAAGTGAACAGCAGCAACAGTTATTTTACTAGGTATTCCTCAAAGTTTTTATGAAATAATTATGTTCCTTATAAGGTGAAATAGTCACCATTAAAAGGAAAAGAAATTTGCAGTATGCATACTTCATATTTTGAAAAAATTTCAGTCATAAGTGATGGGAGAAGTGTGTATAATTATGAAAAATAGTGACTGCATATGTGTTGAAAGGAGTTTGTAAAATAGTAAAGACATATCAACATAGTAATGGTTCAGTAACTGTTATAAAATTGATGGATTTAGATGTAGTTCCTAGATCTGAAAATCCTTTGTCAAATTTGAAAGAGATTGATAAAGAGATTGCAGTATGTCTTCAAAAGATCCGAGAGAAATTCATCTGGTTTTTAAGAAAGAAAGTAGGGAAAGGAAAAGAGGAAGAGTCATCATATATTTTTTATGAAAGATTCATAGCTGCATTAAATGAGTTTCTAGTTGATGCTAGATCCCATGAGTCTATTTTGATTGAATTATTTTTAGAGCTTGATGAGCCAGACTCAATTAATTGGTCTACTACCTTGAGACAAGAAAGTGTTGTCTGCATTAAAGAATGGATAGATGAGATTTAAGTAATTAAATCTGAAAATGTACACAAGATTGAGTACAATGAAGGAGATGAATCCGTGAGTGGATATGCCTCCTATGATGCTGAAGGTGATTGCTATTTTCAGCATGATTGTGAGAACCTAAGTAATTGTTCAAATAATCATGAGCCTGTTGAGGTTTCAGATTTTAATAATATGGATCACTTTGTTGTTAAGTTCAATCCACAAAATATTTGCAATCAAAGTTATGAAACTATGTTGCAACATATAGCAGCACTTTATGAGCAGCATGATAAAGGCTATGACACAGATGTGAGTTGTTGTAATGATGAAACAAGTGCATAGAGACATGAGCATTGTTGATTTAATACCTTTATCAAATTGGGACAATGTTTACAGCTCAGAGGATGAAGCCAAGGAAAATGAAAATGAAGAAGAAGGTTCACTAAGTAGTGAATAAATTTCAGAACTCTTAGCTGCTGATTTTCAGAGGTATGCATCCAAAAATGTGCCCAATATCTCACACCCAACCAATACATGTTATGATATTGATGATGTTTTTGAGGGTGTGAAGTATGATACATATGTTGTTGATTCTTTCCCTATATTTGATTTGAGTGATGGACAAGATGAAGATGCATATACGCTTGATAGGTGTGATAATGTAGATTCATATGTTGATATGAACTCAGATTTTGATATGCATTGTGTGGATCTTTCTTTTAAAAGGCATGACAAATCTGAAATAATTTTCCCTGATTTGCAAGTGGGAAGTGAACCATTGACAAGTGATGATCATGTGTTTTTACTTATGAAAAGTGCTGATAGAAATTGTGATTAGCAAGATGAGGTGCAGTCATGTTATGAGGAAGTTTTCCTCTCTAGTTTGCAAGCCATTATCATGGAAGAGTGTTCATCATTTGAGAAAACTAGCAATAGAGATGTGCCTGATGTTTTCAACTTTCAGAATAAGTTAGGCCACTTTTCATTTCAGCTGGGAAAGAATGGTAAAGAGTATGGCACTCTTATGTCACCTAGTGATCAAACCTTTCAGCATTTGTTTGGTTTTCAAGGATTTTATGATTATGAACATGCTGCTGATTATGTTTTATGTGATCAGCTAATTAGAAATGGAAGTGTGATTGATCAAGAAGATGTGACTGAAACTTCCAGTTTACCTCCAGTTTGTGGAAATGAAAGTCATGTGTTCGACAGAGGTAAGAATTGATTTCAGTTTTTAATGGCCCGAGGCCATTTATAAGTTGTATATTTTGTATAGTTGCTTTGCTTCAGTTGTGTGGTTTTCAATAAAGTGCCCTGTTGTTTGGGTAGAATAAGGAGCCCTTTGTTTTTGTGAAGAGAAGAGATGTATTCCATTTTTGGGTGGTCTGCTTAACCATTGATTCTAGATTCTTGTGTTGATCTTGCAATCAACCATCCCCAGTCAGAGCCACTATTGGGACTCATTAAAATTGAGTCACGTTTAGAGGCCCATTTCAAAAAATTTCTCTGCATTTCCAAATGAGTCAGTTTGAATGGCCTAGTCAGAGAGAGGGTAAAATGGAGCCGGTTGATTTTCAAAGAGTAAGGCTTGGGAATTGCGTCCTACACCTTTGGCCTATGCAGTGATGTAGAACTTTTAGAATTCAGTTTGGATTAGTTTATTAGGTACCCATTTCAAGGGGTGAGCTGAAAGTGCATTTTAGGTGCTTTTATTGAGTAGCCTACTTTGGGTGTTTATATCTTTTTGCCTGTTAATCATAATGAGGAATTTCAAATTGGATTTAATTATATGCATAAATGTGAGTTATCTTACAAAATTTCAAGTCTCTAGCAATCCATTTGCTCAGTTTTCAAAGCTCGATTTGTTTGCAATTTATATGTTTTGACAAGTCCCTGTTTCAACTGCTAGTCGGAGCCCTGTTTTGCATAAGTGTAAAAGTTGCCTCAGTGAGTGTTATGTCAGAATGTTTGTTCCAGGCTATTGTTGGTATAAATGACAAGCTAAGTTTCTAGTTTCAAGCTTCTGCCAATCCGTTTGATCAGTTTTCAAAAGGGTTCCTTGAGCCATCTGTTTCAGTTATCCGTACTTTCAGTGCTATATCAGTTAAAGTAGCCATTTTCATGAGCGCACCATTTGCACTCAGTCAGACTTTTGGTTGAAATGAGAATTCTAAGTTTTGATATGTAGTTCAAGGTACCTATGTCTTAGATTTGAGGGTCTACGAAGATTGTTTGGTTTTTTTAAGAAAGGCATCATGTGTTGCCTGAACATTGACTTCATCAGGTCCGCAGTGTCGACAAAGCCAGTTGGTCATTTTCGGCAATTATATCTCTTCGCTCAGGATTTTTCTTGGAAAACCATTTGGTAGAGTTCATGCTTGTATATTAGAGTACATGCATGTCCGATGGCGAGGTCCAGAAAGGTGTTTTGACCGGTTTGAAAATTACGTCTTCGCGATTAAATGCGAAAATGTGGCGCAGGTGCTTGAAAGTTGCAAAACTCAATTTAAAGATCCAAAAATGGTGCTGATCAATTCCAGAGGTAAGTTTAAGGTTACTGAAGCATTCCAAAGGTCAGTTGCATGAAAACAAAATTTTTTTTTAGTCGGACCCACTTTGGGGCTCGACCTAGCTCATGCCTGTGCATTATTTTATGGCGAAATGGTCTTAATTCATGGTGATGCATATCAATACCTGTAAGTCTATTTGGCAATTTGGTTTATTGAGATCTCGATGGACTGCTGTAGACTTGATCCTTGATCCTCGAGATGGAATATGCAATGCAACTGGCTTGTGTAATGCATTTTTTTTTACTTCAGCGACAAAGAAGAGCATTAAAAAATGCGAATGCACTTGGCAACCGTGGTGTTGAGAAGACCATTTAAACTTTCAAATTAAACACATTGGCATGTGAAAAGCCATTAAACCTTTCAACTGGATGTAATTTGGGAGGTTGAAAGCCAAATTCCACAACCTTCCCAACATTCTCCTTGCTATGTGTGATGTCTGGGAGTGCAATTTAAAACCTCAAGCAAATGCAAACAACAGGTATGCATCATACTCCTCCCCACATGGAAACCAATGAAGGCAACTAAAAAACAATGCACAATCAGCATTTCTCCCTGCGTAGTAAATAAATTGGAGTGGTAGCTGGACATGAAGGAGGAGCATTCATTGAAATATCAGCAAATGCAATTTGATATAAATTGCAAATCCTCTCCTCTACATGGTTTATGAGAAGCTCAAAAACATCCAAGGAAATGCAAATGTGCAACAGGCAGAGAAGAAGAATGCTGGTGAGGAGAGGCAATTTAAAAATTTCAAAAAACAAATGCATTAGTAGGTTCAAAGCCAAACCCCCTCCCACGTGTGAGCAACAATGAGACTTCATGCAAATAGAAATGGCAGGTTTAATGCCAATATGCTCCCTGTATGGTGTGGAGCATTGACCAGGCACATGGTATGGGTAAAAGGCTTCTCTAAAAGCTCCAACAAATACGTTGGCAAATCTGAAACCTTTAGCAAATGAGATTAGTAGCAAAATGCCATTGGCAAGTGTAAGCCAAACTTCACAATCTTTGTCAATCCTCTCTATCGTGAGCTATGAATGGAGGAAGGCAATAAATTAAAAACAAATGCAATTTGCCTGCTGTGTGGAGTTGATTTTGAGAAGGCATTAATTTTAAAGCAGACGCACTTGGCATATGTACAACCATTACCTCCAGTGCATGGTGTGGTAATGGGGCAAGGTTAAAACATTTGAAGTTTCAAACAAAATGAATTTGGCAGCCAAAGCCAATTTCCTCCCTTCACAGGCAGCGTGGTGATTGAACAATCATTTGAAGTTTCAAGAAAACACTATTGGCAGGCATTAAAACTCATAAAATCTTCAGAAAGTGCAAAACAAGGCAAATCCATATATCCCACATTAGCTGTGGAGGGAAAAATTATGGTATTTAAATATAAGGTTCCACCATAACATAGTGTCAAAGCTTAAGACTTTTGATGAATGGTGCCAGTTGAGCACCCAAGTGGACCCCATGCGCATGGGCACACTTCCCAAGGTGACCAAGGAGGAGGTTGAGTGGCGACCAGGTGGACCCCACGTAGGCATGGATCCTGAGGTAGGTGAGTTTTGCAGAGAATAGATAGGTTAAAGATCGTGCAGGTTCAGAGATGATTGATGGTGCACGTGGATTCGTGAAGGAAAGATGCTCGCTCGATAAGTTCGTGAAATGGTGAAATGTTAAAGATCGTGCATCTTGGAAAGGATCCAATGGTTGTCGCGACTTTGTGAAGGAAAGGTGCATGCTTGTTAGCCATTGCGAAATGGTGAAAGATAGGTGGTAGGTCCAGGTGGAAGTCCAACTCGTGGGTCCCATCCAATGGCGATGACGTGGCACATAGGTGGTGATGATGTGGTGATGAGGTGACGTACACATGGCAGTCCAGTGGCAGTGACGAGGCGGACACATGGTAGATCGATGAGGTTTCATTTGAGGTGCCACCTAGTGGACTCTATCAGCGAATCAGAGGTTGCCATGTGGCAGGGCATCAGGGGCAAAAATGGATGAAAAATTAAAATTAAATGATATAGTTTCAACTATAGAGAAAATTAAAAAATTTAAATGATGTTCACACATGAAGAATTAATTCTCCCAGAGGTCCACTTTTGCACAAAATGGCAAGTATTATATATCGCCGGAAATATCTTGGGATAAGGAATGTAATTAGCTAGTTAATTTTAACAAATTTTGGATATTTTGAGAGTAGTTTCCATGGGAAAGAGAGAGGAAATGAATTACAGTTGGAAGGGAAGACACTTGGCAATTTCGGTTGCAGACGTAATCTTTTTCCCCCTCCTTCTTATTCCAATTTTCTTTTCATTGTAAGGGTTATAGAATTTTGGAGGAAGTGCTCCAGTTTTCATGGCTTCTAGCTCTGAGCTTCTTGACCCAAATTTGTAAAATTTTTTGGTTTGTTTCAGGGTACAAAGATTACATTGTAGTCTTGGAGATGTTTTCTAATTGCAGATCTACTTGTGTCAGGCATGAGTAAATTTACCACATTATTGTTTCTATGTATGTATTTCCATTATTAGGAATTGAATCCTTAAGGAGGATGAAATTTTTCAGTTTCAAGGAGATTGTGTGATTGTCTATAGGTATCCTTCAATGAAGGTTTTAAACTCTGTAATCAGTCATGAATAAATGGAATGTGTCCCAGATCTAATAATTTTGTGAATGGAATTGAGTAATGTATTAGTATAAGGTGTTAATGCAGGAATGTTGTTTAAGGAAAACCAATTTGTGACTAGGATACACTTTTGCAATTCTTTGTGTGACTCTGTTGCCCAATGAACAAGGCACTAGTCTTGTAGATGTAGAGATAGTTTCAGATCTATACAAATCAAAGATAAATCTATTTCCCTTCATGTTTAGGGGTTTGTGTTCTATCCTTCCCATGCTCTGTTTCACCCATTATTTGTACAAGATCTAGCTAATCTGTATGTGTTATCTAATTTGTTGAGTTTGTGGAATGGTTTATCTGCTTCATTGATGTTGTCATGGTGAGTAAACGAGTTTGATTCAGTGCATCAAAAGGGTGTCCCCCCTAGGTCTAGCAGAACCTGAAGTGTAGGAGGATCATTTAGGATCCTATGTTATGTTGTCTAGGCCCTGAAGTGTTTCATTGATTGAGATTGGCTTTCTCATAGATTGATTTGCAGGTGATTTTGGGTTAATCACTTTTGGTGAACAACACCTCTATTTTCTAAACCATCTTCTATATAAGAGGATACTTCCTTCATTATCAACCCTAATTAGATAATCACCTTATGCAATCAAGCCTTCTTCCGATTAAGCTACTTCAACCACAATCCATTCTTTGTTGAGCTCTTGTGCACACATTAAAATCGGAGGGCAAATATATTAAATAAGATCAATGGAGATAGGAGAAAATGGAGATTGAAACCCTACTTGACATGTGAATGGTAATATTATTTTATTTTGTTGATTTACATGATCTTAGGTATCTCTATTCGTATTGGTGAATGTTTCATTGTAGTACTTAGATTGTTTGTGGTTGAATATTTGAGGTCTTACAATAGTTTTTCATCATCATTTTTCATCGTATATATTTTGAAATGCCCGGTGGGACATGCATTTTTGTTAGATCTATGTTTTTTTGAAGGTTTTTCTAACCCTATATTGCTGATTTGTAAAACAATTTGGAGAATAACCTTGTGCAGCTAGGGCTTTAGACATCAAATTAAGAAAATCAAATTTTTCTGGATTTTCTTACATTTTTGGAACTGTCTTGAAATTCTACAAGTGGTTTGTTCTTTATGATTTGAATTTTAATACAAAATAACTCATGGAAAATTAGATCTTTGGATTTGTCAAAAAACATATTGTCGAAAGCCCCTTTTTCACATTTGGATTTTCTAAGATTAACCTAACAAGTGTGCTTGCATGTGGGGATAATTTATCAAAAACTACTAATCATTTGTTGTAGGGGTAATTTTAGTGTGTGTCTTCTCATTTCAATTCCTATCCTAATTAGGCTCACATGATTTCATTGGTATTTTCTTTGTTTTCTTGAGGGTTAATTAACTTGCTTGGCATGTCTTGTGCCTTTTGACATGTTGTATTTAGTTTAGAACCCAAGGTGATAATAAAAAGTATCCTATCCACTCGCCTTCATGGATCTTGGGTGCAAGAGAAATTGTTATCATCGTTAGAGGGTCTGCCTCCCGTCTTGTGAGAGGGAACGACCCAAGCGGTATTTTGTTCTGGTTTGCTATATAAAAGATTGTGGTTTTGGACGAAAGTCCCTTATCACTTGGTGCGGATGTGTTATACCAACTTCAGTCTCCCTTAGTATCCGTGTGATGCATAAAAATATGTGGATCCTAACCTCTGCAAACTAGGAGACCTCATTAATTTGAGTGAAATGCTGCATGCATAGCCACCATATACCCTGAAACATGACTAAACACCTTTTGTTGTAGAGGCAAAAAATCCTTACATTTGATGGTTTAGGGAGTGCAGATCGTACCCCATAGGTACCCCTCATGTACCCTTTCATGTTGAGACAAGAATCCCTTATTTGATCTTTGGTCTTTTGAGGTAAGAGAATTTGGTATGCCCGAGAAGTGAGTGTCGTGGTGGGGGAGCTAGTGCTACCAGAATCTCTAGTTGTCCACTTGTTTGAGGTATTTCTATGTCGTGGGGGCCCCATTGAATGGTTTCTCTTTCCAGCCTAGGTTGTGCATGTTTTCAAGTGTCTTTAATTTGTGCTATACCAGTGGAAATCTTTTGAACATACACAAAAACACTTTGGACAAAAATACCTTCAGACATTGTGTCTTCATTGTTTGTTGTGTTCTCTTGCCTCAAGTTTGGAAAAAGTCAGAAGATCTATTAGAAACCATGCCTATGTTAGTTTAAACCACGTATGGGTTAGTAAATTGTGTCTGCGCAGGGCAAAATCATGTGTTTTGTTAGAAAGCAAAACATTATCAGTTCAACAGTTGAAACTGCGTCTGTGTTCGTTAAAACCACATTTGGGTTGGTAAATCATGTCTGTGCAGAACAACTCCATATTTGTGTTTAATAACAAAATTTTACAAAACTTGAAAAGAGAAAATGGTCTTAAGTTTTGAGATTTAAAGAGATTCTAAGGCATTTCCCATTAGGCTTCATCATCTTTAGTCAACCAGCTTTGGTCTCATATTTTTCCATCATTTGCATTCATTTGTAATCCCTCATGCATATTTTCCAAATTATAGTCAAAAGGTTGCTTTGTTGTCCTCATCAAATCTTGAAAACTTACTACAACATATTACTAGGTGGTTCCCGCATCAGATCTATCACCTTAGGGTCCCACTTAGTCCTCTTTAGTCAAGGTCAACTTACCTCATCAAGAGATCTATCATCTCTTTGGAAGCCACACCTTACTTTAGACCCCACATATCTTGGACTTATACTTTTGGACATTGCAAGACAACCCTAGATTCTCATTCTATCTCATATGCTTTCTTGATATTTCCATAGTCTTCACATTTTCTTCCATCTTTCATTTAGCCAAGGATTAGTTCATGGTTGAAACTCATTCCCAAAGGTCTAGAAGAGTATCCAAAGAAGCTCTAAGATCTCTCAACATGAGTACCTATGAGTTTGATGCAGATGAATTTTACAACCCATTTGAGAATCATAGTACTATACTAGACAATGAGAACAACAATAACAATGACAATGTATCTATCACATCCACAAACATTGAGGGAACTATCATGGAACCAAGGTTTAATAGGATTTTTGAAGAGATCATGAGAAGAAATAGACAACAAAATTTTCAAGTCATGGCACAAAGTAAAATGAAGCTACCTCGCAACTTTGTTGTTTCACAAATTATAGAGGAGGAACCTAATCAAGGAAATCACACAAATGCAAATCCTATAGGACATAGTTGTGGTAATAGGAGAGAACATTTTGTGCCTGAGTCATCTTCATCCTTATTCCAAAATCTCAAAGTCCCCAACATTAATGCTCAAGCTAATTTTGCTACTCATTTCCATGAACAACCTCGTGGTCATCCTTTTGCATGGAGGAGAAATACCAATACACATACTCATGATAATACCCAAGATAGAACCAATGCATATAATTATACTTGTGAGAAAATTCAAAATCATGACACGAGGAGACCCCGTGTTAGATTTGGGGGAAATATCCAGGATCACTCTTATGATACCTATTGGTGTTTTTTCCTGAAACCCTCAATCCTAATAATTTCATTACATATCAAGTTGGGGATAAAACCTTCAATGTGGTCTATATACTATCAACAAACTAAGGACATGGAATTCCAAGAGTAACAAGGGTCTTACAACCTTCTTCACTTTGAGGTCTATCATGCTCAGGAGGGTGTTCCTATTTTGGGCCTACGTAAATAATGAACTTGTAATACCTCTACCCACAGGTCTGCAAAAGATGGAATGTTCTCAAATACATAAGGACATGACATGCATGGCTATGGACTTGAGCTTAAATCCCATTTTCTCTGCCTCTAAGAATATCTGATAACACACAGAATATAAAAATTTAAGAGAAAAGGAAATGGTTAGAGGGAAGATTTCTTAAAGAGTCATTTCTGAAACAAATCCTGGACCATAACAGGCCAGTGTCTATGCATGGCACATTTTTAGTCCTTAGGTCATAAATGTAAATCCTAACAGTAACTTGCTTCAAACTAGTGATTTTTTAAAACATCAATGCCTTACATCAATGCAACTCCTTCTATTATTACATTAACCATTCTTATTAATCCATAAACTATATCCTAGATTCACAGTGATTTGCATATAGAATTTAGTTCCTTCCTTGAAGGAAACCCATATACACAGTCACACATTGACATAAAATTATATCAAGATAAATCAAAACATACATAGAATTTTGATTCATATAAAATCAAGAAATTGAAATGGAGACAATTTTGTAACAATTCAACAGTCTGCTCATATACTAATTGAAATTATTGAAAATTTTGTACATTCATTTCCTCAGGAATTTTTCTCCAGCTAAAGATTATACACAACCCTATTCTATTTACCCATAAAATGAAAAAACTCAAAACCCCTAATACAACCTTGGTATTCCTTTTATAACACAAGGAATGCACAAGATACAAGCTATTTACATGTGTCCAACTTATTTACCTAATAAACCCTTTTCTTTTCGAGGGCTACCAAATGGATCTAGTCGCCTATATTTCATCTTGATGTGTAACGGTCTGGATGGCCATGTGTGGTAGCCTTCATGCCCGAGATCAAAGAGTATCAAAGGGGACCTACCACCATACCAACTACGTCACCATAGACCATGGGTAGTTATAGATGTAGAATATACCAACTCAAGCAACTTCCACTACTTGTCCTCGTAGGGGAGAACTTTGAGAGTGTGGGTTTGCGGCGCTACCAACCCAATTCCTCAATGTCCGCATTGCCCACTATCTCCCCACACTTCTGCATCCAAAGGGAAAAGGTTGCTACTAGAGGAAATGTAGTTAGATGCAAACTGTAAAATAGTATTGCATCTGCACATTAATCACCTTGTTCCTCTTTGGTAGTCTGGTGCATTTTCAAGCCCCCTTTGGTTGTATGATGGATTTATCATAGGTCTCCTTTCATAACTTTGACATCTTTTCTGTGATACAATCCATTTCTTACAAGGCCTTAACATAGCTATAGACATCTCTAAACTTCTAATCTCCATCCCATTCACTCATATACACTAATGAATTATTCATCCTCACGTTGATTTGTATATAAGAGAATTCTCATCATCCTTACAAGAACAACTATATACCACCCATCACAACTCTAACTTCACACAAATGATCACGATCACAAAAAATAGCTTTTCATGAATTTATCCTTCAAAAGAACGTGAAAAATCCTTTGCTTCTTTGTGATTTTGACATCTGTTTGAGTGCAAAACTCAAACGGTGACATTTTTGGAATGTTGAATGACTCAGGCCATACTAATGGTCATGATATATTCATATGATAGGCTTTCCAACTAGCAGATCATCAACCTCACCACGTTTGAGCACAAATCAAGGTTCATTAAAGATATCATGAATATCTCTCTAGGCTAACAATTCTCATTCCTTTTTAGTTATTACATAACACATTTCTTCCTCTTACTCAGGACTCGGTGAAGACAAATTTGGGCATCTCACTGAGTGTCGAGCTGCCAGCTAAACCTTTACTTAGCATACAACACATTTTTTCTCCTTTTACTCGGGGGCTCGGTGAGATTAATTAGAGAACCTTACCAAGTATCTGTTGGCAATATGAAGCAATTGATTATGTGTTGCATTGATGTTTTATCATTGATGTCAACACTAGCTGTTATGATTGGTTACTGACAGACAAATTTTGGTTACCAGTAGAATAACAAGTGTTACCGATAGAAGGGACTATTAGTTGGATACTACCGACATGTTCGGATCAATGGAATATGTTTAGTTTAATGTGTTGCATGTTTTTAGAGTATGTTTTGGTCAGTTGGTATTGACTTGATGATCAGATGCTATCATACACTCTAGTAAGCCCATATCGGTAAGGGTTTAAGGTTTTACTAATAGAGCTTTTACTAAGAATATTTGACAAGATGCATAAGTGGTGTTGGTGTGGCTTCTAGATAGAATTTAGGATGTAGAAGGTGATCTTTGTTCATGCCTTGACTGATTAGAGACATTGCTTTGGCGTGGTGAATCTATTTGGGTCTAGGTTATAGACTGGTATCATGTAACGTATTCTCTACACATTACCGGGATGATTTATGGATTGGTTAATGTTGTTTTGGTCTAAAGATGACATGGCATATCATTGTAATGATCTTATTTTAATATCTTTTAGGTGGCCGACTTAATTGGTTTAGGCCTTAGGGTTTGTATAAATTGATGTAATATCTCATTGTAGATCATGGTTGTGGTCATGGAATGAAATATCATATGTGAAGGATATTTGGTCGATCATAGGTGATCGAATTGGGTTTATGTAAGAGGTCAAAGGCTTCCAGTATTGAGCTTAACCAAGACTATAATCAGGCATGGTAGATGCTATCATTGGCAATTTATTCTTCTGGATTATTGTCCAATTATATTGAGGTGGTTATAACCTCTCTGTAGTCAGTGAGACTCCTTTGTAATGAGCAATACACTCTAGGCAATGTGCCTTCCTACATGTGCAGGCCCCTTATTGTATCACATACTTTTTGTAGAAGTATCATTTGACTATGGGTAGGCTTCCCACTGTGGTTTTTCCCTTTACCGGGTTTTCCACATAAAAATCATGCTGTTATGTGGTATGGTTGCATTGTGTTGATTCTCTATTTCATTCTTGTTTTATTGCTTACCGGTATCTGGTTCTTCTATTTCAATATTTAATGTTTATGTGCTTTGGTTAAAGGTTATAAGTGGTTTGATTAATATCATCTATTGACAACCGATTCACCCCCCCTCTCAGTTTTCCACCGATTATTATAACAATTGCTATTAGAGCTTTGGTCCTGTTTTGTAGAAGCTTAACTGCTTGAGGTAGATCCTATGGCAACTATTTTCAGAAGAGAAATACCTAAGCTTGATGGAACAAACTATGGGATATGGAAATCCAAATGGAGACTCATCTTAGATGTCTTGGCAAGGATATTTGGGAGATCACTGAGAAAGGATATACACCTTATGATCCGACATCTGGTAATCCTGCTCCAACAAACTTGGACAAAAATATTGAAAATGATTGTAGAGAAAGAGAAGCCCTCTTGTGTGCACTCACTGATTAACAAATCATGGGATTGATTGATAAATTATTTGCAAAGGTTATGTGAGATAAATTGAAAACTTTGAATGAAGGTGACCCTACTATCAAAATTGCTAATCTTGATGGTTACCGGGTAAGATATGAGAACTTGAAGATGGAAGATAATGACAGAATTGCTACATTTATGGAAAGAGTAAATGATATTGTCATGGGAATTCAATGTTGTGGAAGATCTCTGAGTGAAGATGAAATAGTTTCTAAAGTTTTGAGAGCCCTTCCACCATCTTACAAGATGAAGGCTACTACAATTAATGAATTGAGAACAATGGCAAACACTTCAGTTAATAGAGACATTATGATTGGGAAACTATCTTCTTTTGAGCTTGAGGAATTTTGACCCTCTAAAGCTACAAAATCTGAACCCGCTTTTCATGCATCATCATCTACTAGCAAAAGTGATTGGAAATCCCTATATGCAAAAGAATTGGAAGATATGAGGAAAGAGGATGAAGAATTTGAGAAACTTGAAGTCCTATTTGCTAGAAGAGTACCTAAAGGACCGACAAGAACTAAGTATGAAGGAAAAGAACCTTTTAAATGTTTTGCATGTAATAAGATTTCTCATTTTGCATCTAGATGTCTTGAAAGGAATGCAATATTTGAAGAAAGAGTTAAGAAATCATTTAAGCCTAATAAGAACAAATATATATTCAAGAAAAAACAAACTATGCTACATAGCGGATGAGGAAGGAGTAAGTTATGACTTAGAGGATGAACCGATAGAGACTCTGCTAGTGGATTCAATAGTGGAAAGGAATGGGTGTTCTATGCTTTACAAGAAGATGAACCAAAACCGATTATCAAGAATGAAGAAAAGGCCTTGGAAGAAAAAGTTGAAGACAAGAATGAATGGGTAATTGATAGTGGATTCTCACATCATATGACTGGAGATAAAAGAAAATTTATGTCCTTACAAGAATACAATGGTGGTCAAGTCAGATTTGGAGATGACAAAGCATGTATGATCAAAGGTAAAGGTATTATTTCTCTAGATGGTAAACATAATACTGATAATGTCTATTATGTAGAAGGTTTAAAGAATAATATTTTAAGTGTTGGTCAATTGGTGGATAAGGAATTCCAACTTCAGTTCAAAGATAGAAAATGCAAAATCATTAACAAAACTGGTTTGGAGATTGCAACTGGTACTTAGACTGGAGGTAATATCTTTCACTTGAACACCAATAATAAGACATGTTTGATTGCTCATATTGATGAAAGTTGTTTATGGAATAAGAGGTTGTGTCATGTTAATTTTGATTGTATTGTTAAGATCAGTTCAACAAAGACAGTTAGAGATATACCTAAGATTATAAAGCCTCATAATCCAATATGTAAGGAATGTCAATTGCGAAAGAAAGTTAGAACTTGTTTTAAGAGCATACATGATAAATCTAATGATGTGCTTGATTTGATTCATACTGACTTATGTGGTCCAACAAGGACCAGAAGCTTTCAAGGTGATAGGTACTTCATGCTAATAATTGATAATTATTCTAGAATGATGTGGGTGACTTTTCCAAGGGAGAAGTTTGAAGCTTTTGAGAAATTCAAGATCTTTAAAGAAAAGGTGGAAACAGAAACTGGATTGAAAATCAAATGTCCAAGATCAGATCAAGGCCATGAGTTCACATCTCATGAATTTAACTATTTTTGTGAGATAAATGGAATTAGGAGACAATTATCTGCACCCCTGACTCCTCAGTAGAATGAAGTAGTGGAAAGGAAGAATCGAACCATTTTGGATGCAACAAGAACCATGATGATGGAAGCCAAATTGCCTCACATCTACTGGAGAGAAGCAGTGAGTAAAATAGTCTACACATTCAACAAAGTTCATATCAAAGGTGAAACCGGTAAGACTCCTTATGAATTATGGTTTGGACATACACCCACTCTTAATTATTTCAGAATTTTTGGAAGTAAATGTTATATCAAAAGGGATGATTCAATTGGGAAGTTTGATCCTAGATGTGATAAGGGATATTTATTGGTTATTAAATTCAGAGCCAAGCATATAGATGTTATAACAAAAGATTGCATAAAATTATTTTTGAGCAATACAAAGATCAATCTATATCATTTGACAGGGAACCATTAGTGGAAGTGATCATAACTGATCTAGCAATGGCAAAACTGATACAAGACACTGAGACAGTTACATTGACACAATCAAAAAATTCAACTGTGACTGATGATCAAAACAAAGAACCTAAAGTTCAACAGATACCAAGGTATGTAAAATTAAATCATTCTGAAGATCAAATCATTGGAGATAGGAACAAGGTAGTTATGACAAGAAGAAGACTGGCAAATGAAGAGGTATGTCTTATTTCTCAAATTGAACCGACATCTGTTATTGAAGCTTGTAAAGATAAACACTGGTTAAAGGCTATGGAAGATGAATTAGACCAAATAGAGAAGAATAAGACTTCGACTTTAGTTCCCCGGCCTAAAAATAAAAATGTTATTGGGACTAAATGGGTTTTTAGAAATAAACTAAATGAGGATGGTCAAGTTGTAAGAAACAAGGCTAGACTGGTTTGTAAAGGATATTCTCAAATGGAAGGAATTGATTATGGTGAGACATTTGCACCAATAGCTAGAATTAAAGCTGTTAGACTATTTCTTGCCTATGCAGCATACAAGAACTATAAGGTTTATCAAACGGATGTTAAATGTGCATTTTTGAATGGTGAACTTGAGGAAGAAGTATACATTGAGCAGCCTAATGGATTTTCACTGACAAATGACAAAGATATGATTTGCAGGTTAAGGAAAATATTATATGGATTAAAACAAGCTCCTAGAGCTTGGTATGCAAGGTTGGATAAATATCTTTTGAATCTTGGTTTTACTAAGGGCAGTGCTGATAGTAATTTATATTACAAGATCACTGATGGTGATATTTTGATTATTGAAGTATTTGTTGATGATATCATTTTTGGAGGTGAAGATAAATTGTGCATGGAATTCTCTAATAATATGAAGAATGAATTTGAAATGTCTATGATTGGTGCAATGGGATTTTTCTTAGGTTTGAGATTACTCAAGCTGACAAAGGCATCTTTATCTGTCAAACTAAGTATCTATGGGAATTGTTAAAGAAGTTTGGTATGGATAATTCCAAACCGGTAAGTACTCCTATAGTGACAAGTGAGAAATTATCTATCAAAGACACATATGCAACGGTAAATTCGACAAGGCATAAGTCTATGATTGGTGGCTTGTTATATCTAACTCAAACTAGACCATATATTATGAATGCAATAAGTATTGTTTCAAGATATCAAAGTAATCCTAAAGAAAATCATGAATATACGGTAAAGAGGATATTCTAATATTTGTAAGGAACAACATAATATGGCTTATGGTACTCTAGAGATGATAACTTCACTTTATGTGCAGATACAGATGCAGATTGGGCAGGAGATACCGATGACAGGAAGAGCACTTCTGGTGGAGATTTCTTTCTTGGAAATAAATTGGTTTCATGGATTAGCAAAAAATAGTCATGCATTTCTTTATCTACTGCAGAAGCTGAATATGTTGCAGTAGCAACTAATTGCACTCAAGTCTTGTGGATGAAGCAAATATTGAAGGATATCAAGGTAAATTGCAGTGAACTAGTAGTTATCTATTGTGATAACTCTGCAACTTTTTACATATCTAAGAATATAGTATTCCACTCTAAGACTAAGTACATTCCAATAAAATATAACTTTCTGAAAGAAAAGGTGGAGGAAAAGGAAGTCAAATTGGTTTATGTGAACACTAAAGAGCAGATTGTAGATATATTCACTAAACCGCTATCTAAGGAATCATTTGAATATTTGAGAGACAGGTTAGGGGTATTTACCCCTCCGACAAAAAATTAACTAATGGAGTAGAGCATCAGTCCGATATGCATCATCAGCCTTATCCTTTGCTCCATATTGATGTAGTGGTGCTACTACTTAGGGGTAGTAGTCAACTTTGAGATTCACATGATTTTGATATCTATGTCATATCTTTGGCATTGATGTCAAAGGGGGAGAGTTATATGTGAAAAATAATGTTATAATATGTCATATGGGAGAGACATTCATATCAGTTTTAGATTGGACTGCACTCCTCAAGGGGAGTTGCTGGGATTTTTTAGTTTTTCATTGTTATATCTTCTATGAGAAATTTTTGGCATTTCTTGGCACTTAGATATTTTATTTTTCACATCTAGTGTTGCCATCAATGCCAAAGGGGGATATTGTTGGCAATATGAAAAATTGATTATGTTGCATTGATGTTTTGTCATTGATGTCAACACTATCTGTTATGATTGGTTACCAACAAATAGATTTTGGTTACCGGTAGAAGAACTAGTGTTACCAACAGAAGGGACTATCAGTTGGATACTACCGACATGTTTGGATAAATGGAATATTTTTGGTTTAATGTGTTGCATGTTTCTGGAGTATGTTTTGGTCAGTTGGTATTGACTTGATGATCATATGATATTGTACACTATAGTAAGCCTATACCAGTAAGGGTTTAAGGTTTTACTGGCAGAGCTTTTACTGAGAATCTTTGATAGGATGCATAAGTGGTGTTGGTGCGACTTCTAGATGGAATTCAGGATGCAAAAGGTGATCTTTGTTCATTCCTTGACTAATTGGAGACATTTCTTTGGCGTGGTGAATCTACCTAGGTCTAAGTTATGGACTGGTATCATATAACGTATTCTCTACATGTTACCAGGATGATTTATGGATTGGTTAATGTTGTTTTGGTCTAAAGCCGACATGACATATCACTATAATGTGGATGTATGTAATGATCTTATTATAATATCTTTTAGGTGGCTGACCTAATTGGTTTAGGCCTTAGGGTTTGTATAAATTGATGTAAGATCTGATTGTAGATCATGGTCATGGTCATGGAATGAAATATCATATGCAAAGGAGATTTGGTCGATCATAGGTGATCAAATTGGGTTAATGTAAGAGGTCAAAGGCCTCCGACATTGAGATTAATCGAGACTGTAATCAGGCATGGTAGATGCTATCATTGGTAGTTCATTCTTCTGGATTATTTTTCAATTATATTAAGGTGGTTATAACCTCTCTATAGTCAGTGAGACTCCTTTGTAATGAGTAGTACGCTCTAGGCAGTGTGCCTTCCTGCATGTGTAGGCCCCTTATTGTATCACATACTTTCTGCATAAGTATCTTTTGACTGTGGGAAGGCTTCCCACCGTGGTTTTTCCCTTTATCGAGTTTTCCACATACAAATAATGGTGTTATATGGTATGGTTTCATTGTGTTGATTCTCTATTTCATTCTTAAGTTTTATTGCTTATCGGTATCTATTTCTACTATTCTGGTATTTAATGTTTATGTGCTCTAGTTAAAGGTTATAAAGTGGTTTGATTAATATAATCTATTGAGAACTGATTCAGCCCCCCTTCTTAGTTGTCCACTAGTTATTCTAATAGTATCGAGTTGCCAACTCATACATCACACAACACAAACTCTCTCATCTACTTAGGACTTGCTGAAGTGGAAAAGGCATTCCCACTGAGTCTCGAGTGGTCCCACACATCCACAACTACAGAGCATAGAGCTTGCCTAATCAACAAAGCAAGACCCAATGAAGGAGAAATATTCAACTTTCTGCCATACAACTTGGGACTCGTCCAGAATGGAAAACATATTCTGTCGAGTGTCGAGTTCCTTATCAAGGGACACCCTGGAAAAGTCAAGTATGCTGAATGGGATCATAAGACTTGGGATTTACCTCTGGCATGAGTTGTCAAGGATATATTTTCCCACCAGTTTGATTTATAAAAATATTCTATTGGAGTTTTATGAGTTTTAATAGGGAAAAAATTTTAGGGCTAACAATACCTCCTATCCTCATGGTCGTGACATGTATCAACCTAGACCTATTGCTCCTCATTACAATACCATGCCAAGTGGTCCATATGCAAGCTACAACTATGTTTCTGCTCCATATGAACATATCTATGATCAATACCATCCATACATGCATTACATCCCTCCTCCTCCGCCCTGTGGCTCAGGTATGGGATTGACTCAAAGAGAAAAGATACCACTTAAAAATGATTTGCAACAACAAATCAAGGATTTGCAAAAACAAGTGGCAAACATGAATACACCAAAGCAACAATACACAATGAGAGATATATGTCCTTACCCATTTGACATAAGTATTCCAATGCCTCCGTTTCCTCCACATTTTGTGACACCAAAATTTGACAAGTATAGAGGCAAGGTAGATCTTAAGGCACACATAAGAGAATTTTTCACAACTTGCATTGAGGTAGCAGGAGAAGAAACAGACTTGATGAGATTGTTCCCACAAAGCTTAGGTGGACAAGTTGTGGAATGGTTTTCCCAACTTCCACCTGGAATTAATTTATGGAGTGATTTAGCAGAAGCTTTCATACAACACTTCTCATACAAAATTGAAACAGATGTGTCGGTAACTACCTTGTACAATATTAAGCAGAAAAATAGGGAATCTTTTGCTTCATTCTTATAGCGATGGAGAGGTCTTTCTAGTCAATGATCTTGCAATATCCCACAAAAAAAGATGGTAAAAATGTTTACTCAGAATGTTAACAAGGACAATGGATATGAACTAAGTAAAGATTGTTTGTCTACCTTCAAGGAAGTCATAGAAAAAGGATTGGCAACTGAGAAAGTCCTCATTGAATAAGGCATCATTAAGATATTCAATGAAAACAAAGAGGAATCAAATGGGAAAGACAAGCTCCTCTTTTGGAACAAAAATAAGAATAAAGTCAATGATGGGGTATTAGATGCAAATGTTGTAAAACTAAAAATGACTTTCCCCGATGCGATTTCATCCAATGAGAACAATCAAGTGAACACTCAAAGGCCATCAAAGCCTCAAAGGAAATACACTCCATCGGGAGATCCAATTGAGACAAAATTCAAGAAATTGGTTGCAAACAAGATCATATCATTACCAAATAATCCACCTTATGAACCAAAAGTAAAACTTGCATGGTGGAATGATGATGAGTATTGTGAGTATCACAAGAGAAAAGGACACACAAATAGCAATTATCATAGATTGAAGGATGTTATGTAGGATCTTATTAACAAGGGTGACATAGAAGTTGATGGTCATACCTCCAATGAGGAACATGTGATGTTTAAGGAGCCATTCCCTACACATGATAAAGGAAGAGCCAAAATAGATAATCAAGCCAACTATGCTAAGATGTCCTATGATTATGATCTACCCTTAACCACATTTTAGTGGAAAATTATGTTTCTACCATTATCATAAAGGAAAAAAATCCCAAAGGTTCTACTTGAGGGAGTAAAGTTGTTTTAAATGGTATTGGACCATCTTCCTCATCTTCTAAAGACAAAACCTTCGAATGTAATATCACAACCCATCAAGGTAAATTCACCTTGCAAGTTATTCCACCCAAGATCACAACCTCATCATTTACCAAAAATGAGTATGACCTCATAGATCAGTTAGGGAAGACACCCACTCTCATTTCTATCCCTGAGCTCTTGCGTATGTCACCTTCACATAAAGCCATTCTTGATAAAACCTTGAGAGAAACCTCCATACCCACTTATCTGAATGTGGACCGGTTTTAAGCTATGGTGGGATACCTTTCCACTCCATATTTCCTTACATTCATAGAAGTCGATGATGTCTCCATATGCCAACCACATAATGCACCCCTCTATATTGAGGACTTTCTCCACAAAAACCGTATCAAATGAGTCTTGATAGATGCAAGAGAAGGTCTGAATACTTTTACATTGAACACTATTAAACAATTGGGATATTCTGAACAAACCATGAATTTAAAAAATAAGATCACCATTAAAGCATATGATGACAAAGAATTCTCATCCAAAGGAATAATCACCTTACCTTGGAGAATTGGGCCAGTCACGAAGGATGTGGTTTGATCAGTCCTTGATCTAGATCTCACATACAACATACTTTTGGGACATCCATGGATACATAAAATGAGAGAAATACCATCAACATATCATTAATGCATCAAATTCCCTTCCAATGGAGTTGAAGTAACAATAAAAGGTGATCCAAATCCATTTATATATTGTAATAACCTATGACCAAGACCAAAAGCAACAATTCCAATCAATCAAGATGCTATTCCTTCATCAACATATGTTGATCGTGAATCGTTGAAAGCTTCTATGTCATGCCCAAAATTTCGGGCAAAAACGGAATGATTTTTTTTAAAAAAATACTAATTAATTAACAAAGGTCGCTAACACGACATGCATTAACATGTTTTCCATATCAATATTCGAGCTAACTCTGATACTAAACTAAGTAACGAAACTGTAGACACCCAAAAATGGTCAAACGCTTGCGAGGTCATACTTTAACATTTGCGCATTGCCTCATTTTAGGTTTTTGTGTCGCATTAACATTTCTCCTATGTCACGCACTTGGTCTTTATCATTTGTGAACATCGAGTCATTCTTCTACATTCTTCGATCATCTTGTCTTTAAATTTGGTCTTGTCGACAACACTATCCAGTCATGATTTTGATCGATTTTATCTTGTTGCATCAATGTGCGTATTAATTTGTCATCATTTTGGACATCGTCAATCCTAATTAGGGTTTTGTCCTCTTTTCAATCTTGTCATCATGCGATCGATTTGTCATCGATCATGGTCATTATCAATCTTGTCGTCTTGCAATCCATTTTTGTCATCGATTCTTGTCCTCTTGTCGATCTTGTCATTTTGCGATCATATTGTCATCGATCATTTATCTGTCTCAATTATGTCAATTTGGATCAATTTGTCATTGTTCCTCGTCGATTGGTGCATTTATCAAATCATTTATCACACTGGTCATTTATCAAATCAAAATCATGATCGACATTAATTATCTTCAATCAGGACCTAATTGTCATCCTCGCACTTCTAATTCATCTTCTAGGGTTTTATGATTTATTCATTTAACCTAATTTGCCATTTCTTCCTTTAGGATTACTAAATTATTTATTAATCCTAAGTTTTCTCATTACAATTAAATATTCATTTAATTGGCTAATTATTCCTCTTTGTGAGTGAATTAATTAATAAATGAAAAATTATTGATTAATTCACTAATTTCTAATTTCCTATTTTCATTAATTCCTAATTTCCACCTATTTTCTAATTTTCTAATTCAAATTCCACCTAATTATCTTGTCTCTAGTTCTCCCTATTTGTGTGCTTCATGCGTCATACTCTTGACATAGCAATTTGTCATAGAGTTTTGTCTTGACATAGAAATGTGTCATAGAATTTGTCCAAAATTGTCATAAAATTCTTGACATAGAAATGTGTCATAGAATTTGTCATAAAATGTCATAGCAATTTGTCATAAAATCTGTCATAAGCCTCTTTGCATAGCAATTTGTCATAGATATGCTATTATTGATTTGAATTTCTATTCAAATCTCTTTCATACTAATTTGCTCATTTATCCAATTTCTCTATAAATTGGATGTTTTCTTCAATCAATTCCTTCATGAATCTCGAATTTTTACCGAACCTTCGTTTCTAGTACTCTTGAGCCTTTTTGCTTTCAAATTGTGTGAGCACTCGTAGGTGAGATCCACAAAACTATTGAAGAGGAAAGAACAACAATGGAGCCGCATGGAAGAAGCATATGGTTTGCATAATTTTACTTTTGAATGCTTTGTTTCCATACCTCTATTGAATGTGCTTTGGAATTAGGTTCATTTGCATTGAGTATTCTTTTGATTATGTTATCATGTTTTGTGTTTTTGATTGATATATCTTATTTTGATGAATCCTAATTTCTACGCTACAGAAATTAATTAAAATTTATTTGCAGAAAACTAAATGATTAAATTTATTTTCTCATCAAACATAGTTAATAGTTTAATTAAAACAAACTCATTAAAAATAGTAGATGAAGATAAATTTAGTCTCCAATAAGACTATATTGTCTAAAATCCATTTTTAAATCAATAATTAAAATAATCGATTAAAGTGTCAATTAATTTACACGGGCAAAATTAATTATGGGTAGCTATTAATCGACTTTAGAAAGCTAATTAAAAATTATTTTTCTAGCATCCATTCTAACCTCAAAATGAAAGGTGCTTAAATTAATCCCTTTTAAATCCTAACTTAAAAGTAAATACTCTAATTAGATTAACTAGGCACAATTAAGTATTTACCATACTAAATTTTTTTTAAAATATAAGGTTAGGCTTTATTCTTTAAATTTTCCCCAACTTCCTATTAAATATCATATATGGGTATTTAAATATTTGTATCTACATCAAAATACTTACCCATATATATATTAGCCTTCATAAAAGATTTCCCAACTTAATAGTAATTAAGCCCTTCCAACCCTAATTAGGGATTTTCAATTATAAAATGGCCCAAATCTAAATGAGTTACCATTTTATTTGATTTATTTATTACCCTAGCCCTACCCGGGCTAGGGTTTAATATATATATATTTTTTGATTAACATTTTGATGTAGGGCCGAAACCCATCGAGCGACGGCCATGGTAAATTCCGTAGGTTAAAGGGGGCGACGGGGGCACCACTATGTGTCCACACAGTGGCGGCGTGGCACCACTATGTGTCCACATAGTGGGAGCCGCAACAGCCCACACCACTGTGTGTCCACACAGTGGGAGCCACAACGGTCCACACTATGTGTCCACACAGTGGGAGCCGTAGCGGCCCACACTGTGTGACCACACAGTGGAAGCCACGAGGCCGACCACTGTGTGTACACATAGTGGGGTCCGCGACATTACAAACAAAACCCCCTTTTTTTTAAAAAAAGTTATAAATATATATATATATATATAAATATATATATATATAAATATATATATATATATATATATTTATATATATATATATATTGATATACATCTCTTTTTTTTATTTATATATATATATATATATACAATGCATTTTATTTTATTTTATTTTTCTTAAAACATAGTTATAATGATATACATGCAAACTGCCTTAATACTATATTTGTATGAATTTATAAATTCCATGAGGCATCCAATTAAAATAAATAGGCTCTAGTATTTTGATATAGATGAAGAGGATATAGATAGGATAATGATTTTTTAAAACTTCATTCTACTATATTGCTTTTACAGGAAATAGAAGTAATTAATTAATTTTTCGATATACAATATGCATGCAAATCTAACTTATGCCTTTTCTATTTAATTTTATTCTGAATGCTTAAGAATGAAATAAATTTCCTGCTAAACTATTCATCATAGCACATCGAATAAACTTTATTTCCGAACTTAGGGAATACTAATTTAGGAATACATTATTCTTTTCTGCAATAAATACATTTACTGATTCCGCAATTTCTACAGCAACTGACTAGATATTTTATTAAAATCTAACAACAACTACAACTCATATTTTTTTTTTTTGCAATTAAAATGAAGACCAAATTCCATAGATAAGAGAAAAGCGTAGAATTAAATAAAACTGATTTTCATATTACAATGACTATTGCATGCAATTCAAAAGTAATTCTTTTCGAATAGAAATAGGAATATATCTAGTTTTTTTACAATATTAAAGATATTCTGCAAAGTTTACAAGATGTTTCTTTATTTAAATACAATCACTAATCTCATGTCTATATTTTGAATTTACAATTAGCTTCTCATTCCAATGAATGAGGGTGTATTTCTCCTTTTAAAACTAATAAATACAAATGCAATTAGATTTCTGCAACAATAATCTTCTGCAACTTTTCACTTGTCCTATTCTTTTCTCCCGACCATCCTGCATAATAAATCACAAATATGACCATGGAGTGCTCACCTCCCAGCCTAGGCTAACTGGTAGCCACCCCCGAGCTCGGAGAACCAAGCCCTAGATGGGTAACAAACATGCAAACACATAGAAGATAGGAAACACATAGATTTCAAACACACTCCCAACTTGGCTACACTGCACCACACTTTGGTGATGACCTTTTCAAGGGTGGTAGTGGACCAATACCCTGAGGAGAACTGCAAGTATGGAAAACATGTAGCCACCTCATGGCACAACAAATACATCAAGAATTTCAACCCCTTATTCCTTATGCCCCCCAAGGCATTCTAGCCTTATATCCCTCCTTATGACCCCCATTGCACAAATAGGCCATGCAACAAGGGTCACACAAATATCCCTTGTGATCGCTCTCAAAATGAGAGTCTCTCACTCGAGGGTTGTCACTGCTACCACCCACATGATCCTCCTCTTTCCCAAGAGTCAGAGGTCTTGAAAACTCCCAAAAACACATACAAAACATAATGCAAAATACCAAATGAAATTCCCAAAAGGGACATACAAGAAAACATAGTTCTTACACCAACATACCTTCAAACACATGCAAAAAGAAGTCATTTAAAGAAGAATGTAACCAACCTTAATCTGTCCAAAGGTAGGATAGTATTTGAGGAAGAGCTGCCCAAATCCACGGATCTTCTTCTTCTACCCTTAGCCAAATTTTCTATTCAAATCTATTCTTTTCTTTTCAAAAATTCTCTTGTCTCCAAAAATGGAGAGTGGGTGATTACCCTCAAATTTTCAAATTCTTTCTTAAGAAGCTCATTCTCTCAGTTCTCACAAGTTTCTAAAAACTAAAGAGGAAGGTAAGATAGAATGGGAAAGAGAACTCTCATGCGAATAGGAAAGTTTACAACTAGGTTCAAACTTCTAATTTCAATTTTCGCACAACTCAGAAAAGCCAAATTTTAGAATGTCAAAAAGGTCACTTAGGAGTAGAAACTTGCCTAAAATTACCCCTAACCCTTAGGTATACCTTATGGGCTTTAGGAAACCCTATTAAACTACCCCTAGGTGTTCATTTAACCCATTTTAAACCCCTTTGAAGTTTATTTTCGGGTCAAACATATGTTGACCTCTCCAAATATTCTTTTCCCAAGGTATTTATGACATCACATTACATTATTTAAAAAAGCTATAGTTGAACACTTTCCCACCAAGAGACAAAAATAAAACATTTAAACTTAAATCCACACGTGTCAAGTGACACAAATAAAACACTTTTACAATTTAAAACATGAAATCGTCTCTTGTGGATTTTACACAATAAATTTAAATAACACTTAACACACATGCAACATATACTGTTACGAATAAAATACAACACAAACGGGGTGTTGTCTCTCCAAATAGATAACCCCTGGCTTACGAACATACATAAGTCTAGGTTTGGTTCTCCGTAAATTTCCATGGTCACATGGATAACTTCCTATGCATCTCAATTTACACATTAGTACTTTCAAATATCCACATATAATATAATTCAAAGGAATAACAATACACGTCATCACTTGCATATAATTTACATCTGAACAGATTAAATACATCTTTTATCAAGCAATTTCACATAAGCAATTTCATCCTAATTCACATAAACTAAACCATACATCATAGTTCTATTATCATAGTAAAGTCCTGCGAATTCAGTAATGACATCTATCATCGCAATATCATCTTATCTAACAATCATGTAGTGTTCTATCTCATAAAGCATATAAGTAATTCATCAAAATATAGCAATGTTATCCAAATCCTGAAATCATATAAGTTCTAAATTCCAAAATGCATCAAAATAAAGTATCCATAATAGTCAATATATAAAAATCACTGAAATGTCAGACTGAGTCGAGGTGAGGCCTCACATTCTACATCAAAACAAGCAGAGCTCAAAGACAAATTCCAGGTTAAAGACATGTGATGTGGTGAGTATATCTTTCATTTTGGTCAACTCCCAATATATCTTAAGACATTTAGTCAATTGGAACAACCTATAAACAATTTTCCATGTCAAGGAATTGGGTGTGAACCATCTAGTGTTGTGGCTACTAAGTCTGAATGAAAATCTCCTCTAGTGGTGCAAGAAGCTCTTGATATCAAGAGTCCTAAGAGTGGTTCCAACGAAGAATCTATTGAATATATCACTAGCACTCTTGAGAACTCTCACGCCCTTACCATTTCATCCACTCATTATATTTCCACTCCGCTCCTAGATTTGGATCAACAAGAATAAAAAAAGCCCTTACTCATTGGGGATCATAAATTAATCTCTAAAAAGGAAAATCCAAAAGTTAAAAATAAAGAGAAGTCTTTTAGTCAAAATCAAAATCAAAAGCTATTGGACTCTGTAAAAATCAAAATCAAGGATAAAAATCCTATGAAGAAAAAAGAACAAGAGTTGATCTCCCCTAATACCAAAATAACCGGGGGCAAAAGTTTTAATATTTCAAGTAAAAAATAATACTTGTTGATCCTAAGTCTCCATTATGCCATCCCAATTTCACTTCTTTTCACAATCATAATCCTTCATTCCTCATCCAATTGTTCCACACATGCATCCTTTTTCAGTGATACATCACATCAATGGACCTTTAATGAAACTTTCTTGAGGGACTTTGTTATCAGGGATGCCCAAAATTCTTTAGGTGACACGCATATGGGCCAACATAGTTCACACATTAGTAATTCTACCTTAGTTCCTTCATTAGAGAAAATCCTAAAAATCAGCGAGATAGAGAGAAGAAGGGCAAGTTCGAACCAAATTGGCTTGGTCCTTACGTCATCACAACACTCTATGAATCACGTGCATATCAGCTCTCAACACCAGATGGAGAACCTTTGGAGTATCCCATCAATATCATGCACCTTTGGAGGTTTTACACATAGTTTTTCAAAATATCCTATTGTCAAAAAAAAAAAAAAAAAAATACAAAAGAAAAAATCATTAAAAAAAAACCGTTACTTCGTGAAAACCCAACAAACAGGCGCCTTATGACACAAAAAAATTGAAAAATTTGAAAAAAGTAAAGAGAAATAAATTTGTCCAACAATGAAAAATGACTTCAGTGGCGCCCTGGGCAAGTACCATGGTGAAAACCGGGTTAGAGACTATGCTCTTTCCCTTCGGGATTCAATCTCATACTTTCAACCTAGTCCTCCATAATAAATTTACCCATTCCCATCATGGCTTGTTATTGATCTACATGTAAGATTAGTTAACCGTTCATAATACACCTCCCTTTTTACCCTTTCCTTCCATAATAAATCAGGTCCAATATGCAACTGGGGCAAAATCCTAAATCTAGAGATGGAAGTGGAACCCCGAGCATCACATTTTTTAGGAGCATAATCTTTTCATCCCTCTTTCTTTTCACACACAAGCTGCAATAAAAGAACACTTGCATCACCAATCCGCAATAAAATTACATTCTTCTTCGTAATAAAGTATCACTTTCATGGATTCATTCAATTTTAGATGAGACACAAGCAACTGTGGGCTTTCAACAAATCAAATCTTTCAGCAAACTTTGGCAACAACATGGTTTTTAGCATAATCTGTCCTTTATCAGGATAACAACATTGTGACCAAATCAAACATGTTAACATATGTGGCAAGAAACACAAATAAATTGAGGATTTCATTGTGTGTTGGTTTCAAGTCTTAGTTTTCTTTTGATTTCATCTTTTAAGGTGACATATCTTCTAGCTTTTCCAGGATGTCTATTACTAGAGATTCTATCTCTAGGATGTCTTTGACCAGAAAGGCGAGGATGGGGTATGATTCACCTACTATTTTTGGTGTCTATGGATTGTCTCTTAGTAATTCTATGGCTTTTCCAAGGATATGAGGACACTGTGAGTCTAGTATGAACTGGGTCATTCCTTGTTTGTGGTTGTCTGATCTCCATGCAAATGGGTACAATGATTTCTTGGTCTAACCTATACCTAGATGGTCATAGCATATTTTCCATAATAAAGCTCAATGATGATAATAGCATAAGAATCTCTTTCACTTCCATTCCCTTTGTCT
The DNA here is from genome assembly GCF_030272615.1 of Cryptomeria japonica. Classification (NCBI taxonomy): domain Eukaryota; kingdom Viridiplantae; phylum Streptophyta; class Pinopsida; order Cupressales; family Cupressaceae; genus Cryptomeria; species Cryptomeria japonica. The sequence goes on from NC_081410.1 coordinate 263,899,416, forward strand.
GTTGTCCCTTCCCGAGTCCATGTAGCCTTATATCATATGATTGAGTATAATGACATGCCAAAAAGATCTACATTTCATATAGCTTTCACTTGCATCATTACATGTTAGCACATAATACACATGCATTTAGAAATCATGATAGCATCACATCCTGCACACACTACTTATTAGCATATAATAATAAGCATTTGCATTCTCATATAAAACATAAAAAGACAAAAATATATACATCATGCATCTAATCATAACCATATACTCATTTGCATTTAGTACATATAAACCCAGAAAAAGAGCAAAAATATATTGCCTTTAATCGTACATATTTGTATCCATATCATAAGCATCATAAAATCATGATAAAGCATATAGAACATCACATAGGAACACATGAATATAGCTGCCACAAGGATGGATAATCTCTCTCTCTCTCTCTCTCTCTCTCTCACACACACACACACACACACACACACACACACACACACACACACACACACACACATATATAATAAGTGTCATGATACAATGATGTCAAAATATCATATGGCTAAAAAATCACCCAAAGGTGTCTACATCATCATACAAAAATTGATACAAAATGGGATCCAAGAGAGATATGCTGAAGACCCTCCCTCGGAACCAACTGACCTCAAAGAAATTTGAGCTCCCGGAGGACCACCCCTGGATCATCTCATTTGCCCCCTCCTGCAGATCCTGCAAGACCATCTTTTCACCAAAGTAGTTAACAGTCTTGTGTTTTCCCAAATCTTAGGCATATACATAATGTGTCTCAATCCCATTGCCTTGATCACGGTGTGGTCCTTAGTAGTCAAATCTGTTCGTAACTGCTATGTCAAAAGGAATCACTCTCTAGACTTAATTTGGGGTAAGTACTCCTGCATCCAATCAAATCAATAGTGTCAATCCTAGTGGTACTAATTTCATCACATAGTGCTTCTTATCTTATCCTATCCTAGTCTAGTGGTACCTATGTCCATCACATGGTGTTGTTCATCAGGCTCTATCCTAGTGCTTATGTCTATCACATGGCGTGCAACCTAGTGTATATGTTTGTCACATTGTACTATATCCTATCTTGCTAGAGCACTCATTGGATTTTATCTATTTGATGACTTATCCTATACTCATCTTAGCAAACCTATCTATTTTAGGGCACTTGTTTGAGTGAATCCTCTCAGCAACTTATCCAATTGGCAACATATGTTTATCACAAAAATGTCAATTCTAGCCTTGTTTTCAATTTGTCTTCCCTAGGGAACTTGTTTGAGTGAATCTTCTCAGCATATGTTCATTACATAACTATCAATTTTGGCCTTTTAAGACATAGACACAATTCTGTTGATTTCTTTTGAGTTAGTCTTTTTCTCAAGTGACCTTGTCACCCTATCTTGTTAGTCCTTTCTAGCCTTGCTTTCTTATCGAGAGATTGTCTACAATATTTTTAAACATTTTCATCCCATCTCTCAAGGGGGCATATCATTCCTATCATGGGGAAACTTTGTATCAGTTTATCTTATCTTCTTTGAGCCAACACGACAAGCTGCATTGTCTCAAAGAGGGGCAAAATGTAGACACCTAAAATTGTTCTATCTAATTAAATAAATATTTTATTTATTTAATTATTTTATCCTAACTCTTCTATTAATTAAATAAATTTTTATTTATTCATTAATTCTCTTCTAAGCCTTTTCTCATTTAAATAAATATTTTTATTTATTTAAATTGTCCTTTTCCTAAATTAAATAAATATTTTATTTATTTAATTGATCCCACTTTCTCTATCAATTAAATTAATATTTATTTATTTAATTAATTCATTATATTTTTCCTTCAATAACACATTCCATTTATCTTTTAATTTTCCTCTACCTACCCTCTTACTATTAATTATTTCTTCTACCTACCCTTTAATCCTAGCCCACCATTTATCTTCTTCACCTTTTAATCTTATCCCCCCATTTCCTAAAGTATCTTCTATATAAGAGGATACTATCCTTCATTATAAACCCTAATCAATGCATCAATCAAGCTTTCTTGCGATCAAGCGTCTTCCACCACAATCTGTTCTTTGTTGAACTGTTGTGCACACATAAAATCTGAGAGCAAGTATATATCAAACAATATCAATGGAGATTGAAACCCTACTTGACATGTGAATGGTAATATTATTTTATTTTGTTGATTTACATGATCTTAGGCATCTCTATTGGTATTGGTGAATATTTCATTGTAGGACTTAGATTGTTTGTGGTTGAATTTTGTAGGTCTTACTATAGTTTATCATCATCACTTTTCACCGTATATAATACTCACAAAACTCATCATCATTCCACCATGCAAGTTTTACTTTTGGACCATATGGTGGATTGTCTGGTACTGTTATAAGCTTGCTTGCAACCAATTTGTTAAATGTTGTCTCAATTGGCTCTCTCAATGGTGTGCATTTTCTTGGAGGCTTTGATGGCCTTTGAAAATTCACTTGATTATTGTTATTGGATGAACTCGTACTGGGGAAATTTATCTTCAGTTTTACCACATTTGCATCTACTACCCCATCGTTGACGGTGTTCTTGTTTTTGTTCCAAAAGCAGGGCTTATCTTTCCCTTTTGATTCATCTTTGTTATCTTTAAATAGCTTAATGGTACCTTGTTCAATAAGGACTTTCTCAAATGTAGATCCCTTTTCAATTAATTTTTAGAAACAAGCTTTCCTTAGTTCATATCCAATATCCTTATTGACATTTTGAGTGAATATTTTGACCATTTATTTTTGTGGGATATCACAAGAGAATCGACTAGCCAAACTTCTCTATTGATGTAAGAATGATGCAAAGGAGTCCCCATTTTTGTGCTTGGTATTACATAAAGTAGTCATTGACACATCTGTTTCAATGTTTTATGATAAGTGTTGTATGAAATATTCTACCAAATCACTCCGTGACTTAATTCCATGTAGAAGAAGTGAAAACCATTTTATGGCTTGTCCACCTAAAATTTATGAAAATAGTTGCATCAAATATATTTCCTCTCTTGCTACCTCAATGCAAGCCATGAAAAATTCTCTGATATGTGCCTTAGGATCTCCCTTTCCTCTATAATTGTCAAATTTTCATGTCACAAAATGTGAAGGAAATGGAGGCATTGGTATGCTCTTGTCAAATGGATAAGGGTATATTTATTTCATTGTATATTCTTGTTTTGGTGCATGCATATTTGCCATCTATTTTTGCAAATCCTTGATTTGTTGTTGTAAGTCATTCCTAGGTGGTGTCTTCTCTCTTTGAGTTAGTCCCATGCCTGAGCTACTGGGTAGAGGAGGAGAGATATAATACATATAAGGATGATAGTGGTCATAGATATATTCATATAGAGGGGGAACATAATTGCATCTAGCATATGGACTACTTGGTATGGTATTATAATGAGGAGCACTAGGCCTAGGGTGATTGTATATTTCATGACCACGAGGGTAAGAGGTATCATAAGAGTGATCTTGAGTATTTTCCCCAAATCTGACATGATGTCTCCTTGTATCATGATTTTGTGTGTTTCCTTGAGCATGCGTATGTGTGTTAGCATTCCTTTGCCATGAAAAAGGATAACTACGGGGTTGTTCATGAGAGTTTCTATAAAAATTGGCATGAGAATGAGTGTTGGTTACTTCTAGTTTTTGAAACAAGGAAGAGGGTGAGTTAGGCATGAGAAATTCTCTTCTATTACCACCATTATGTCCTCTAGGATTTACATTTTCTTGATGCACTTGATTTGGATCATCTTCTAGAATTTGTGATGCATGAAAATCATGGGATAATCTTGCTCCACCTTGTGTAAACACTTGTAGGAATTATTGTCTATATCTTCTCATAATTTCTTCCACTATCCTATTGAATTTAGGATCCAAAATAGAATCTTGAATGTTTACAGAAGTGATGGATGCATTGTCATTGTCATTGTCTGGTAGATTATTGCGATTCTCAAATGGGTTGTAAAATTCATCTCCTTCAAAATCATAGGTACTCATGTTGAGAGATATTAGAGATTCCCCATATTCTCTTCTAGACCTTTGTGAATGGGTTTCAACCATGAATAAAACCTTGGCTAAAAATAAGAGATGAAAGAAAATGTGAAGACTTTGGGAGACCAATAGAAATTATGAGATGGAAAAGAATCTAGGGTTTTCTTGCAATGTCCAAAAGTGTAAGTCCAATATAAGTGTGATCTAAAGCAAGGTGTGGCTTCTAAAGAGATGATAGATCCCTTGATGAGGTAAGTTGACCTTAACTAAAGATAGCCAAATGGAACGCAAGATGATAGATCTGATACAAGAACCGCCTATTGATGTGTTGTAGTATGTTTGCAAGATAGGATGAGGACCACAAAAGAACCTTTTGAATCTAGTTGGAAAAGTATGTACAAAAGGACTGTAAATGATGGTTGAAATGACTAAAAATGTGTGACAAAGCTATGATAAAGACTGGTTGACTAAAAATAAAGCCCTAGGGGAAGCTTCCTTAGAACGTCTTTGATCTCAAAACACAAACATGCTGTGAGTTCATAGACATGGAAATAACCCACTTAAACGCCATTTTACAATGCAAAAATGCGTTTTCCACTGTTGGAAATGTATTTTAGTTTTGATACAAAAACATGATTCTACTTTGCACAAACACAGTTTAGAATACAGACGCTATTTAATCCAACACAGACGCAATTTTAACCTCTGTTGACTTCAATTTTTCCAAGTTTGATATGCAAATACCAATACTTGGTGCTGTTTTTCACAAACACAATTTTAAGTCTCAAATAAATGCTAAGAACATATATAGACGTGACCAAAAAGACCAAATACGCACTGGAATTAGATATTGATGAATTTTTGGCAAATTTACATAATTCTATCCAAGTTTCCAATTCTTGATAGTGACTAGATCTTAATGTTGAATGTCTTGTGGCAAGAAAACATAGAAAACAATGAAGACACAATATCTTAAGGTCTTTTGTCAAAATTTGAGCACAATGTGTATGTCCAATAGGCCAAATCAGCCCAATTTCTATGGGTATATCATAATTGAAGACACATCAAACACTTTTTTATGCTAAGGTCAATGTTCTCATGGTGGTAACCTTAGTCCACAACTTGGAATCTTTGTTATCTCAAGTGTAGGGAAATCTTAATGGGTGCATTCACTATTTTTCCTTTTTTGTGAGTAGACAACTAGAGGCCTCCATGACTGGAAGAATGACCCTATCACTCTCTCCCCCAAAAGCTACAAGTAGCTTTTTCTAAGCTGAGGATTTTTGTCTCATCCCACAGGAGAATTAGTGTGAGTATCTTGGGGGGAAAACCAGATATCCCCTTGCATTGAAATTATTACGATGTTCAGAGAAAAAAGGGTGGACCACTACTCTAAAGGTGTCTAGTCATGTTTTGGGGTACCTGGTGGCTATACATGTGGTGGTTCACTCAAATTAATGAGGCCTCCCAACAGTTTCAATTTTTTATGCATGACCATGTGGATTACACATCCCATGGGTACCAAGGGAGACATCTGTTGGTGTAACACATTGACACTAGGTGATAAGAGAATTTCATCTAAAACCAAAATCTTTAATATAGTGGACCAAAACAAAATACTGCTTGGGTCATTTCCTCTCACAAGATGAGAGACAGGTCCTCTAAAAGACAATAATAATTTCTATTACACCCAAGGTCCAATGGAAGGTGAGGGGAGATGATACTTTTTGATCACCTTTAGGGTTTTAAACTAAACACAAAGCATGCCAAAGGCACATGACACTTCAAGAAAAGTTAATTAACCTCCAACAAAAAAAGAAAAAGAGCAATGAAGACATGTGAGCCTAATTAAGCTAGGAATTGAAATGCGAAGACACACACTAAGTTACCCTTGCAATAAAATTATTAGTATTTTTGAATAATCACCCCCACTTGCAAGCACATTAATTAGGCTAATTTTAGAAAATCCAAATCAAAATGTGAAAAGGAGGCCTTCGACAATACAGTTTAAAATAGTTGCACCACTTTGTTAATCCAAGCGAGGGGTTAGGACAAAACCAAATTTGAAACCCTAAATGAAAAGGATTAAAAATGACAAATGACAATGCAAAAAGCATAGATGTGATTATACATGACCTAAATGCAAAAAGAGCTACCACAGATGTGAAATAACCTATAACCTGCAAAACCAAGATAGAACATAGATGTAGAAACAACTGACCAAGACATGATAATAATGATCAAACACATGATAATAATCTTTCCGGAATCATAGACCTGATTTAACTGAACATAAATGCGAAAACAAGAATTCCAAAATGTTGTTAGATTTAAATCACACTATAAAATAATACCTAGACATGATGAAAAATGTAGACGCATAAACACGGTTCACATACACAAAAAGAAGAGTCATAGACGTGATTTCTGAGATACTTGCAAAACAAAAAATGGAACATAAACACAGATATGAATAGATGATTCATAAATGCAATTTTGCTTGTAATTGTCATTTGGTCCGATCTACAAGTTTATGAAAAAGACTAAAATTGCAAAAAGATGTTAAAACTAAGGGACAAGAGTCAAATCAGGCAAGCAAAAATGTATACGGTGAAATTTGGAATATCAAAACTGTTGCAAAACCATAAAAGATCCAACCACATAAAACCCTAGTTATACAATCAAGAATCCACCATACACCAATAAAGAACCTAAAACATATAAATCACAACAAAATAAAAAGATTATACCATTTACATGCTTAGTAGGGTTTGATATCCATTGGTTCCTATCTCCATTGATCTTGTTTGATATATTTGCTCTCACATTTTGTATGTGTGCACAAGAGCTCAACAAAGAATGGATTTTGGTTGTGAAGTTGCTTGATCACTTGAAGGCTTGATTGCAAAAGTACATAGATTGCTAGATTAGGGTATGAAAGGATGAGAGTATCTTGTTATATAGAAGACACCTTAGAAAATGGAGGGATAAGATTAAGAGGTGAAAGGATAAATGGTTGGCTAGGATTAAAGGGTAGGTAGGGAAAATAATAAAATATGAAGGGGGTAGATAGAGGAAAATTAAGAGATAAATGATAAGTGTTATGGAGGGAAAAAGATAACGAATTGATTAAATAAATGAAAATATATTTAATTAATAAAGGAAGTGAGACCAATTAAAAAAACATATTTATTTAATTTAGGGAAAGGATAACATAAATAAATAAAAATATTTATTTAAATAGGGAAAAGCTAGAAAAGGATAAGTGAATTAATTAAATAAATAAAAATCTATATGATTAATAGAAGGCTTAGGATAAAATAATTAAATAAATAAAATATTTATTTAATTAGGCTAAGACAATTATAGGTGCCTGCATTACTCTCTAAGGGTTTTAATTTCATTTTTAAGGGAACTTATTTTTCCTCTACTTGTTTGATAATTCTAAAGGCAATAGGTGGTGGTTTCTCTAAAATGACAGTGGTGCAGCAGGAGGCTATTTTATTTACAATGATGGTTCTTGTTTTTTAACAAAAATGTAAGGTTTATTCTTTGGTTCCTGAGAAGGAGGAGGGGTCCATTGTTTTGTTGTTGTTGGTTGCAATAGCAAGTGGTTCTTCTCATTCCTTCCATTTGGCTATGGAACCCTCATCAATTTTGACCTTCTTACTCTCTAAGGGTTTTGATTTCATTTTTTAGGGAACATATTTTTACTCAGACTCTTTCTATTTTATAGAGGAAGCCTTCTCTTTCCCCTTTCTTGGTGTAGCAATATGGGTCTTGACCTTAGGGTTTTGTTGCTTCCCTCTTGCTAGACTCTTTCCTTTATCTTTACTTTGTTTTCCTTTAGACTTTCTCTGAGTTCCCTTAGTCTTGGGTATAGACATGGCTTTTTGGGCCAATTTTTTGCCTTTGGTTTTGGCTACAAGAGGAGCCAATTGAGATTCCTTTTCTTCATCTAAAGATGGTTCAAATTCATGGGTTGTAGAGGAGTCATAAGTATCTTTCTCCTTAGGAGAGAGAAATTATTCTTGTTATGAATAAAATAGTTGTTTAATACTTTCTCCCCTTTCCATTCCTCTAAACATCAATTTTCTATCCCCGGGACCCAAATTTAGATGCCTAATTTTCTTAATTATTAGGAATTCCTTCCAACACATGTTAGGAAAATAGATATTCATACTTATTTTAACAATAGGAGCTATTAAACATGATGGGACAATGATGCATCCTTACCTTTTTGTACTTTTTCTATCATTCTTTTAAACAAATGTGCGAAATAGTTAGGAACAATCACCAAGCAACCATAACACAAATGAATGAGTGATTTGAAATGGTGTAAGTAAAACAGCGATGTCCTCCCTTTCACATGTGAAATATATAATGATTAATTCTATTGCTTCTGTGAGAAGTATATAAAGGTGGGTCCTCTTGTGATAGCTGGTGCTTTGAGTAGTCTTCACTATCTATTGCAAGACTAGTCAGCTTTGTAATGGCCATCAAAGTAGCATCTACTTGTATCCCTTTAAGAGTTGCTACAATGTCTTGTAAAGTACATGTGAATTGGAGAACCACTTCATTGTCATACTCTCCTAAATTATGAAAATTATCAAACCACCCTACATTCACCAACTCATCTCTACATTCACAAGCATTGCCAACTTAAGTATGCACTGAAGGCTCCTTCTTAATTGAGTCTCCACCCATTGTTTTCATCTCATTATTCTTTTCAAATGATGACTCTCTCTCTAAAAAACATTTTGTTTAGCACTTCTTTGTCTAATTCAATCCTCTACTCTTGTTTGTTTTATCCTTGTTTCTACTTCTGTCTTTGTGTTTACTACTAGTTCTTTTGTGGAAAGTTAAATTGCTTTAAAAAATTTCAAGACACAAAAAAAAGAATGACAAGAAGATAGATGATATCAAAAAGTTATGAAAAGACATAATTGAAAGGGTATGTTCATCGTATTTATGAGGAGTCAAGGGATAATTATTTGAATGGATTGATTCAACACACTACCAATTCACAACCATAAAAATGTATTTAAAAAAAAATTGGCATATCATGATAAAACCTTCCTCCGAATTAAAATGAGAAATGTGTATGCACGTGTGAGAAAACAAAGACAAGGAGTTTAGATCATTATGAACACAAAAAATGTGAATAAATGAATAAAAAATAAAACTATAAATGTGATGATAATAACTATGTAGTGTGTGCAAATTCAGAAAATCATTTGATTATGTGATGAAGCACGAACAATGTAATGATTTTCATATCAGTGGTAGGCATTCTTGAAATGACTTCTAGTATGTTGTCAATCGATGGGTGCATGGGATGATTGACTTGAGTAACGCCACATGATAATGTTGGTATTTTGGTATGGTTTTGTCATTGATGTCAACACCTATCAACACTTATCAACTCTGGCACTTTGGAGGATCAGCAATGTTCACCGGCAAGCAAGTGACTTATGCTTAGTCACTAGTATCTGGTACACCAGTAGGATATAATGTTCACCGACACTTGGAATGATATGGAAAACACCTGGTTATGTCGAAGACGTCATTTGGACACTATGTCTTGGAGTTTTGTTCATTGGAATATTCGTATTTGAATATTTGCTATTATCGACAAATAGGTCCAGGATAAGCACCAATAGGCTTATCTATTCCAGATCAGCATGATATGCTTTGGAGATGATTTTGTTGTTATTGTAAATGCATTAAGCTGACATGTTGAAATGGTTATTACATCGGTCATTGATTTATTTGCAATTGTTTTATTGTAATATCTTTTAGAGCCGACCTACTAAAATTGGTCTTAGATTATAGTATATATATAAGATCTTATTTATAAGATCGACATAAGGATAAGGAATTATAAGAAGGTATATGCAAGAATATGCAGAGCTATACACATAGATATCATTTGAAGCTCAAGAAAGGTATTTGTAAAGACAATCAAAACTACACCGGTACTAAATCCAACATATGAAGATGCTATTTTGAGCAGTACATTCTTATTGGATTTAACCATCCAATTGTAGTCAGTGTGACTCCTATTTGTGTTTGAGCAGTGAGCTCTAGGTGCTTGGCCTTTCTGCATGTGCAGACCCCTTTTTGTATACACATACTATTTGTAGTAGTATCATCTGATTGTGGGTAAGGTTTCCCACCGTGGTTTTTCCCCTTATAGGGTTTCCACATACAAATATTGGTGTTATGTGTTGTGGATGTTATTATCATTCTATTTCATGCATTAATCTTTACCGGTACTGTAATTAACTGATAAACTATCTACCAACATAAAGTTTGGTTTACCGGTATTAAGAAAATAGGTTGGTTAAGTTTTTTTTGGTTTGAATTTGTTTGATAGCTTATTCACCCCTCCCTCTCAGTTGTCTCTAGGACCTAACAATTGGTATCAGAGCCTAGTCCTCTTTTTGCAGAAGTTTAACAGCTTGAGGAGATCCAATGTCTACTAACTATTTTAGGAAGGACAATCCTAAACTTGATGGAACCGACTATGGAATATGGAAGATCAGAATGGAGACACATCTAAATTGCATTGGAAAGGACATATAGGATGTTACAAAGAATGGCTATACAACTCCTACAACCAGTCAACCTAATCCACCAAACTTGGCTAAAGATGAAGAAAATGATTGCAAAGCAAGAGAAGCACTTTTGAGCACATTAACAGATCAGAAAATCATGGGATTATCATATAGGTCTACTGCTAAATCTATTTGGGATCACTTGGAAACATTGAATGAAGGAGATTCCACAGTCAAAATTGCAAAACTTGAAAGCTTCCGGGTTAGGTATGAAATCTGAAAATAGAAGAAGATGAAAGGATTTCTACTTTTATGGAAAGAGTAAATGTAAAGCGGAAAAATCAAACCCTAGTTGTTCTCCCCTCCCCAACTCCAAGGAGAGAGAAGGGAGAGTCACTAGGGTTGATGGTTTTCACTTAGGAGAGACTTTACATTCAAAAGAGGGGTTGAAACCCATAAGATCCAATCCCATGCAATGCAAGATTGGATTCTAAATGAGTTTCAAGGGTTAAGACATCAAGGATACCCTCTTTTGTAAAGAATGTAGATAGAATGATTGAACTAGGAATGCATGTAAAGTAGGAAAGATTCACTTATAAACAGAGATAGGGATACGGGATGAAGCTGCGGACCTGGAATTAGTAGTAAAATGTCGAGACGGTGCTGTTCTACAAATTTGAGCAAAAGTTGACTGGACGATGGCGCCCGGCGTGCACACGGTCCTTCGAAAAATCCACGAAACGAAGGGGGATCTGTTCATCTCTGCACAAGGATTCCAGATCTTCAATTACAGCCGCGTACCTGCAACATGAGAAGGTGTAATGTATGTAGTATGTTGTATGTTGTATGTGATCTCCTCTTCAATGGTTGAATCCTTGTCTTGAATGCAACACCTAGCCTTGAATGGAGACTTAGAATACTCAATTGCTTGAAGGAATGCTTGAATGCTTGAATGTTTGAATATCGCTTTCGCGCCTTGCTCACATATGTCCTCGTTTTTCCTCCCTTTCTAGGAGAGGAAAAGTAGTTTATATACTTGTCAATTAGGGTTGACAGATTGATTTTCCCGACCTTAGGCCGACCAGGAAACATTATTTCCCAAATTGCAAACTTAAAGACCCGATGCCCAAAAGGAGACCAGGCCCAAAATAGGGCCAGGGACCAGGGCGTTGGGCGCCATGGTCCTGGGGGACCAGGGCACTGGGCGCCATGGTCCCACCTCCCGGGACAGTAGGGTGCAAGGAGGGATCAGGCCAGGGTGTAGAAAAATGCAGTTTTTGATGTCACAAGCAGGTTTCAGGGTCTCCATTCAGGTTCAATGTTGCGCCACCATCATGAAGACCTAAATGCAGTCGAAATTGCAAGTGTCACAATTTTAGGATGCTACATTTAGCCCCCACTTTAGCAGGAGTATAAGCATACGCTCATACTTCCGGTAAAGTACAAGGAAACAACATTGAAAAACTTTCACCACGTCAAGGAGGCAAGATACACCAAGCCCCTAGTGGACTAAGGATCTTACGAATTTGATTGACAAAGTAAAAGGGAAGATCATGAGGGAGAACCATGACTGTCAGTAGTAAGGTTCCCTCATTATGAGTCATGCAAGAAAGATATCAAAAATTTTCAAGGCAAAGCTAAATTTGTCAAGAAATTTTCAAGTATCTTGAAAAGATATGAACGGGATGTATGCCCCCCTACGTTAAAGTGATCGCACACACCTCACCAGGGGTGATTGCTTTAAGGTAGTGATACATATAAGAAATGAGAAAGGAGCACGTTACCACAAGGATTTAGCCCCCAAGCTTGAGATAAGCCCAAGGATAATAGACACAAAACACAAAGCACAAGGTGACTTCGCTTTCCTCGGGGTCAGTATGCTGTATGATAATTCATGTATATCATATGTATGTATGCATAATTGTTCTTCATTCCCCAATCAAGGAAGGTCACCTAGAAGAAGGGAACACATGTGTCTTTTGAGTCAACATGAGAGAGACCAAAAGAGATCTCAATGCTTTGCATCATCCTCAAGTAGACAACACTAAGGACAACAAATAGAAGAATGAGAATAACACATAGAAGAAGTAACAAAAGATCAAGAGAGGAGGAGAGAATCTGCTATGCTAATGAACTAGTCTAGCACATCATCTACCCCCCGATCTTGCTGATCAGTATTTTGGGAAGGTAGGAAACATGCTAGAGGAGGAACATCCAACACAGTAGATGGAGCTATCACAAGATCCAAACAAGGGCTATGTTCATGTTCCAAGCCACGTTGTTCTTGTCTAGGAGCTAGGATAAGTGCTTTAGAAAATTCGTTAGATAAATGGTTATCAATATCAACATATTCATATTCACTATCAGAATGAAGAGGAGTAATATTTTCATCATGAATAACATTTTCATCTATATCATCATCAAGATTTATAAAAATAGGATCTTTAACTCGCACAGGATCAAGACCATCATGCATCTTATGTTTAGGAGATTTTGGCTCAATCGTCGGCTGAGGAGAAAATGGAATAATACTAGCTGAAGGTGTCTTTGGGGATTGCAAAGTTTGAGAAGTAGCTGCCTGAGCTCTAAGACGACGCTTTCATCGGCGTTCACGTGCAGAATGATTTCGTCTAGTCTTAGTAGGAAGTTGAGAAGATTGAGGAGGAGGAATATTCTCATCCTTATCACTTGGATGTTTAGGTTGTGGTCTCTTGGGTTGGACAATAGGAGAAGAGGAAGCCCTCTTCTCTCCATAAGAGGAAGGAGGAGGAACTGCTCCATATAAAGGAGGAATAGTTGGTTTAGGAAGGAGACCAAGCCCATCATGACGAGGAGGTATAGGTCTGCCTTTAGGAAGTTTATTAGATATAGGCATAGTCAAATTCATAGGGATGGGTTGGGAATCTTCTTGAGGAAAGACATTAGTTTTATCTTTCAAAGGAAGAACTTCCTTCTCAAGAACGATAGGAATATCAAATTTGGGTGTTCTAGGTTCACTTAGAGATAGGATCATATCTTTTTTCCACTTTTGATAAGATTTGAAAAGATGATCACTTCGCGGAGGAAGAGATTGGAATTGTTTAGGCCAAAAGTAATCAATAGGAACGCTAGAAGTTCTTTCAGCTGGTTTAAAGAGGCTATGATTAACAGTAACAACTTCACCATTATGGGGAAATTTCAAACACTTGTGAATAGGAGAAGCAATAGCTTTCATGGAAGATAGCCAAGGATAGCCTAGCTTCACACGAAATTGTTCAGATGATGGAATAATAGCAAAGCTCACATCAAGGGATTTGTTATGAACTTCAATAGGTAATGTAATAGAACCAATTGTAGGAGAAGAAAATGCATCAAATAATTTCACAACCAGATTTATTTTGTCATAGATCACTTGATTCAATTGCAAAGTAAAAAGAAATTCTTCAGTAATGACATTAACCATGCAAGAAGGATCAATAAGCACTCCATGACAAGGTGTATTCTTGACTTTTTCAACTATATATAAAGGACCATCAGGTGCCCTGATAGTTTCACTAGAATCAAATGTGATGGAAGGTTCTTTAGGGATTTTCTGCTGCTCTACAAAGTTAATCACATTCGAAGTCATAGACACGAGATCATCAGGTGAGACAGAGGAATCATTAGTATCAATCGCATTAGAGGTATGAGAAGGCAATGGATCAGTAAAAATCTGAAGATTTTGGTTTGGAGGAGCTACAGATTTGTTGCCTTTATCATTCACACTAGAAATAGAGATAGTATTATTATCAATCAAATCTTGAATTTTACCCTTTAAAGCAAAACATTTTTCAGTATCATGCCCAGGATGATGATGAAATTGACAAAAAGATTTGTTATCAAAATAGGGTGAATTAATTTTTGCAGGATCTATTTGCCTTATAGGAGGGAGGGTAAGCACATTTTGTTCCAATAACTTATTCATAATACTATGCAATGATTCATTCAAAGGAGTAAACTTTCTTTCTTTCTTGAAAAACTTGGAAATAGGAGGCACACCTGATGCTGCATTCACATTGTTGTTGATGATGTTTTCATTGAATTTAATGGACTCTCTGTTCGGTTTAAACTTCCCAAATGGTTGTTGACTACTATCACCCTTATCACTCGGAGCCATAGGATTTGCTTGTTCCATTTGACTCACAGTCAGTTGATAATTGTGAAGAGTTGCGCACAACTGTTGGAAAGAAGTAAACTATGAAAACAGAAGTTTTTCTCTAATATCTTTTTGTAAATTAGAAATAAAGATTCTTTGAATATCATTGTCAGGTACTAGAAAAGAAATTTGCGCATACAAATGCTTATATCTACCAATGAAATCAGTCACTTTTTCTTAAACACCTTGTTTACAATGCATTAAATCAATCAAAGTAACTTTAGGACTTATATTGTTTTGAAATTGTTGAATAAAAGCATTGGCAAGTTGTTCGAAAGAAGTAATAGAATAGGAAGGCAACGAGCAATACCATTGTAGGGCTTTATCTCTTAATGTTCTAGTAAATAGTTTTGCAAGCAACCTTTGGTCATAAGCAAAATTGGTACATATTGTTTGAAAGGTCTTAACATGTGTTAGAGGATCACCCTTACCATTATAAAGCTCCAAATGCAGAATTTCAACATGTTTAGGGGGGATAGCTCAAACAATGTCAAGAGAAAGTGAGCTCGCAACATCAAATGTGGGCACACTAAACTTAGATTGATTCATAGAGGCAATTTGTTGCTGTAAAGAAGAGACAGTTTGTGCATGATTGTTAATGGTCGCTTCAGTCGAATAGTTCATATTAGATGTGTTAGATTGTGATGGAGGTATTATGTTATTGAAAGAAGGTATTGATTGAGAGTAAGGTGGTGGGACACTATGATAGTTAGTCATAGGAGATGATTGGAAAGGAGGAACACTACAAGGAGGAATGGAATGATTAAACGAATTGCCCCCTTGTGTCATGTTCATTTGTGGAGATGAAATAGGAACACTCATTGAAGGAATGAATGAAGAAGTTGGATTGAATGAAGGAAGAGGGTTGATTGAAGAAGAAGGATTGCCCCCATGACTAGTGATCATAGGAGGAATTTCTTGTATTGAAGTAGTCATTATGTTTGATGTAAGAGTAGGTATACTAGGAGTTGTCAAAGGAATAGAATGATTAACTTGAGTAGGAGGTTGTGTATAACCTAAAGTTTCAGCACAACTCTTCATAGGCATCACATTCGAATCCACAATGTGTGCAATACCATGCAAAATATCAATTCCATTCTTGTCACTTTGAACCATACATTTTAGACCCTCAATTAATGAAAGAGCTTCACTATCAGGGTATTCTTGAGACATCCATTGTCGAAAATCATCAAATTGGTTATCCAATTTCGAAAGTTGTTCTACAGAAACCTCATGGAGAGCTTCTTCATCATTAAGAGGATTAGAGGAATTACCCATGTCCTCGTTAAAAAGGTTATTCAAATTAGGTTCCATCTCCTCAGTAATTAAACCTTGGAAAGACTTAATTCTAAGGCTTCGTCTAACGAGAATAGTGTAAGTAGGGCTTATTGTTGTAAAACTCATGCACTAAAGAAAGAGAGAAGATTTTGAATTTTAGAGGTAGCAAATTTCAATAAAATCAGCCAATCTCCTAGATTTAAGCTGTTAAATACAATTAGGACAATCTCCCGAAATTTCGGAAAAAATGCCCGGGACCGTGGCGAACATAGTGCACACGGTCCTGGCAACTTTTTTCAAAATTTTCAGGGATGAAAGTTATGATGATTTTAAAGCTAATCTGAAAAAATTGAGTGATTTTACGATCTGTAGATAGGCCAAATTAATGTTGCAATCTCAAAATTGAACACTACCAAGATTGTTGAAAAATGCAAATTCTAAATTTTGAAAAAGAGAGGGAAACTGAAATTTTGAATTTTATGATTTTAGAGGGAATACTGAAAGCAATGCAGGCTTTGAAATTTAAAAGTTGACTCAATTTCATGCAAAATTCAAATTTGAAAGCGGAAATCAGAGTTATCGCAATTAGACACTCAATTTCAAAAGTCACAAATTGTAAAAATTTGAATAAAGCACTGAAATTTCGAATGAATGCCAACACACTTTTCAGATTTAGGACTGTAAGAAACACAATTTTGATACAAATTTCAATTTCAACAATTTTTTGAATGATTAGAAGCCTCAATCCAAGCAATCGCTAGACCAACTTTGACTTTAATTTTGAAAGTGTTAGAATTGATAAAATCAGCCAAAATTCTGGATTTCAGCAGAAAAATACAGTAAGATCTAGCTCTCAAAATTTTGGAAAAAATGTCGGGGACGATGGTGCTCGGGGTGCACACGGTCCTCGCAACTTTTTTCCAAATTTTCAGGGATGAGAGATATTGTGATTTTGTTACGGAATCCAAAGTTACAGCCGATTTGGAGGTGTTTTGATCAGTGAAATTATCGGTCAAAGGTTGAATCAAGAGGGTTTTAAAAATTAGGGTTTTGACATTTAACCACTTAATTTTCAGAATTAAAGCACAAATATGAATTGACAATTTGTAATAGAAGGGTAGATCTGAAACAAGCATTAACAATTAAACATTCCACAAGTTTAATTACTAAAAAGAAAATTTTAGGGTTTTTATGCAATTAACCTCTAAAATTTGCAAAAGATCAAACATGGAAATGTAATTAAGGAAACAAAATTTTCAGATCTAACCATGAATAATCAAAATGAGGATGTTCACGTCAGGTTCACCAAAATGTAAAGCAGAAAAATCAAACCCTAGTTGTTCTCCCCTCCCCAACTCCAAGGAGAGAGAAGGGAGAGTCACTAGGGTTGATGGTTTTCACTTAGGAGAGACTTTACATTCAAAAGAGGGGTTGAAACCCACAAGATCCAATCCCATGCAATGCAAGATTGGATTCTAAATGAGTTTCAAGGGTTAAGACATCAAGGATACCCTCTTTTGTAAAGAATGTAGATAGAATGATTGAACTAGGAATGCATGTAAAGTAGGAAAGATTCACTTATAAATAGAGATAGGGATACGGGATGAAGCTGCGGACCTGGAATTAGTAGTAAAATGTCGAGATGGTGTTGTTCTGAAAATTTGAATGAAATTTGACAGGATGATGGCGCCTGGCGTGCACATGGTCCTCCGAAAAATCTGCAAAACGAAGGGGGATCTGTTCGTCTCTGCACAAGGATTCCAGATCTTCAATTACAGCCGCGTACCTGCAACATGCGAAAGTGTAATGTATGTAGTATGTTGTATGTTGTATGTGATCTCCTCTTCAATGGTTGAATCCTTGTCTTGAAAGCAACACCTAGCCTTGAATGGAGACTTAGAATACTCAATTGCTTGAAGGAATGCTTGAATGCTTGAATGTTTGAATATCGCTTTCGCACCTTGCTCACATATGTCCTTGTTTTTCCTCCCTTTCTAGGAGAGGAAAAGTAGTTTATATACTTGTCAATTAGGGTTGATAGACTGATTTTCCTGACCTTAGGCCAACCAAGAAACATTATTTCCCGAATTGCAAACTTAAAGACTCGATGCCCAAAAGGAGACCGGGCCCAAAATAGGGCCAGGGACCAGGGCACTGGGTGCCATGGTCCTGGAGGACTAGGGCCCTGGGCGCCCTAGTCCTGAAGGACCAGGGTGCTGGGCGCCATGGTCCCACCTCCTGGGACAACAGGGTGCAAGGAGGGATCAGGCCAGGGTGTAGAAAAATGCAGTTTTTGATGTCACAAGCAGGTTTCAGGGTCTCCATTCAGGTTCAATGTTGCGCCACCATCGTGAAGACCCAAATGCAGTCGAAATTGCAAGTGTCACAATTTTAGGATGCTACAATAAATAAAATTGTTTTGGGTATTAAATGTTGTGGAGGAACCTTAAGTGAAGATGAAATTGTTTCAAAAGTTTTAAGAGGATTGCCACCGGCATATAAAATGAAAGTTACTACTATAAATGAGTTGAGAACAATGCCTAATACATCAGTAACTAGGGATACATTGAGTGGAAAACTTTCAGCTTTTGAAATTGAGGAATTTGGTCCTATTGCTACTATAAAGATAGATTTAGCCTTTAAGGCATCAACATCATTTGAACCATCACTTGACAAGTCTGATTGGAAAGCCCTTTATGCAAGAGAACTTGAGGAAAGCAGGAGTGAAAATGGAGAACTTGAAGAACTTGAAGCACTATTTGCAAGGAAAATGCGTAAAGGTTCAGTTGGAAGTAAGTATGAAGGTAAAGCACCATTTAAATGTTTTAACTGTAATAAGATTGGTCATATGGCTTCTAGATGCCCTGATAGACATGCTAGACTAAGAGAAGAGGCTAGAAGAACATACAAGCCTAACACTGAATATTAGAGATACAAATTTAAGAAGAATAAAGATAAATCTTGTTATCTCACTGATGAAGGAGTCACTGATGAATCTGATGAAGATCTGATAGATAATGGATAGGTTTTGGTTGCTATAATAGAAGATCAACCAACACCTACTGTTCATCCGGTAGAGCAGGCCTTGGCAGCTAGAGTTGAAGTTAAGGATGAATGGATCATTGATTTAGGATGTTCACATCACATGACTGGTGATAAAGGTAAATTCTTGAACTTTCATGAATATAATGGAGGCCTAGTAAGATTTGGAGATGACAAAGCTTGTCTAATCAAAGGAAAAGGTACAATATCTCTTGATGGAAAGCATAATACTGACAATGTTTACTATGTAGAAGGTTTAAAGCATAATCTTTTGAGTGTTGGTCAATTAGTTGAGAAAGGATTTCAGTTACAATTCAAGAATGGTAAATGAAAAATTATGAACATAACTGGTTTGGAAATTGCAACTGGTAATCAAACTAGAGGTAACATCTTTCATTTGAATAAAAATGAAAAGAGATGCTTGATTGCACACATTGATGAAAGTTGGCTATGGCACAAGAGACTCTGTCATGTAAATTTTGATTGCATGGTAAAAATCAGTACTACTAGGATAGTTAGAGATTTACCTACGATTGTCAAACCTCACAATCCGGTATGTAAGGAATGTCAATTTGGAAACAAGTTAGAGCATCTTTTAAAAGTATTCCAATTGACTTAATTCATACTGATTTATGTGGTCCAGCTAGAACTAAAAGCTTACAAGGTGATAGATATTTCATGCTAATCATTGATGACTATTTGAGAATATGTTGGGTTACTTTTCTTAGAGAAAAATTTGAAGCACTTGGAAAGTTTAAACTATTTAAAGAAATGGTAGAGAATGAAACCGATAAGAAAATCAAATGTCTGAGATCAAATCAAGGATGAGAATTCACATCTAAGAAATTTAATACATTCTGTGAAGTGAATGGAATCAGAAGACAGTTATCAGCACCCCGAACACCACATCAGAATGGAGTTGTAGAAAGGAAAAACAAAACTATATTGGATGCAGCCAAAAGTATGTTATCTAAAGCAAATCTACCACATGTATATTGGAGAGGGGCAGTAAGCACAATGGTCTGCACATTCAACAAAGTTCACATTAAAGGAGAAACCAGTAAGACCCCTCATGAACTATGGTTTGGTATTACTCCTACTCTTAAATATTTTAGAATATTTGGAAGTAAATGGTATATTAGAAGAGATGAGTATATTGGCAAATTTGATCCTAGAAGTGATGAAGGAATATTTCTTGGTTATTCATCTAAGAGCAAGGCATATAGATGTTTTAACAAAAGATTGCAAAAAATTGTTGAGAGTACAAATGTGAAGATTGATGAACAGTTTAGAGGAACTTCAAGGTATATAGACTCTGAACCGACAACATAAATACTGGTGAATGAACCTATAGTGAATCAACTAGTATAGGATGAAGATCCAGTTAGACCGGTATCATCTGAAATATCCACTGTGATTGAGGAACAACATCAAACAAAGACACGCCGATATGTAAGACTGAATCACTCTGAAAATCAGATAATTGGGAACAAGTATCAAGGAGTTATGACAAGAGGAAGATTGGCAAATGAAGAGGTATGTCTTATTTCTCAAATTGAACCATCATCAATAAATGAGGCATGTGAAGATAAACACTGGATTAAAGCTATGGAAGAAGAATTAGAGCAAATTGAGAAAAATTAACACATGGACATTAGTTCCCCGGCCTAAAGACAAAAATGTGATTGGAACAAAATGGGTATTCAGAAACAAACTCAATGAAGATGGTAAGGTGATTAGAAATAAAGCAAGGCTAGTGTTTAAGGGATATTCTCAGAAAGAAGGAATTGATTATAATGAAACCTTTGCACTGGTAGTTAGAATTGAGATAGTCAGATTATTCTTAGCCTTTGCAGCACACAAGAACTACAAAGTATATCAAATGGATATTAAATATGCATTTTTGAATGGAGATCTTGAAGAAGAAGTTTACATTGAGCAACCTGATGGATTTTCTTTAACAGATAATAAAGATATGGTTTATAGGTTAAGAAAAGCTTTGTATGGGTTGAAGCAAGCTCCAAGAGCTTGGTATGCAAGATTGGATAAGTATCTTTTGAAGATTGCATTTTCTAAAGGTAATGCTGATAGCAACTTATACTACAAAGTGACTAATGATGACATCTTGGTTATAGAAGTTTTTGTTGATGATATAATATTTGGAGGAGAAGATGGATTATGTAAAGAATTTTCTATTGAAATGCAACAAGAATTTGAAATGTCTATGATTGGAGAGATAAAATTCTTTTTAGGATTGCAGATTTCACAGACTGATAAAGGTATATTCTTGAGTCAATCCAAATAATTGAAAGATTTACTAAAGAAATTTGGGATGGAGAACTCTAAACTGGTAATCTGCACCTATTAATCTGACTAGGTACAAATCTATGATAGGAGGCCTACTGCATTTGACACAAACAAGACCTGATATTATGAATGTAGTATGTATTGTTTCTAGATTTTAGAGTAGTCCTAGAGAAAATCATGAATCAACAGTAAAAAGGATTTTTCGGTACTTACAATGTACTACAAATCTTGGCTTATGGTATTCTAGAGATGAAAACTTTGAATTATGTGCATACACAGATGCAAATTGGGCAGGATATGTGGATGATAGAAAAAGCACCACCGACGGAGCATTTTTTCTTGGAAGAAGATTAATTTCTTGGTTGAGTAAGAAACAAAGTTGTACATCTTTATCAACAACAGAATCAGAATATGTTGCAGCAACAACTAACTGTACACAGGTATTATGGCTTAAGCAAATGTTGAAGGACATAAAGGTAAAATGCAAGGAACCTATAACTATCTATTGTGATAACACTGCAACAATTGATATATCTAAGAATCTGGTATTACATTCTAAAACCAAACATGTTTCTATCAAACTAAATTTTTTGAAAGAGAATGTTGAAGCAAAAGAAGTAAAACTGGTTTATGTGAATACTAAAGAATAGATTGCAGATATTTTCACTAAACCTCTGCCTAAGGAGACCTTTGAATATCTTTGAGATCAGCTTGGGGTCATACCCCCACCAGTAGAGACTTAGACAATTGATGTTTGTCATCAACCGATAGAATTAACAGAGAAATATTTTACTCCAACTTTGATGAGGAGAGCTACTTCTCAGGGGGAGTAGTTGGCATATTGAATTGGTTGGTATTTTGTATTTACATCTGGTTTTGTATTGGCTTTGGCATTTGATGTCAAAGGGGGGGAGATATCTATGGAAAAACACATTATCTTTTGGGGAGAGATTATTCATTAAGGGAGAGATTGATACTTTGAGATGATTGATTACTCTTTGTATCTGAATTTTGATTTCTGGTCATGATCTCTTTTGGGAGATGTTGGTTTTTGGTATTTGACATTTTTGTTTTGGCACTTTGATGGTTTTTCCATCTTGTGTTGCCATCAATGCCAAAGGGGGATATTGTTGGTATTTTGGTATGGTTTTGTCATTGATCTCAACACCTATCAATACTTATCAACTTTGGCACTTTGGAAGATCAACAATGTTCACCGGCAAGCAAGTGACTTATGCACAGTCACTGGTATCTGGTACACCAGTAGGATATAATTTTTACTGACACTTGGAATGATATGGAAAACACCTGGTTATGTCAAAGACATCTTTTGGACACTTTGTCTCAGAGATTGTTCATTGTCATATTCGTATTTGCATATTTGCGATTACCGGCAAATAGGTCTAGGATAAGCACCGACAAGCTTATCTATTCCAGATCAACAAGACACGTTTTGGAGATGATTTGGTTGTTATTGTAAATGCATTAAGCCGACATGTTGAAATGGTTATTGCATTGGTCATTGATTTACTTGTAATTATTTTATTGTAATATCTTTTAGAGCCAACCTACTAAAATTGGTCTTAGGTTATGGTATATATAAGATCTTATTTATAAGATTGACATAAGGATAAGGAATTATAAGAAGGTATATGCGAGAATAAGCAGAGCTATACACGTAGACATCATTTGAAGGTGAAGCAAGGTATTTGTAAAGACAATCAGAACTACACCAGTACTGAATCCAACATATGAAGATGCTATTTTGAGCAGTACATTCTTATTGGATTTAATCATCCAATTGTAGTTAGTGTGACTCCTATTTTTGTTTGAGCAATGAGCTCTAGGCACTTGGCCTTTCTGGATGTGCAGGACCCTTTTTGTATACACATATTATTTGCAGTAGTATCATCTAATTGTGGGTAAGGTTTCCCATTGTGATTTTTCCCCTTATAGGGTTTCCACGTACAAATATTGGTGTTATGTGTTGTGGATGTTATTATCATTCTATTTCATGCATTAATCTTTACTGATACTGTAATTAACTGATAAACTGTCTACCGACATAAAGTTTGGTTTATCGATATTAAGAAAATAGGTTGGTTAAGTTGTTTTTGGTTTGAATTTATTTGACAACTGATTCACCCCCCCCCTCTCAGTTGTCTTCCGGACCTAACAGATAATGAACTAGCAAAAAGTAGATTTTTAATTTTTTTTTTGCTAATGTGATATGAATGACAAGAAATAAGATATGAATGAGCTGGAGTTTGATGGTATGATGAAAAAATAAGTATCCGATAGAATACTGAGAGGGGGGGGGGGTGAATCAGTATACTGAAAAACTGATACAAAGTTCCCAAACTCAAATTCAATCATACAAAGTAAACATATCTCAGTCAAGATCAATATTCATAAGAATACTTGACATCAACTGGTTTGACTACTATGAAAACTTAATAGTAAACAACTTCAATGTTGTAAACATCAACAATGCTTAATCATAACTCAACATATTCATCTCTCAATGCTTCTAGTTATCATGCCTTATTAGAAGTTAATCAAATCAACAAATAAGATCATAACCACAAAAACATTCACCACTTGACACAAATGTTTATACGTGGAAAACCCAAATAGGTAAAAAACATGGTGATATGAGACTCACAAGGATAGCTATCTGAACTCTTCTAAGGTTAGCCCTATTAGGAGCCGAGCCTGTTAAAGCTTTACAATAAGTCCTATTAAGAACTAATTCCAGTTAGGAATCACCTGGTTAAGCGATTTACAAATATGCCTTGATGAAAAGCACAATAACCTGTTAGGAGTAACCTCGTTGGAAGATTTAAGAATCCAAGATAATGGACCACCTTGTTAGAGGATTTAATGAGTAACCAAGCATGTAGAGCTTACCCGGTTAAGGGATTTCACTTCTGCTGTAATTGTTAGAAAATAATAGGTTTTCTTGATCTGTCTGTATAGCACTACATTTGCTTGATCAGATCATTTTAAGCTTCAATCTGCCTTCACTAAAAGTATAGTTCCATTCACTGGTTAGGCAACAACACACTTCATAGGTTTCTGCCAATCTTTTCAACAACTTTTACAAACAACTTCATCAACCTTAAATACAAATCAATTAGGTCGGTAACACAACAAAGACCTAATTCTCATCATCGAGATTACAAACAAGTCAGGACAATCTCTTCACATTCTTCAAGAAAATTCTAACCGCTCCATGATTACCACTCCATCAGACTTTGTAACTCATCACGTGTTGTGTATTAGATGCAATCCACTTCTCTCCTTCCCTAGACAATAAACAAACATGCCAAAACAATTTGAACTTATCCTCATACAATGATCACACTGTCTCCATCATTATCACTCATTAGATAATAAACCAACAAACTCGATCAGTTAGGGTTTAACAACTGAGAGGGTTTACTGGTTACATTGCATAGAAAGATTTAACCCTTTACATCATTTTAACGGTTCAACTCACAAACTTATCATACTGGTTTACAATGTCTTCCACAAAGCTCTTCTTATCGGTTACTATCCAATATCAAAAACAACAATATCAAAAATAAAATGAATACCATTACCGATTCAATTGACATCAATGACAACATATCATTAATGCAATCTCTATGCAAAATGCCAACAAATTCAAAATTACAACAATCTCCCCCTTTGGTATTGATGGCAATAAAAATATCAATGCCTCTAATTGCTGCTAAGATTGGTGAATAGGAATCCTGGTTTACATTAACAAGTATTCACCTTGCTCTGTCTTCCTTCAGCCTATCACTGGTTCACCTAATCAGACACATAATTCTTCTCCCCCTTTGACAACAATGCCAAAGTGAAAGTAAAAACATGTAATTTTTCTCTCACTGTGCATCAACATCATACTGCAACTTGATGCTCCCCCTGTGGAATACATCCACTGGTTCATCAATCCATGTAAGATTCTACAAGTAATTCAGGGATTGATGCAATCAACATCATGCTCAACTAAGTTCATGAAGAGGGACAACCCCCAATTGACTTCTAAGATACTCGAAAGTGGTCTTAGGCAGAGGTTTGGTAAAGATATTTGCAAGCTGCTCCTTGGTAGAAACATGCTCCAAGATAACATCTTTACTTTGAACTTTTTCCCTCAAGAAGTGATACTTCAATTCAATGTGCTTAGTCCTTGCGTGCAAAACAAGATTTTTAGAAATGTTTATTGCACTTGTATTATCACACAAAATCTTTATTGGTTCTGAGCTTTTCATCTTCAAACCTTCCAAAATGTGCCTCATCCACATAGCTTGTGTGCAATTCCTATAAGCTGCTACATACACTGCTTCAATAGTAGATTGTGAAGTACAACTCTACTTTTTACTACTCCATGAAACTAGCCTTCCTCCTAGAAAGAATGCTCCACTGATAGTACTCTTCCAGTCATCAATATTTCTTGCCCAATTAACATCTGTGTATGCTTTCAAACTAAAATTTCCACCATGTGGATACCATAACCCATAGTCAACAGTATCTTTCAGATATCTAAAAATTCTTTTGGTTGCCATCAGATGTGCCTCCTTTGGATTCTTCTGAAATATAGCCACAATACCAACTGCATGGGCAATATCCGGTCGACTATGAACAACATCATGTAATTTTCCAATCATTGACCTATATTCCTTTTCATCTATAGACTTAGATGCATCTTCCTTGGACAACTTACAACCTGTAACTATTGGGGTTCCAACTGGTTTATAGTCACTCATATCAAAATTCTTCAAAACCGCTTTCACATACTTGGATTGAGTAATGAAAATACCATGCTTCATTTGCTATTTTTGCAAGTCTATAAATTTTTTTATTTCCCCTACTAATGACATCTCAAACTCATTCTTCATTTCATCTGCAAAACAATTACTCATGTCATCATTACCTTGAAATATAATGTCATCAACAAATACTTCACTGACCATTATTTCATCTCCTTCACACTTGAGATAAATGTTGCTATCATCACTAGTTCTAGCAAAGCCTATCTTCATTAGATGAGTATGAAGCCATTCATACCATGCTCTAGGTGCCTTCTTTAATCCATACAAATCTTTATGCAATTTGCATACCATGTCTTCCTTATCTATCAATGCATAACCATTAGGCTACTCTATCTAAACCTCTTCTTCCAATATCCCATTCAAGAATACAGACTTAACATCCATCTGGTATACCTTGAACTTCTTATGAGCTGTAAATGCATGTAATGTTCTGACACCTTCCAGTCTTACTATTGGTGCAAAATTTTCTCCATAATCTTATCCTTCTTCTTGCGCATAACCTTTGCATACTAATCTTGCCTTGTTGTGAACTACAACACCATCTTCATTTAACTTGTTTCTGAACACCCATTTAGTACCTATAACATTCTTGTTTACTGGTCGGGGTGCCAGGGTCCAAGTGTTCTTCTTTTCAATTTGATCCAACTCCTCCTCCATAGCTTTAACCCAATGATCATCACCAAATGCCTCCTTAGCACTTCTAGGTTCAAAGGTGGAGATCATGCAAGAGTTCTCTCTTATTCTCCTTCTTGTTAGTACTCCATCATCCTTATCCCCAATAATTTGTTTAGGACTATGATTCAATTTCACATACCTAGGAATAATATGATCATTCTCTTTAGGTTCATCTTGTTCATTATCATCTTCTTCTGAATTTATGTGTTCCGATTGAACAAGTACATCAGGATTTGCTTTACTAGTTTCTGATTTAATAGTTTTAGGTTCCAAAAGCAAAATGTAAGGATCTTCATCCTTTTTCTTAGAACTGGTTCCTTCTGAAACTTCATGGCATTCATCTACACGAACATCAACACTCTCAACAATTTTTTGAGTCTGGTTGTTGAAGCATTTATAGGCCTTACTCTTGGTGGAATATCCAAGAAATATTCCTTCATCACTCTTAGCTTCAAACTTGCTTATATAATCACCTATTTTAATAAAACATTTGATTCCAAATATCTTAACATAGCTAACATCAGGTGATCTCCCATACTAGTATTCATAAGGGGTCTTGTCCTTTCCTCTTTTCACCAGAACTTGGTTCATTGTGTAGATAGTTGTACTTACAACTTCTTTCTAAAATGTTTTTTCTACGCCTCCTTGTATCAACATAGTCCTAGTAACTTCAACCACTGGCTGGTTGTTTCTCTCTTCTATACCATTCCTCAGAAGTAAATCCACTACCTTGATATGTTCTCAGACATTTTATCTTTTTTCCACTCTCTTTCTCAGCTAAGACCCTGAATGCCTTGAATTTACCAAAATATTCATTCTTATCCTTCAAGAATGTGACCCACATCATCCTTGAACAATCATCAGTGAAGATCATGAAATATCTGTCACCTTGAATGCTTCTTGTTCTTATTGGTCCACATAGATCTGTATGAACCAAATCTAACAAGTGCTCCACCGAGAAGGACTTGCTCTTTAAAGTTGACGAAGTCATCTTTCCTAACTAACATTATTTACAAAGAGCATTAACCAGTTTGTCTAGCTGAGGAAGACCTCTTACTATCTTAGACTTGCTTACTTTAACAATATTGTCAAAATTTATATGAAAAAAACTCCTATGCCAAAGCCAACTGTCATCTACTTTTGCAATCAAACAATTGCTAACTTTAGGATTAAGATGAAATAGATTACCTCTAGTCTATTTCCCAGTTGCAATCAATTCACCTTTGTTGCCAAAGATTTTGCACATACCATTTCTAAAATCCAGTGGGTATCCTCTATCGTTAAGTTGTGCCACACTCAAAAGATTTTGATTTAGGCCTTCAACCCAATAGACATTGTCATCACTGCTCTTCCCATTAAGAGAAATAACTCCCATACCTTTAACCATAAAAGGTGAGTCATTGCCAAATCTGACAACACCGCCATAAAATTTCTTCAGGGAAAGAAATTTGCTCCAATCACCGGTCATGTGATGTGAACAACCACTATCAATGATCCAATCACTAGAGTTATCCATCCTGGATACTAGTGCCTTCTAATATGATATTTCTTCCTTAATAGCTACAAACACAATATCTTCACTAGCATCATCATCAAATTCTTCATCAGTAATACCACTGTCAATAGCTCCAAGACAATCTCTCTTGCCTTTACCCTTATACTTCTTAAATTTTTCTCTCTTGTATTCATTTTCACCATTAGGGCAATTAGCTGCTATATGACCAATCTTGTTGCATGCACAACATTTTAAAGGTAGCTTACCTCTATATTTACCATTGCCTCTAGGCAGTTGTTTTTCTAACAATGCTTCAAGTTCCACTAAGCTGTCTTCGTCATCATCATCTCTGCTAGATCTAGATTCATAACCATGGCCAGTATCTCTACTTCTTCTCATAGATGGGTTAGAGACAGAAGCTTTGAATGCATATTCTGATTTCTGTACACTACCATCATAGCCATTTAGTTCAAAAGCAATAAGTTTTCCAATAATAGAGTCAAGAGTTACCTTAGTCTTGTCAATGGATTTTAGCTCCTAAATAGCTGCAACTCGGATAGCATAGACTGGTAGTAGGGTTCTCAATACCTTACTGATTATTGTGGCATCTTCCACTTTCCCTCCTACACTCTTTATTTCACCAACTATCTCTTTAATCCTTTGACCATACTACTAGATATTCTCACCTTCAAACATTCTCATGTCATCAAAATTTCCTCTTAGACTCTCCTCTTTAGCAATCTTAACATGTTCATCACCACTGTAAATCTCTTCAAGTTTTTGCCACACTTCATGTGCAGTTTCAAGACCATGAACATCTACATATTCAGCATCAAACAGGGAACTGATAATAGCCTCTAATGATTGGTGATTTTCATGATGTTCTTTCTTCTGATCATCATTCAGGATTCCAGTAGGTGTAATATACTTAGGTCCTATATGATCTCAATAATGACTACCAAGACTCTTAATGTAAATCTTCATTCTATCACTCCATATTCTTTAGTTACCTTTGTTGAACTTCAAACCTTCTTTCTTCATCATGATCTACAAGATCTTTTCCTCAAGCTGTTAGGATTTTAGATTAAAGAGGACCTGAGATGCTCTAATACCAATTGATGGTATGATGAAAGAATAAGTATCTAGTAGAATACTGAGAGGGGGGGTGAATCAGTATACTGAAAAACTGATACAAAGTTCCCAAACTCAAATTCAATCACACAAAGTAAACATATCTCAGTCAAGATCAATATTCATAAGAATACTTGACATCAACTGGTTTGGCTGTTATGACAACTTAACAGTAAACAACTTCAATCTTGTAAACATCAACAATGGTTAATCATAACTCAACATATTCATCTCTCAATGCTTCTAGTTATCATGCCTTATCAGAAGTTAATCAAATCAACAAATAAGATCATAACCAAAAAACATTCACCACTTGACACAAATGTTTATACATGGAAAACCCAAAAAGGTAAAAACTACAGTGAGATGAGACTCACAAGGATAGCTATCTGAACTCTTTTGAAGTTTGCCCTGTTAGGAGCCAATCCTATTAAAGCTTTACAATAAGTCTTGTTAAGAACTAATTCCGATTAGGAATCACCCGGTTAAGGGATTTACAAATATGCCTTGATGAAAAGCACAATACACTATTAGGAGTAACCTCATTGGAGGATTTAAGAATCTAAGATAATGGACCACCTTGTTAGAGGATTTAATGAGTAACCAATCTTGTTAGAGCTTACCCAGTTAAGGGATTTCACTTCTGCTATAATTGTTAGAAAACAATAGGTTTTCTTGATCTGTCTGAATAGAACTACATTTGCTTGATCAGATCATTTTAAGCTTCAAACTGCCTTCACTCAAAGTGCAAATCCATTCACTAGTTAGGCAACAACACACTCAACAGGTTTTTGCCAATCTTGCCAACAACTTTTACAAACAACTTCATCAACCTTAAATACAAATCAATTAGATTGGTAATACAACAAAAATATAATTCTCATCATCAAGATTACAAACAAGTCAGTACAATCTTGACCATTAGAAATCATGACAATCTCTTCACATTCTTCAAGAAAATTCCAACCTCTCCATGATCACCGCTCCATCGGACTTTGTAACTCATCATGCACTGTGCATTAGATGCAATCCACTTCACTCCTTCCCTAGACAATAAGAAAACACACCAAAACAATTTGAACTTATGCTCATACAATGATCACATGTGTCTCCATCATTACCGCTCATCAGATAATAAACCAAAAAACTTGATCGGTTAGGGTTTAACACTTGATAGGGTTTATTAGTTACATTGCATAGAAAGGTTTAACCCTTTACACTGTTTTACTAGTTCAACTCACAAAATTAATATACCGGTTTACAATGTCTTCCACAAAGGTCTTCTTATCGGTTACTAGCCAATATAAAAAACAACAATATCAACAATAACATGAATACCATTATGGGTTCAATTGACATCAATGACAACATATCATTAATGCAATCTCTATGCAAAATGGAAACAAAATCAAAATACCAATAGAGTTCGATAGAAGTTTTGAAGGATGACGTGGATGGAAAACTAAATTAAATACCAATTCAAGTGAAAAATGCAATCTAAATCATCACCAATAGGTCCCAATTGCTTGGTTGTAGGAAACATGGTTATGGTTTTGACTAACTATTGAATGGTGAAAATGAATTGTTTTATTGTGGCCATGACATGTCCTTAAACAAAGGAAGACTTTATTATGATTTCCTACCATCTAGCTAAACTAAAATATTGATTGTCCTTGGTTGTGAAATATCAAGGGTAGAAGCTATAGATAAGTCTGTAGGAATTTTCGAAGATCAAGGGCACAATAAAAAGCATAAAAAGAGAGACAATAGAATGACAAGAACAACTGTATTCTCATCAATATGCAAAAAAATCAACTAGATTATCCAATACAATGAATATAGGCCTACTTATATAGGCAAGGCCATATGGATGTACGAGCACACAATTATGACATGTGGCTCAATGAGAAACAAGGGTAGGTAAGAAATACTAGGGGTAGGTAGGAGAAATAATATAATATTCCACAAGAGGTGGATGACCCACCAAATGTGGAGTGTAACAACAAAATAAGACCACAAAAGGTGGAATTTCTCCTACAAGCTCTATCCCTATGTGCACACTTCCCTAAGTGTCTCAAATCCAAACTACGAAGAGATGCATTATCCTAAGTTAAGTAAAGTGTAATAATATCCAAAATGAATATTTATTTACACCAACAAAGTCATATGTTACTATAGTACTATGTTGTTGGAAGAACTATTTCTTACCAAGGGGATTTTACACAGTTAGAGTTTGTGCCCATTAACCAATAGTAAAATTATCACTAGGTCAATGGTTTGCTATTGTACCACGCCACTAGTAAATACCTCAACAATTTTATTTGGTCCCAACCATCTAGTTTGAATGTTTCCTTAGTGATATTTGTATTGTGATTCATAGAGAAAAGTCTAATTACCTTGTTCAAACTATCCATTTTTGATAAATCTATCATGCCACTTAATCCTTTGAATTTGTGTTAATTCCATGTGTTTAAGTGCCTCCTACCTAAATTCAGATTGCCAATCCTTTCCTTTTGAGCTTGTGACAAATCAATCCAAAGCTCCACTACTATTTGTAAGGTCTTATGTTCAAATTCTATAGGAATGAAAAATTTCATTCTATAGACTAATTCAAATGGTGTAAAACCCATATTAGTGTTCCAAGTATTTCTATATGCCCAGATTGCCTTTTACAACTTAGAATCCTAATATTTGTGTTGCATCATAAATTGTAACTAGTTCAATTTACACCTCATGTTTGTGCTCCTATTTTAAGTGTTTCCTATCTCCATCCCTCTCTAGGTCCATTTTGGCCCTTCTTCCAACCTTTATGTCACAAACACCATTGAGTGGGACGCATCCTAGAGGTATCTCCCCCATTTCCCTTTATGCTGGTCCTGTTTGCTAGAGGACCAGGGCATAGAGTGAATTGGTCTAGACCAGGGCATCCCAAAATGACCAGGTCCCCCTTAAATGGGGAAAGTTCTTTATGTTCCCAATTGCATTTGGTACTCGTGGCTACACTTGGCTGTTCAAGATTGACCTAATCGGTAATTTGCCTAAGGAACCCTATATAAAACATCTATCAATTAATTTTAACATCACTCATATACCCTATCATTCATGCATCTGTGAAGCATTCACAATCAAACATTTTCAGATTCAAAGCTATATTTCATCCTTTAAGCACTGTGGAGGAAAGTTACATCAATCTTCATGCAAGCACGCATTTTTTATTAAGGTTTTCATGCTCATGTGTTTGCCATGCCATTAAATTCAACATTTGTGATTACATTCAAAGAGCATAGCATCATCATCAACAATTACAGATATGAGGTATATCTCCTTAGCGTTTACTTAAGAATTTGTATTATTTCATTCAAGGTTAATTCCTAAATCGAGGTTTGACTTAAGGAAAACCCCTATCCACAACTCCATTTCCTTTCTTTTTGTGTGTAGATAAAAGGCTCAATAGCTTTACTAATGGAGATTGACAGAGTTGACAATGAGGAACAGGCTCGACTTTTGACAAAGGAAAATTTAGATGACCAAGGCAAATTTTTACTACCTCGTACCAAAAATTCAGGTTGAAATTCTAGGAATAAGTTCTTATTTTGCCCAAATTTTAGTTTGTGACTTATTGGGATATCTGTAGTAGTCTACTTTTAATAGTTGACTTCAACCATTCCTTATTTTACCCTAATTTCACAATTACCTTCCAAATTCAACTAAGAAAGAGGATTACTATCAACCAACTAGTGAATTTAATCAGAATTTCAGCCCTTTCCTTATTTGGATAGTGGCTAGATCTATTTGTTTCAATCCTCTTTCAATGTATTGGGTTAATTTGGTTAGTGTTTTTATTATCTTAATTGAAACCCTAATTCCAAATTTCCACCCATTACATCTTAAATATTTTATGTGATCTACACATGTAATACATGTTCTTAAAAATGTCATCATGAAACAAAATATAACATGGATAAAATATTTGAGAGATGATTTGCATGTAGGGAATATCTTTGAAACCCTAAAGATGCAATATGCAAGTAGGGAATGTATTCCCTTTTGCTAGCATCTATCACAATTCCTTGTATACTATTGACTATGCATTTTACTTCTTATGCAAACGACCTTATGGGAAACTCAATGATGGGGGACTTGTGTGAAAATAATTGAGTAACCTCTTAGTTTTAGAAGTCGACTCTTCATAAATGGGGGGAAAAAAGGGAGAGAGAAAACTTGAAAGAAAAACTATTCTAAGCGATGCGCTAGAGGATATTTTGGAATACTTAGAGCACATAAAACCCAAATATTTGTAGTTTTAAGGCTCATTCAACAATCTACATGCCCAAAAGGTCAGAAAAGAAACTTAAACAATCACCCATTTTGACATAATACAATGTATATCATTCATCTAATAGATAAAAAGTTTTAAAATACATAGTTTAATTCGTAGATTCTCACAGAATATATTGCAAAAGTTCATTGAATCATAAAATGCATAGAAGATAATCCCTTATACTAAGAAACAAATCATCATAAAGGCCACAAGAACAATTTGATATATTCAAAGTCTCAGAAAATGATTAACATAAAGGCTTGATTCACAGAGTTAGAGTCTAAAATTTCTTCTCCACCCTTTAAGCAAAAAATGAAAGACTATATATAGCAGAGGAGGCCCAATGATCACAAGACTGAGAACATGAGAGAAAACTCTCAAAACAATATCCTGAGAAATCCTGCATGGTGGCTCCAAAAACACATGCATAAAAAAGGTGAAACAACATTTTGTTATGATCCTTGAAATAATATCATGGTGATCCTTGAAACAACATCATGGCAAAGAAACACGGCGTGAAAGAGATATCATAGTCCACAAAAAAGCCAGTGACACATGGTAGCTCAACGGGATCTCAAAATTGGATGTAGAAGAAGGAAGCCAAAAATGAATGCAAGGAGGCCAAGTGTTCGCCGAGTTTTCCATACAAGAAGGTGGGCCTAGGCACGTATGTTAGGAAAAGAATCAAAGCCACGTGACAACCCTATGCTATCTTAAAACTAAAGGGAGAAAGGTGAGCTGCCAGAAAGAACATCGTGACACCACGTGGCACGCGCGAAAAAGGCAACAAAATCGCTAGAGGAAAAATGAACACTTAAATAGAAAACAATCCTAGAATAAATAAAACGTGGATAAAATATCCATAGTTCTTGGTGACTAAGGGGAAAATTATGCCTGTAAAATGCCGATACCCAAAATTTGTTGGCTCGCAGACCATACCTATGCTTGAATAGGGGAGAGAAGGTCCAAAAATTGCTGCAACAGGAGCCAATCATCCTTTGAGGGAAACACTTGAGATTCTAGAATCTGGCAATTATTGTCTAAACAAATAACTTCATCCAATGCAAAGCTTGTCGGCTCCTTGTGGACCATCCCGAGTAAGGCATAGAGTTGATCAAGAGGATGCAGGAGACCCTTGACTTCATGAGAAACCAGGGGAACACTGAGATGCTGGAGAAAAGTCTGATTTAATTGCTGATGTTTAATTTGGCTCACAATTTGCTTGATCCCCAAAATAGAACCATCAGAAACAAAGGGCGAAGGTAGGCCAAGATGCACAAAATGCTCTATGCATTGCTTGATATTCAGGATGGTGATCCTTAGGGAATTTAATGATGCTCCTGCCTACATGGCTGCCCTATGATGGTTGATGAAAGGATTAGCCCTTCTAGTTAATTTCTTGTAGTCAGTAACTCCTTTGGCTAATAAATCATCATCAGAAGAGGCATAAAGCGATTTGATTTATCTCTAAGCGTCATGAACCCTGGGGCCAATGGATTGAGTGACTGGTGCAGGGCACCTAACACTCTAAGAATGAAAGCTTTGTTTTCTTTTTAATTTTGTGTGTTATATTTGTGATGTAATAATGGACCAACCATTGAGGACTTAGTAGAGCCATGGTTGAGTTGTCCAAGTTTTGGTTTGAGTCAATTGTGCTCAGGATGCTAACAACCTGAGAAGTGAGATGCCTAGGTAGTTCACAGGTAAAATACTCCAGATGAATGCATTCATGTATTAGGAGTCAATTGAGTTGTGTTTATGTCTTATAGGGTGTTTGAGGACCTTTAGGAGTCTTAAAATACATTAGAATGCAAAATTGCATCCTGGAGCAAAAAATTGTAAAAAGTTGCTGAGCAACATTTTGCAATTTCTTGCAAAAGTTGCATTTTTGGTTATAGGCATTAGAAAGTTGGTTGAACTAGCTGAAGCAAGTGGATATAAGCCAAATTTCAATTCATTGTACAGGTTGGAGGGTTGGAAATGAAAGAGCAAGTTTTTGGTTTGTGAATCAACCTTGTTTCCATTGGTTTTGGACCGTTTTTGTCTTGTTTTTTTGTTTGTACGGTCCAGTACAGACTAGATGGTGTAAATCCATTGAAATTATGAGTATTAATTGTAATTGTATTCTTTAAGGTTGATTTGTAGGTTTTATTGTCCTAAGTTGTAGAGATTTCTTCCATTCTTTGCAACTAGGAGCAAAACCCTTGCAAGTAGGGTTTAAAAGCAAGAAAATGGCTCTAACCTAGGCATTATTTGATGGCACCCATTGAAATCACTAAGAATGATAGGTTAGGTTCTATACATAGCTTTAGAGTAGGGTGTGTGGTCTTGCAGGTCCAGGAGGAGGAAAAACAATGAAGCCCTAGGCTCACCATTGGGAGTAGGTGAGTTACGACAACAAGAAAGGTGTGATTTGTGAGCACATGGGGATTGGTGTAGGACCAAGTGGCACATGAATAGAAACCCTTTTGATTTACCTTGAAGGTTCCCAAATTTTTTGGAGCAGGATATTTGACTGGTGAAAAGTTTTAGACCCATCTTGCCAAGTCACCGGTTAGGCCTAAAACCCTTCAAAATAGTGCAACATTGGAAACCTCACTTGTACGGATAACCCAGATGCACTTTTATAGTATTGTCTACAACTTCTAAAAGGGTACTCAAATACATGATTTATTTCTAGGATTGTTTGGGACTTTTTCAAATTAAGACCCTAAAACCACCTAGGGAGGGCTAATGCAATTAGGCCTATTTAGGTGTCGATAGAGACGTAGAAGGGTTAGGAAGCCAATGCGATGGATTTGGTGAGATTTAAACCTCAAAAAACATTGAAGACGCCTTGTAGATGAATTGGTAAACCATAGTAAGTGGTTGTGTGTTAAGATCCTTGCAGGAGTGGTTGAAGCCCAGGAGAGGAGTGTGCGGGAAACTGAGGTGGCAACCTCAAGTGGTGGAGTTGATTGTCTAGAAACCATTGGCTATACCTAGGAGGAGAGTCAAGAAGGTTTAGAAATTGGAGGTCTCATTATCATAACCCCTACCAAGTGCCATAGGAAGGACTTGAGTAGTTGTAGGGTTTAGTAGGACAAGTCACTCAAGAAGGTGTAACAAACAAGGCTCCAAGACTCTTCTGCATCAGAGTGGTATCAGAGCCATTATTTAAAAGATTTGGTGTATGTCATTTTATGAAGAATCAGAAGCAAGTTCAATGCCTCCAAAGGCAATGACTCTGGTAGCCATTCGATAGTTGGTGGAAAAGATGATAGAAGGATGCAGAAGGAAGTAGAGGAACCATAGAGGTTAAGAAGGAGAAGGGGAAGGTTAAGAAAAAATGGGGTTATGAGACTGATGAAGAAGTGGAATATGGAGAGGAACCAAAAATAGTAGCCATGACTCAAGACCAAAATCTATTCTTGGATGGAGTCAAATCCATTTCTAAAGATAACTTGGATGGATTACCCACATATGGAGGAAACCCCAATGGAGAAGAGTTGTTAGATTGGATAGAAGATCTCAATAATCACTTTGATTACAAAGAGGTAGTAGAAGAGAAAAGACTCAATGTGGCCAAATCAAGAATGAGAGGATCAACATTGGTTTGGTGGAATTTGATGCAAGAAGAAAGGATACAAGGAGGAAAAAGGAAGATAACTTCATGGGAGTGTATGAAGATTAGACTTAAGGCACAATTCCTTCTAGGATATTATGAAGTTCAAATCCATAAGAGACTGCAAAAACTGAAACAAAGGGAGTTAGATGTTAATGCATATACTGAGGAGTTCCACAAAATCATTTTGAGGGCTAGGAAGCATGAGAATGAGGTGGAGAAGTTGGCCAGGTATATGAATGGCCTTAGATAGAATATACAAGATGAGATAAGTATCCTCACACCAGACACTATCCATAAGGGTTTTCAATTGGCCCGAAGGGCAGAAGAGAAGATTAAAAGGAGGAGTGAACAAAATCAGAAACATAGGGGAGGTAAGAATTTCAGAGGTAAAGGAAATTTTGGTAGAGGGCAGCAATCACCAAGAAATGAAGAGCAACAAGGCCAAGAAGGTAGTGGAGACTCTCAGAGAGGATCATCTAGAGGATCCTATAGAGGAAGGAGCAATTTTAGGGGAAAGTTTGGAAACTTAGGAAGAGGAAATGCAGTCTTCACCGGTAGGTGTAATCATTGCAATAAAATTGGGCATACCATGAGTAAGTGCCTGGGGAAAGCCTCAAGCTCCACAAGCTCATACATGGGGGAAAGAAGAACTCAATTGTTGCAAGAGGAGGAGACTCAGAGTATAAATTTGTCAATCAGCAAGGCAAGGCCAGTGACATATGTAGAAAACTTGATGATGAGGAGAATAGTTCTCAGGATACCCCAAGCTCAAGAGCCACCACAAAGGAAAAGCTTGTTTAGGACTACTTGTAGGTCACATGGGAAGATTTGTAAAGTGATTATAGATTTAGGTTCTACTGAGAATATTGTCTCAATTGAAATGGTGGACAAACTCAAATTGAAAAGATTGCCTCACCTCACTCCCTACAAGGTATTATGGCTCAACCGGGCTCAACATGTATTGGTTGATGAACAAGCATGGGTTGATTTTGAAATTGGTGAGTACAAGGACATATTACTATGTGACATATTGCCTATGGATGCTTGTCATTTGCTGTTGGGCCATCCATGGCAATATGATGTGAGAGCTACTCATGATGGGGAGAAGAACATCTATCTTATCACCAAGAATGGGAAGAATTATCAAATGGATCCACTACCTAAACCAAGGGAAGAAAAGAAAATAGGATAAAGTGTGATGCTGATGAGAGGAAAATAGTTTCTCAAAGTGTTGAAACAAGAAGGTCATCAAGGCCATGCTATAGTGTTGAAGCCTAGAGATGAAGCTAAGGCAGCTCCAATGAGTGAAGTACCTCAAGAGGTGCAAGGTCTACTCAAACAATATGTAGAAGTGATAGGGGTGACATACCCGATTCTTTGCCTCCAATGAGAGATGTAAATCATCAAATAGACTTAATACAAGGGGCCAATCTGCTAAACAAGGCTGCCTACAAAATGACACCTAGTCAAAATGAAGAGATCGCTAAACAAGTGCAAGAACTCTTAGACAAAGGGTTTATCAAGAAGAGTTTGAGTCCATGTGTTGTTACTACTATGTTAGTGCCTAAAAATGGAGGCAAATGGAGAATGTGGATGGACTCCAAAGCAATCAACAAGATTACTATAAGGTTCCAGCTCCCCATGCCAAGGATTGAGGACCTATTAGACAATCTAGGAGGTGCAAGCTACTTCACAAAGGTGGACTTGAAGTCTGGTTATCACTAGATCAGAATTAGACTTGGAGATGAATGAAGGACAACCTTTAGAACTAATGCAAGCCTATATGAGTGGTTGGTGCTTGTTGGTGTAAATAATTATTCATGTTGGATATTACTACACCTTACTTAAGTATACTTAGGTACATGCATTTCATAGTAGTTTGGGTATGAGACACTTGGGTGTTTGTGCCACATTGGGATAGTATGTGTAGGAGAATTTACACCTTTTATGGTGTTGATCTTATTACTACTTTATCATATCCACTTATTGTGGAGTGATAATTCCACCTTCGGTGGGTGATCCACCTCATGTGGAATATTTTATTATTTCTCCTACCTACCGCACCTATTTCCTACATACCCTTGTTTCTTATTTATCCACATGTCATGTTTGTGTACTCACATATCCATATAGCCTTTCCTAAATAAGCAGGCTCATCTACATTATTTGTACGGACAATCATTGAACATCTTGTAATGATCCAGTTGATCACATTTTGCATCTTGATAGAATATAGTTTATTCCTATCATCTATTTTGTTCTCTCTTATTTGTGATTTCCATTTACTCTATATCTTGGCAAAATCTCACATGGTATCAGAGCGATTAGAGTGTGATTGGTTTGCTAATTGAGAGAAATTTAATGCTATTTGGGGTTTGCATTTTAGAGCTTTCTATTGCAGGTTATTATTGAAGCTTGATGGGTCAAATCTGAGGTCACCATTATATTGAGTAGGTCCAAGAAATTTAGTTTTGCCTATTGTTTCATCCAAATCAGACTTCGGGGGCCAAATCTAGAGGCATTTGAAGTTTGAAGCTGCAATGGAAATTTTCTAGAAATTATAATTTTGCAGGCAATTTTCAAATAGTGATATCTCACTCATCCGAAATCCTTTTTTCGAGCAATTTTTTTTTTTTTGGGGTAGACTTTCATGATCTATACAATGGTGTAGGATTTTTCTGATTTTTGGATACAGGGTTATTGAAAATCATGAAATCTCAATTTTTACAACTTTGGAGGCTTCATTTGGGCTCATATGGACTCCTTTTCAGGTGCTGTTTTTTTTGAAAGTGCATAATTTTTTGTCTACTTTCATAATATGCCATTTGTTTGTAGTGATTTTGAGTAGAAATTGTACTTTCAGTATTTGGTCATTTTTTGGCCTAATTGGTACTTGTATTTTGCTTGGATCTCAGTTTAGATCACTAGCAGTATTTGTTAAAGTCTCTTATATCTCATTTTGAGAAGTTGTAATCAAGGAAATCAGAAGTCCACTTTGCCACTATTTTCAAGTGCCAACATGATATTTTTATGGGGGGTCAATTGTTCATTTATATCTCTTAGTGAAATTCCATTCGGAGGCATCTTCATTTGCAATATTCTATAGGGCTTCTTTGTTGGTGGCATCATTTTTCATGTTTCCACATTTGAATATTTTATCATGATGTATGCTCTTGCTTGAGAAATGTTGTACTTGCACTATCATAAAGTGCCACACCTCATTGTACTTTGTCATTGATGACCTATTTGATGTAATCCTCTTGTATACTTAGGTTAGGAATATGTTGTGAGACTTGGTGCATAGCTCTAGTTGAGACTTAAATTGTACACATTTGTCCATGGCTCCCATGAGACTTGGACTGTACCAGTATTTCTACCATTTATGAGTATCTAGATGATGCTCAAAATAGGTTGTCTCCATGCCTAATTTTCATTTTGTTGGAGCAAGTGATTCATCATCATCGACTTGGTACCTAGTTTTGTCACACTTTGACATTTTTAGTGCAGCATTGGCTCTCTTTCTTCCTTTTGGGGAGGTATTTCGGTCATCACCATTGGACCATCTTTGTAGGAGATTTGATATTGAGGGGGGGCTTCATGGCTTCTTCTTCTCTCTTATGGGGGGACATATTTTATTCTTCTCATTCATCATTGAGAGCATTGTGTGCTTTCATCATCTCTCTTTTGGGGGAGGGTTTTTTCCCATTGGTCTTTTCTCTTTTTCTTTGTTTATGAGAGATTTCATTGCATTAGTTTGCATGCATTTGCATTTGTACATGGGTACCTAACATGGCCTTGTAGCCGGGACCCATCTTGCATTGCTTAGTTGCATTGTAGACTTTAGTGCATTCCCCTAAGTTGCACTTAAAGGGGGGTGTTGGCGTAAGTAATTATTCATGTTGGATATTATTACACCCTACTTAAGTTTACTTAGGTACATGCATTTCATAGTAGTTTGGGTACGAGACACTTGGGTGTTTGTGCCACATTGGGATAGTGTGTGTAGGAGAATTTCTACCTTTTATGGTGTTGATCTTGTTACTACTCTATCATATCCACTTATTGTGGAGTGATAATTCCACTTTAAGTGGATAATCCACCCCACGTGGAATATTTTATTGTTTCTCCTACCTACCACACCTATTTCCTACCTACCCTTGTTTCTTATTGAGCCACATGTCATGTTTGTGTGCTCACATATCCATATAGCCTTGCCTATATAAGCAGGTTCATCTACATTGTTTGTACGGGCAATCATTGAACATCTTGTAATGATCCAGTTGATCATATTTTGCATCTCGATAGAATACATTTTATTCCTATCATCTATTTTGTTCTCTCTTATTTGTGCTTTCCATTGCCTCTAGATCTTGGCAAAATCTCACAGTGATGCCATTTGGCCTCACCAGTGCACCTAGTACCTTCCAAAGGCTCATGAATGAAGTCTTAGTTGAGTTTATTGGTAGATTTCTAATTGTGTATCTTGATAACATTTTGATCTACAACAAGTTCAAGAAAGATCACCTCAAGTATTTGGAGATGGTTTTGAAGAAGTTGAAGGAGGCTCAACATAAGATTAACCTTGAAAAATGTGAGTTTTTCAAAACAAATCTTGTATACCTTGGTTTTGTTATTTCTCTTGGATGTTTAAAAATGGATCCAATTATTTTAGAAGCAATACTTAATTAGCCTATCCCTAGGGGCATAAGTGAAGTTTGAAGCTTTCATGGAATGGTATCTTTTTATAGGAAATTTGTGAGAAACTTTAGCCATGTTTGTGATCCTATTCTTAATACCATTAAAGGATGGATTAAATGTCAGTTTAAGTGGACAGAGGAAGCCAATAAGGGGTTTGAAATGTTGAAAACCAAGATAGCAGAGCTGCCAACCCTTAGATTGCCTGACTTCAATCAGTTGTTTATAGTAGCATGTGATGCAAGCTAAAGGGTAATAGGGGCAATTTTAAGCCAAGAGGGACATCCTATAGCTTCTTCTTAGAAAAGTTAAATGAAGCTAAGCAAAGGTACTCCACATATGACTTGGAGTTGTATGCAATGGTTCAAAAGTGGTGGTATTACTTGCTACCAAAGTAATTTGTAGTCTTCACTGACAACCATGCCCTTAGTTTCCTCAATGGGCAAGAGAAGTTGAATCAGAGACACCTAAAGTGGGTTGAGTACCTACAATCCTATACATTCACTATAAAACAGAAGAAAGGGACAGCCAACAAAGTTACTGATGCACTAAGTAGGAGAATCATGACTATACAAGAGATACAATTGCAAAGTGTGGGTTTGAGTGAGTTAAAAGACCTCTATAAGGATGATAAGGATTTTGAAGAGATATATAATGTTTGTACTGATTTTTCTAACACCTCATATGTCTCTTATTCAGAATACATGATACAAGAGGGTTTTCTGTTCAAAGGTCATCTTCTTTGTATACCTTAATGTTCTATGAGGCAAAATATTAATCAAGAGAAGCATCAAGGAGGTCTTGGAGGTCATTTTGACATTGATAAGACTTTGGAGCAGGTTGGTAGGTTTTATTATTGGACCAAGTTGCAATCAGAAGTGAGAAGGTTTGTAGAGAAATGTACCATTTGCCAAAGAGAAAAAGGAACCTCAAGTAATGTAGGTCTATATCAACCCTTGGTCATACCTTAGAGGCCTTGGGAATGTTTGAGCATGGATTTTGTGTTATAATTGCCTAGGACACCAAGAGGATTTGATAGTGTGTATGTGGTGGTAGATAGGCTCAAAAAAATGGCACATTTCATACCTTGCAAGAACACCATTGATGCCACCTATGTTGCAGGCCTCTTCTTCAAGGAGATAGTCTGAATTCATGGTCTTCCAATCAACATTGTTAGTGATAAAGATGTGAAGTTTTTGAGCCACTTTTGGAGGACACTTTGGAGGAGGTTGGGCACCAAGTTATCTTTCTCATCTACCTATCTTCCTCAATCAGATGGTCAGATAGAGGTACTCAACTGGTCATTGGGTAACTTGCTAAGATGTCTTACCAAACAACATGGGCAGACTTGGGATCTAGTAATTGGACAGGAAGAATATGCATATAATGACTTAGTGAACCATAGCACAAGTACAAGTTATTTTGAGATAGTGTATGGATTCCATCCTAGGGGTGTATTAGAGCTCAAAGATCTCAGTTCAATGGAACCTAAGAGTGCACAAGGGGAGAACTTTGCAGAAGGTATTAAAGAGGTGCATGATAAGGTAAGGCAGTCCTTACAACAAAAATCCAAGCAA
This sequence comes from Cryptomeria japonica, assembly GCF_030272615.1. Taxonomy (NCBI): domain Eukaryota; kingdom Viridiplantae; phylum Streptophyta; class Pinopsida; order Cupressales; family Cupressaceae; genus Cryptomeria; species Cryptomeria japonica. Next base: position 263,943,152 of record NC_081410.1, read on the forward strand.
TATAAGGTTCAAGTTGATAAAACAAGGAGGAAGGTACAATTTAAAGTAGGAGACTTAGTGCTGGCATACCTTAGGAAGGAGAGACTTCCAAAAGGGCAGCCTATCAAGCTTATGATGAAGAAAAATGGTCCTCTCAAGGTGGTGCACAAGTATGGGAAGAATGCCTATGAGGTTGAACTTCCTCCTACCTTAGGGATATCTCCCATTTTTAATGTATGTGATCTCTATCCATACAAGGGAGAGTAAAAAACAAATCAGATAGACATGCCATCACCAGTTCATGAAGAATGGATAGAGGATTTGTCACCTAGTCAACCGATTGAGTTAGAAAGTATCTTGGATACCAAGATAGAAAAGAAGACAAGGAAAGGAGTCTACAAGAACTATATTGTCAAGTGGAAAGGGTTACCTGATTTAGATGCCATGTGGATGTCAGAAGCAAATATACTTCAGCATGGAGTGGAGATTTTAGACCTTATAACTCAAGGGACTTGAGTTCTTTGACCCAGGGGAGTATGGTGCAGGGCACCTAACACTCCAATAATGAAAGATTTGTTTTCTTTTTAAGTTTGTGTATTATATTTGTGATGTAATAATGGACCAACCATTCATGACTTAGTAGAGCCATGGTTGATTTGTCCAAGTTTTGGTTTGAGTCAATTGTGCTCAGGATGCTGACAGCTTGAGAAGTGAGATGCTTAGGTAGTTCATAGTTAAAATACTCCAGATGATTGCATTCATGTATTAGGAGTCAATTGAGTTGCTTTTAGGTCTTCTAGGGTGTTTGAGGACCTTCAGGAGTCTTAATATGCATTAGAATACAAAATTGCATCCTGGAGCAAAAAGTTGTAAAAAGTTGCTGAGCAACATTTTGCAATTTCTTGCAAAAGTTGCATTTTTGGTTATAGGAATTAGGAAGTTGGTTGAGCTAACTGAAAAAAGTGGATATAAGCCAAATTTAACTCCATTGTATGGGTTGGAGGATTGGAAATGAAAGAGCAAGTTTTTGGTTTGTGAATCAACCTTGTTTCCATCGGTTTTGGATAGTTTTTGTCTTGTTTTTTTTGTTTGTACAGTTCAGTATAGGCTAGATGGTGTAAATACATTGCAATTCTGAGTATTCATTGTAATTGTATTCTTTAAGGTTGATTTTTAGGTTTGATTGTCCTAAGTTGTAGAGATTTCTTTCATTCTTTGCAACTAGGAGCAAAACCCTTGCAAGTAGGGTTTAAAAGCAAGAAAATGGCTCTAACCTAGGCATTGTTTGATGCCACCTATTGAATCACTAAGAATGATAGGTTAGGGTCTATACATAGCTTTAGAATAGGGTGTGTGGTGTTGTAGGTCTAGGAGGAGGAAAAATAATGAAGCCCTAGGCTCACTGTTGGGAGTAGGTGAGTTAGGACAACAAGAAAGGTGCATTTTGTTAGCACATGGGGATTGGTACAGGACCAAGTGACACATGAATGGAAATACCTCCGAGTTTGCTTTAAGGTTCCCAAATTTTTTGGAGTAGGAGATTAGATTGGTGAAGAGTTTTAGACCCATCTTGCCAAGTCACCGATTAGGCCTAAAACCCTTTGAAATAGTGTAGCATTGGAAGCCCCACTTGTATGGATAACCCAAATGCACTTTTCTAATATTTTCTACAAATCCCAAAAGGGTACTCAATTCCATGATTTATTTCTAGGCCTGTTTGGGGATTTTTCAAATTAAGGCCCTAAAATCGCCTATGGAGGGCTAATGCAATTAGGCCTATTTAGGTGCCGGTAGAGACCTAGAAGGGTTAGGAAGCCAAGGCGATGGATTTGGTGAGTTGTAAACCTCAAAAAAAATTGAAGACACCTTGTAGATGCATTCAGAAACCATAAGAAGTGGTTGTGTGTTAAGATCCTTGCAGGAGTGGTTGGAGCCCAGGAGAGGAGTGCGTGGGAAACTGAGGTGGTAACCTCAAGTGGTGGAGTAGATTGTCCAGAAACCATTGGCTATACCTAGGAGGGATGTCAAGAAGGTTCAGACCTTGGAGGTATCATTATCTTAACCCCTGCCAAGTGCCATAGGAAGGACTTGAGTAGTTGTAGGGTTGAGTAGGACAAGTCACTTAAGAAGGTGAAACAAACAAGGCTCCAAGACTCTCTGCATCTATGACCCTATCAATGAGATTATCCGCCCTGATGAAGAGAGACTGTGCATCACCCAGAAACCTTAGAATGGGTTGCAAGGAGGGACATAACTATTTAACCTTCTCCCAGTGAGAAACATATTGTAGCATAGGAAATAGGAAATCATCACAAGCATTATAAACATTAATCAATTAGCTCAATCACAAAAGCATTCATTGCAATGAATCTATCCTAAGACACATTCAATAGAGACATGAAACAAAAGCATACAAAACTAGAAATTATGCAAACCGGATGATGATTTGAATGCTCCTTCCATGCGGCTCCATTGTTCTTCTTTCCTCTTCAAATAGTTGTGGATCTCACCTACAAGTGCACACACAATTGAAAGCAAGTAGATGGGATTTTTGATCAAGAGTACTAGAAGTGTAAATTTGATAGTCTGATTAAGGATTAGGAATCAAGAATCAAGGGCTTTTATTGAAGAAATTCATCCAATTTATAGACAAATTGGAGAGATGACAAGATTAGCATGATTCAATTCAAATGGAAATTGCAAATCAATTATGTCAATTATGACAAATTTATGACAAATCATGCACCTTCTATGCAAAATTTGTTGATTGATGATTTATGACAAATTATGACAACTTCTATGTCAAAATTGATTGATTGTCAATTATGACAAATTTATGACAAATTGACATGTCATTTCCATGAATTTAGGAGAGAAATAGAAGGAAATTGAAATTAGGAATTAGAAAATTAAGAAATTAGGAAATTGATGGAAATTAGAAATTAGGTAAATTAATTAATAATTTGTCATTTATTAATTAATTCACAAAGAGGAATAATTAGCCAGTTAAATGAACATTTAATTGTAATGAGAAGACTTAGGATAAATAAGTAATTTATTAATCCTAAAGGAAGAAAATGATAAGCAAGGTTAAATGATGAAATCACAAAACCCTAAAGAGATGAATTAGCAATGCAAGAACGACAATTAGGTCTTGACAAATGATAGTTGATATCGATTCGATCATGATTTTGAATTGATAAATGACCAGTGTTGATAAATGATTTGATTGAGATTGGTTGACAAAAATTAATGACAAATTGACCAAATTGACATGATTGGAAAGGACAAGGATCGATGACGAATCGATCACAATATGACAAGATTGACAAGGACAAAGATCGACCAAAATCATGACTGAAGGTTGTTGTCGACAAGACCAAATTCGAAGGCGAGATGATAGAAGAATGACTTGATGCTCGCAAATGATAAAAACCAAGTGCGTGACATAGGAGAAATGTTAATGCGATGCAAAAACCTAAAATGAGGCAATGCGCAAATGTTAAAGTATGACCCTGCAAGCGTTGACCATTTTTAGGTGTCTACATTTTGCCCCTCTTTGAGACAATGTGATTTTAAGCGTTGTTTCAAAGAACAATAATGAAAATGCCCCAGACAATAACAATGGCATATGCATGCCCCCTCGAGGAATTGGCTGGAAATGTCAAGAAAAGAGGCCAATTGATCGATAAAAATGATAGGATCGAACAGACTAACAATCGGATACTGGATGCATGAAGGACAAGCAATTGAAGATGAAAAAGACCATGACCAACATAAGATGGAGAGGATGCACGTCCATCTATGGACTGACAAAGAGCTATAAATGAGGCCAAGAGAGTGAAAATTTCTCATTTGCACTAGACAAAGAGGAGGATTTGCTGATCTGGACAAGGACACTTGCAGAGAGATGGCGAACATTCCAATGGCGGATCACCTCGGGGAACTTGTACACACATTCAGACGACCAGACGACGCAGGAGTAGCGGTATGGATCTCAAAAACCCATGCTTTCAATTTGATGAATTTTGATTGCTTACGGGACATTGCGAGGCCCACAGGGGATGTAGAAACTGATTTCTGCGCCTGTGCAGAGTGAATCTTGCACTTGTGTCAAGTATTCTGTGCTTGTGTAAGGGTACATAGGCACAAGAGTCAAGACACAGGCACAAGAGGCAAGACATAAGCGCAATTATGCATGTAAGACTCAATTTAGGTTCAAAACTGCATGCAAAGGACCTGAAAAGGGGGGACAAGGGTAGGATAGGGTAAAATAGATAAAGTACACCTGAATTTGGCTACAAAACAAGGAAATGTAGCCCATAGGAACAAACCCTAAAACTGACAAAAAGATGCCCCAATTGTGATGCAGAGTCGACAGTATCTGTTGATCACGTGGGAGAATCGACCAGACTGTTTCATGCTATGACATAGACTCAGGAGCATGAATAGAGACACATTAGCAGGACTTGGCATATATTACATCACATACATGCCCGAGATTAGGGCAAACATAGGATTGCTTACTGCATTGGCAGAGCGATGGCATTCGGAGACCTCCTCATTCCATTTGGTGATTGGCGAGGTGACAGTGACATTGGAGGATGTATGGCGTATCCTCCGCATTCCGATACATGGAGAGATGATAGAGTATGACCTAGTGACAGGTAGAGATGTGTTATGCAGGCTATTTGAGTGCGACGCAGATGATCTGGACATTGTCGAGAGGGAGATCGGCTGGGAGAGCATGGCTTCCGAGTATGACCGACGATATGTGGTGATAGCAGTTGTGATAGCATGTCTACTAGCAGGTGATAGATGAGGACATGGATTCCCTATTGGATGGGGAAGAGTGCTAAAGCGGATGGCGACAGAGGGGACAGTGTATGCATGGGGACCATGTGTACTGGCTATGCTGTATTTTCAGCTGCATCAGATAGCGTATCAGGGAGTTCAGACGCTGAGCTGTGGAGTCACATTGCTTCAGGTATGGGCATTTGAGCACATAGCCATATGTCGACCAATTACAGATAGACAGGTAGTACCACACCAACCATATGTGTATTGCTATGGTGGAGCACTGAGACAGGGTCCATTTGGATACATATTATACTGGCGACATGAGCTAGACAGACTGAGAGAGTTCATATGGAGGCCAAATCGTGATTGTCCGGAATGGTCAGATGATAGTGATGAGCTACCCTATTGTAGATAGGAGAGGTACCTGATTGGGTGACCAGTGAATTGCCAGAGAGTGATTGAGATGTACCTGCCAGAGAGAGTCAGACGATAGTTTGGAGAGAGGCAGGATGTACCTAGGAGGACTGCACACTTTGCCCGATCTCACAGAGAGACGAGTCAGTGGGGGAGTATGATTCAGCCACACATAGCCTATGCCGACCTTGCACAGCTACAGCTGAGACAGTGGGATTGGAGGTCAGATGTGGTGGACGCTGGGATGATAGATGGTTTGCACGACGACGGCTAGTGCCTTTGACTGATCCAGATATTCCAGTACCTAGGAGACAGGAGGACTTCCCACTCACAGGAGAGGAGGGAGATGATGAGGATGAGGAGGATGAGGATGGAGATGAGGAGATTGATGGGGATGATGGTGGGGAGGATGATGACGAAGATGATGATGGGGAGGATGAGCCAGACTCAGCTGATCAGGAGACATTGCAGGATATTCCTATAGAGCCGGGGACAGCTAAGACAAAGGAGATGGATACGTGCAGGGCTACCATAGCAAGTCAGTAGGATCACATTGAGACTTTAGAGAGACAACAGGACCAGTTCAGAGCAGAGATAGCTAGACTCACAGCAGCTCGAGATGCAGCGATTGCTCAGGCACAGCAAGAGGAACAGAGAGTCACTGAGTATATTGGGTCGATTCGGGATGCCAGTGTACGTGAGCTAGGACAGATGCTGGTAGAGACCAGAGAGGAGATATGCCATTGGAGGACACTATATGAGAGTGCAGTTCCACCAGAGCAGAGAGCACCTTCATATCGGGCACGATCGAGGACAGAGAGCAGGGCACGCTCTCGGAGGTCATTGAGCAGCATGGGGGTGAGTGGACCTATGAGACCACCACAGCCAGGACCATGAGGGACATCATCCGTGAGACATGGCAGGGATGAGGAGGACAGAGGGAGCACCCAGTGACAGAGGCATGTGCTCCTTATGATAGACAGTAGACATTATGTAGTTTGACATTTTGTAGTTAGCCTGCGGGCCATACTTAGGACAGACAGTCTGATTTTGTACTCCGATATTATTATGATATGTGATATGATAGGCATCGATATGATTGGATGCAATGTGTTATGACTTGTAGTTATTTTTCTATGTATGGATGACTTATGCACTATTGATGAATGAATTGTGGAACATGTATGGATGTATTTTTTTTGTGTATTTTTGATGCATTTATGATATGAAATGGATAAAATGCTTGATATGATGCTTGATGTAATGCAAATGTACTAACCAATGAATGCAAGATGCAGTGTATGTGTTTGGATATCGAAGCACTAGACCGAACTGACTATCCAAACTAACGGAAGAAGTGTTATTCAGAAGAAATGAGATAGAGGGCAGTTAGAGATGACGAAAAACTTGCTTTCAGTAACGCACTTTGTAGGTGAGAACCTTTATTTTTATGTAGCAAAATGGATGCGTAGCATCATGGCATTGAAGGCCAGAGCTGAAATGCAACCCTTTTTGCAAAAGACAGACACATTGCAGACAAATAACAATCACAAAAAAAGAAAGAGATCATGAACCATCCCGGTCACTCTAAATCACTCAGTGACATCATCGAGCAACATAGGAACATGATCGAAGCCAAAGATAAATCAATAAAAAGATAAGATGCACAAATTCAAGTAAATCAGACAAACATCTTGATCTTCATTGTCAAAAGTTGAAAGTGCTGATAGGACGATCATGCTGTCTGGTGTCAGGAAATGTGGTACCCCATCTAAGAGAGGACACAGTCTGGTTTTGAGTATACCACACCCTATATAAGACCCATGATAATGTGCCAAGGACGAATGATTTTGAGGTTGATTGATATGACAACTCGGATCAGTTTGAATGTCTGGTTTGAGTGAAAAAGTTCATCTGTTAATGTGTGATTTCATTAAAGCACAATGTTTGATTGATTGCGAGGCATTGGATGGATGCTCAGTGATCTGTCTATGCACAAAGGGGATCCTTTATTGCAAAATGCTTATTTTTGGATTTTAATGTTTTTGAAATGTTTTTGTGTTCATTTTTTCAGGACTTTTTATGATTTTTAGGGATTTTCATTTTTTCAATTTTTAGATACTGTTTTTCAGGACTTTATTTGATTTTTTTGATATATTGAATTTTTTCAGGACATTTTATGATTTTTTTATGATTTTATCTCAGGACATTTTCCAATTTTTTTGAGATTTTTTCAGGACATTTTTCAATTTTTTTTGAATTTGCCCCCAATGTCTAGCAAGGAAAGGAGTATGACAGGTGAATAAATAGGCTTTTTGAAATGTTGGTGGATAGAGGGAAGACAAAGGCCTTTTATTATGGAGACAATATGGATGCAATTTTCAAGGGCTATTGCGTGATGGGACAAGAGACTGGATATGACAATTGAAAGTAGTGACAGGGCATGAGGGACATGTCAAGATGTTTTTGAAACCATATTTAAATTTTGCGTCCTTATGTCAGATCAAGATCAAGGAATGAAAAAGAGTGTATGGATAGTGATAAGATATGGATAGGACAAGAAAGACCAAGAATGGATAAGAGACATGGACTGAAAGTCGGGATATTATACGGGATAGTGGCAGAAAATCGCAATAAGCTAGGGAATATGGATGAAAGGTTATAATAAGCAAATGGATAAATGACCAAAAGCTATGATAGAGTGAAAGCTGCAAACAAGATACATGATGCTCATGACGATCCTCAGCCTTGTCAAGATCAAAGGTGGAAAGAGGAAATGGACCTGAGGGACCATAGGATATGAAGGGTAATGACATGGTATGATAGGATAATGAAGGGCAATAGGATATGAAGGAGGAAACCTGCCCCCAATTGTGGTGTGCAAGAAGTTCATAAATTACAAATGATGCCTGTTTGCCAGGTTTTCATCATGGTACTTGCCCAAGGCGCCTGTTTGCCAGGTTTTCACCAGTGGACGAATTATTTTTCTTTTTTTTTTTTTTTGATTTTTTGACTTTTTATTTTTTATTTTTTGGATTTTGACATTTTCAATAGAAGATGGACACATGATAGGGGATGGAAGAAGGACTCAAGCGTCTTTTTTTTTTTTTTGGATAGTAGCCTTGAAAAAAAATGGACCATGACCTTTAAAAGTATGCTCAAAGACGTTGGTAGGATAAGGACATGGAAAATGAGATGAAACTAAGGCAAGGATTTATGCAAAGGATTGGATCAAAGGGATCGAAGGATGGAAAATATGCATTGGATAATAGGTAGGGTATTGGAAGAATTGGGCTTCACTGGATGGAAATTTTGGCAAGATTGACATTGGCACACACCTTGAGGGGTGATGGATTGATGGAGGAAAAACGAATCTCAGATTGTGAGATTTGGATGGAGGAAAGGCTATGGATTTTGGGACATAAGGGCCCAAAACGGATGAAGAAGGTGATGGAGGAACGGACTTGGAAGGTTTGGATGGAGGAAAAGCAATTTTGGATGCCAAGTTGGATGTTTCTTTAGGCTTTTGTGCTTCAAGGAGCTTCTTAGGGATCCACATGGTTTTTGATTTTTCATGCTTTTGTGATTCCTTGGAGTGCATTGCTTGCACAAGGGATTTAGGAACCCATATAAATTTTGACTTTGCTTTATTTTGCTCTGTGGGCCTTTGTGGCCTTTTGGATATTTCTTTTTCTTTATAGATCATATTGTTCTTTGTTTTGACATGTCGATTATATTGGACATGTTGATCCTTGAATACATGTGGATTTCTAGACTTATGACTTTTATGCTTGGCATCCAAATTGTTTGGAGGGGGAAAGGAATGAATGGATGGATATGAATGAAATGGAGTTCTTTTGGATTGATGAAATTTACTCAAGGATGTGTGCCTTTGCTGATGTTGCATAGAAGAGGGAGGGATATAGAGACTTAGAATGGATGGAAGCGATGATGGGGAAGGTGGACATTTGGATTTTGACTTTGAAGGGATACCAATGCCTTGAGTGTGAGCTTTGTAGCCATGACCATTAGTATATTCTTTGATATGGAGGGATTCTTGCTCATGAAGGTCTACTCCTTTGCCTTTACGAATATCTTGACTTGTAGGATACTCTTTTCTTTGGGAAGAAGACACGAGTCCATTATGAGGTGGATATGATATGAGAGAAATAATGAGATCTTGAAATGGATCGGATTGCACCAAAGTGGAAGAAACCATTGTTAATGTTAGGGGTTCATGAACATCTTGCACCGACACGTTAGAATCCTGAGGGGGATTAGGATCATGAGGGGGACTAGGATTGTGTAGTGGACATGGTTCAATGACAGGCTCTTCACGAGATGGAATGGGAGACATAATGGGATCATCACAAGAAATGGGATCTTGGAGTGTATATGGAGTATTAAGATGAGGAGATTGAGGAACAAGTGGATCTTGTGGAGGATCTAAAGGAATGATAGGGTCTTGTGTTGGAAATGAATTTGGAAGGATACTTTGACCTTGACAAGGAGGAAGATCATTGGATTCCTCTTTAAAATTGCTTTGCTCTTGACTTTTAATGGGATCATCGGAAAGGATGGAAGGGATATTTGGAATGTCAATGGGATTTGAAAGGACATTTTTTTCATGAAATGGAAGGGGATCATTTGGGATTAGATGGACTAGGATATCTTGATCTTGCTCAAGGAACAGATTGTCAATAGGACTTTGGATAGGATGGACAAGAATAGGGGAATCATCGTGAGTGTCTGGGAACATGGAGTCCTGGTCAACAATTGGATGGGATGATAAGGTTTCAGGATCTTGATCTTGATTTTTTTTAAGACACATTTCTTCATGCTCTAAATTATCCTCTTGACATGGGGTTGGACTTTGGATATGCATGGGGGATTCTGACGAGGTATCAATGCTTTGGCACGAAGGGGATGCACTTTGAACATTTGTGATGGATTCTGACAAGGAATCAATGCTTGAACATGAGGAAGAGTGACTTTGAATGGGGTCCTCTAAAATAGGTAATGGCAATAAAGTGCATGGTGGCATTGGGTCTTGTATTTCTGAAACATGACAAGGATGTGCATCATGAATTGGATTATCGTGGCAATCAATTATGGATAGCTCTTGGGTAATTGCATCCTTGGGGGTATTGTTTGATGAGGAAAATATGGAAGGTTCCTATGAAACTTCTAAAGGTGTAGGGATAAATGCCACTGGAGAGTCAATTTGTTTGTGGGGGGATGAGGCATTGCTAGACAGAATTGTATTATTTTGATCTTCCTCAAAGAACTCACTTGGTCGTTTCCTTAAGATCATTGCAATAAAGCCACCTTTCTTTTGAGGTTTTGACATAGTTGTATCTGGAATTTGAACTTGTTTGGGAAGAATTTGGTCTTGGTTTGATGTCATGTTTTGATATTGGACTTGATTCAATTGTTCTGACATGCTTGAGACATGGGTTGGTGTTTACTGCAACCTTTGTTTTTGAATGTTTGGTTGGAGTTGTTGACATTGATATGTTGATTGAACTTGTTGATATTCCACCATTGGTTGAACTATTTGTTGACATTGTATAGTTGGTTGGACATATTGTTGAAATTGAACCATTGGTTGTGTTGGTTGTATATGTTGAACAATTGGTTGTATTGGTTGAAAATCTGATTGATAGTAAACACCTTCTTGTTCTTGTTGTGGAGGCACATAATGTTGAAATTGATGTTGTCTCTTTTATTGAAATTGTTTCATCATCTCTATTTGGGAGAGGAGAGCTGCTATGTCTGATCGTTCAAGAAGAGATTTGACATCAATTGGCTCAATATTTGGATTTCGACCTGGAAGTTTTCGAAACATTTTGGACATTTGTGATCTATTCTTTTGAATGTTTTTCAATCTTTGTTCCAATATCTCATTTTCTTGAGCTAGTTTCTCCTCTAGTTTTTGTATTTGGACATTTACATCATCATGATAAGTTTGATCAATATTGCCTTGTTGTTGGGTTGGATATAATTGTGATTGCATTGTCGTTTGATATGTCAAACTTTGTTGCATCATTGGTGCTTGGAACCTTGTTTCAATAGACATGTCACTATGCAAATGCAATATTTTTGGAATTTTTCAAGGATAATGTATGATATGCAACTAGATGCAAACTAAATGAATGAGAATGCAATCTATGGCAAGAATGCAACCTATGTTTTTGTTCTTTTTTCAAGATTTTGACAAACTTTTTGGAATGCAAATCTAAAAGAGACCCTTAGGAAATTGAAATGATGTCTAGACCTCAAAGGACAAAAGGACCAAGTGACAAAAGGACAAAATGACAATGTCTCCCCTATATGCTTGGATACTAAGCTAGGTTTGACCAAATGACAATAATGACATAAAGAGAAAAGGCTTGATAAGGTCTAGACTTCTTAACAATGACTTAGGGTTTATCAAAGATTAGGATTACTCAAGTATGACAAAACCTAGTTTTGGCACTATATGCAAAGGGACAATTACTATGCAAATGAGCCTAATATGATATGATAAGGACCTAAGCTTAATGAAGAGACCTAGGGTATGCAAATATGAATGTATGACAATGGTATGACTCTAATGTAAGAGGACACATGAAAAATGAATGACCCTTATTGATATGCAAAGGAGTATGACTTAGGTGAAACTTAACCTTGATAGATGATAATGACTTTGCAACATGCAAACCTAAGATGAACCTAAATCTAAGTGACATGAATGTTGAGACAAGACTTTGAACAATGTTTGATAACCATGTTTGAAAGATGAATTTTGAACTTTGTTGGATGAAATGTTCTTGTGTTTAACCTTGTTTTGAATCAATTTGTTTTGCTCTCTGAAATGGGATGCAATTCAACTTTTGACAAGCAAAGAATACAAGATATTGCAACTTAGACTCAAGACAATCATGCTCATTTCCACATTTCTTATGGTAGGCAAAGACATTAGGTACTTGAGAGGTAGACTCATTATGAGATTCAAGGAGAATACATAGATGCTTGACCCCACGGGCTTCCCTCCACGACACTCACTTCTAAGGGCAGCCAAGCATCAGTCCCCATGGAAATGTCCCCATGGCGAACTTAGTATCTCTTCCAAGTATCCGAATTTGTCCTTCTCAAGCAACTAGAAGGGTTTTTGGCCTCTAAAAACAAGGTGTTTAGTAAGGATTTTTGTTAAGCATTACTCCTTGATGTCATGCAAGCGTGATTGAGACATTAAGCCCATCAAGATACCAAATAAATGTAGTCGTGCAAGCATGATTTAGACCAAGAGGCCCTACTTAGATGTTGATATGAGAAAGAGTTCAAGGGTCATCACTTCCCAAGTAACTGCAATTCCCACGTAACACTTCCTTCAAAGCTTTCGCTCATCGGGTATTTTTTTATAGTGAGTTAGAATGCCAAGGAATTCTAGCTGTACTCACTTTGGGTCATCCCCTTCTCATGATTATCACTTGCTTGCAAAAGCAAGGTGGTCGGGAAGGCAGGCCCTCTAAATGTGACACACAATCAACAACACAAGCATGGTATCAAAGATCTGGATTTCTGATCACCCTAAGAAGGATGAGAGCATACTCTCCTACTCCAATGTCATACTCAACAATAAAAGCAAACAAATGTTCATTCCAACCTATTTAGAAATCACTAAGTGCCTAAAAATTAAATGCAAACACAAAGTTTGGTTGTTTCTCCAAGGCAACCTGCAAAAACCCAAGTTAGGAGTTTGATATGCTTATTCTTTGACTTTCGAATCTGCATAACACATGTTAGTAGTTTGATTTATTGTCTTTTCCATGCGTATGCCAAGATTTTGCACAGATAATTAGTACCAAAATCCAAAGCACAAAAAACAAAATGCAAAAACACAACAAATTTCAAGTAAACACTGCATTTTTTACCTCTGTTTTGGACTTTACACAGGCGCAAAAGTCATGACACAAGCGCAGAATGTCCCCTACACAAGCGCAGAATGTCTGACACAGGCGCAGAAGTCTCCAGAATACCCTGCACGACCCTATTTTTGGGTTTTTGGCCTACAAAATCAACTTGAAAGCACTCCAAAACACAGTTAGAGGGTTAGATGGTTAGTGTTCATGTCGGGTTCACCAATTAATGTAGCATAGGAAATAGGAAATCATCACAAGCATTATAAACATTAATCAATTAGCTCAATCACAAAAGCATTCATTGCAATGAATCTATCCTAAGACACATTCAATAGAGACATGAAACAAAAGCATACAAAACTAGAAATTATGCAAACCGGATGACGATTTGAATGCTCCTTCCATGCGGCTCCATTGTTCTTCTTTCCTCTTCAAATAGTTGTGGATCTCACCTACAAGTGCACACACAATTGAAAGCAAGTAGATGGGATTTTTGATCAAGAGTACTAGAAGCATAAATTCGATAGTCTGATTAAGGATTAGGAATCAAGAATCAAGGGCTTTGATTGAAGAAATTCATCCAATTTATAGACAAATTGGAGAGATGACAAGATTAGCATGATTCAATTCAAATGGAAATTGCAAATCAATTATGTCAATTATGACAAATTTATGACAAATCATGCACCTTCTATGCAAAATTTGTTGATTGATGATTTATGACAAATTATGACAACTTCTATGTCAAAATTGATTGATTGTCAATTATGACAAATTTATGACAAATTGACATGTCATTTCCATGAATTTAGGAGAGAAATAGAAGGAAATTGAAATTAGGAATTAGAAAATTAAGAAATTAGGAAATTGATGGAAATTAGAAATTAGGTAAATTAATTAATAATTTGTCATTTATTAATTAATTCACAAAGAGGAATAATTAGCCAGTTAAATGAACATTTAATTGTAATGAGAAGACTTAGGATAAATAAGTAATTTATTAATCCTAAAGGAAGAAAATGATAAGCAAGGTTAAATGATGAAATCACAAAACCCTAAAGAGATGAATTAGCAATGCAAGAACGACAATTAGGTCTTGACAAAGGATAGTTGATATCGATTCGATCATGATTTTGAATTGATAAATGACCAGTGTTGATAAATGATTTGATTGAGATTGGTTGACAAAAATTAATGACAAATTGACCAAATTGCATGATTGGAAAGGACAAGGATCGATGACGAATCGATCGCAATATGACAAGATTGACAAGGACAAAGATTGACCAAAATCATGACTGAAGGTTGTTGTCGACAAGACCAAATTCGAAGGCGAGATGATAGAAGAATGACTCGATGCTCGCAAATGATAAAAACCAAGTGCGTGACATAGGAGAAATGTTAATGCGATGCAAAAACCTAAAATGAGGCAATGCGCAAATGTTAAAGTATGACCCTGCAAGCGTTGACCATTTTTAGGTGTCTACACATATAATTACTAGATAATAGGGGAGCAATCCTCTGAGATCGTGAGAAGGGAAGCGCTTGAGATAAGAGCGCGATTTCATTGTCCTTCGCTCTTATCTCTGCATATAATTTTTTACTTCTTTCTATTTTCACTTTTGTTATATTCTCAAGGGAGATTATTCTTGTGCCTTTATCCTATAGAGCTTCCTGAAGCCACACCATGCGTTCACGATCCTGTTCTATTGACTGCCTTGGACTTTGGAGCTCTATTTTAGTCTGTTAGTCCACCCATAAGTTTTTCCTTTAAAAAAAAATTATATTCTAATTTGTGGGTTGTCTCTTTGTGCCTTTTGTTTCCATCGGATCATTTATTCTCTTCGTACTTGAACCGTTGAACTCTTTTTCAAAAGGTTCAAAGGTTCAAGGTTCAAAGTGTAGTTTAAAAAGAAAGTTGTTCCGATCTTTGTCACCAAAATTTCAAGCGTGTTCCCTTTGTTTTTTTTCATTGAATTTTTGAACCTATTGAACCAAATTTCAAGTGGTTCGAGGTTCAAGGTTCACTTTAATTATTCTTTTTCTTTGTTGCTCATTCTTGGTGTTATTTATGTGCCGCCCGTTACCATTTATTTCTTAAAGTGAACTTGAACCATTGAACCTTGTGTTCAAGTGGTTCAAGGTTCACAAGTTGTTTTCAAAATAATCCGATAAGATTTTTGGAGGAAATAAAAGAGGCGCAAAAAGAAGGAATATTCTCTCATTCATCTTTTTGAAATTCTAAATGTGGAAAGTAATCATGAAAACATCAAATTGCCTATGCCGAAGTGATAGGTAATTAAGAAGGTGTTAGGTTTGTCATTTCACCGTTACTTTGAATGCTTGAGTAAATCATGATGAAGCATGTGCAACCCTATTAATATTTGCCTATTTGATTAAAGGAAAATGTATGAGTTTATTTCCATATTTAGGAAGGTCATAGTTGCCATACTTTAGTTAATTAGAGGTGCCGAAGGTAAATCCAGCTCTGTTCTCAGGAAGAATTTCCAGGTTTCATGGTGTTATCGGGTAAGTTCAGTTGTCTTCTCCTATGTTGTGTTTATTTGTGCACTGAAATTTTATCAGTATAGAAAAGGGGGAAATCTGAAAAATTGTTGGGGTAGCATAATGTATTGTTGTTAGAATTTATTGGTTAAGGGAATAGATAGTTAAAATGAGGCCTGTGCTGCCCAAGCTTGACCAAACCTCATGTTTAATGAGTATCTTCCCAGAAATGGAAGCCACCTCCTTAGTTCATGCAGATTTGGGAAATTTCCTTAAAACCACTAAGAATCCTTAGGTTGGGTCGCTAATGGAGAAGATAGTTAAGAGTGGTCTTGTGGAAGCTGCTGCATTCCCACTAGCCGCACCATGTCTAGATTTAGTGTTAACTTGTATGAATAGATATGACTCTAAGAACAAGTGTATCAAAACCAATGATGGTGAAGTATTAGTTCATATTAATAGGGAAATGGTGATGGTGAGAAAGGGTATTCTGTATAAAGAGGAGTATGAGGATTGGACCATTGGAAATTCATATGCGTATTTCTCTAAGAAGAAGAGCAAGTACAGAAGTGTAGTTGCAAGAAATTGGCTCTTGAGGGTTTAGAAAGGAGGATCATGACTACCCAAACCCTTAACCAAAGAACATCTCATCACTGAGGTGCAGGACATTGTTGTCCTTTTAAATAGAATAAATGGGAATTCACATTCCTTCTATTGGGAAGATTGGATGTACTTTTTCATCCAAGTGGTTCTATCTGGTGATAGGTTTCTAGATTGGTCTTAGGTAATTGCGGAGAGGCTTCACTAAGGGCTAAGCAATTTTGTGGGTATGACTGGCTTTTACATCTCTTCTTACCTATTTTATATTTTAGCCTACACAAAAGATTGGCCTGGGTTACCCAAAGAACCTTGGATTGATGGAATGAGGGTTTACAATTTTTACCCTTTGTTGCAACAATAAAGATATGTTGAACAAATTGACAAGTGGGATAGAGTCTTTGCGGGATTACTGGCTTTTGAACTTTAGGATGATACCAACAAGAGAATGTCCATAGAGGCTATGGAGTTTGTGAGTATTTATGGAAGCTTCTTTATCCAGTTTCCATGGTTTACTTACATATGGGTAGGTGGTTGTGAAGGCCAACCATTCAAATTGCCCAAGTACGCCTTTGTTAGCTTTGTACTTATAGAGGTGAGAAAGCAGCTGGCTCATATAGATAAAAGACTAGGGGCAAAGGGAGAATTTGGGGTGGTTTTCCCATTGAGCTTGGGTATTATAGTTGCAAATTGGTATCGGATGGTTTGGATCTGGAACTGGAGTTCAAAAGGATGAATCTGCAGCCATATGTGGCTAGGCAAAGACTTGACAGCAAAGGTTATGCAAGGGAGAACCTTAACATAGACAGTCATTTTTGCCATGAACCTCAGATAGAAGATTATTGGGAAAATTGCAAGGATGAGCATGAAGTGAGAAAGAGGTTGTGGTCAAGATTCACTTTGCAGTAGATAGCTATATTGAGGCTCCCAATTAATACATCAGGTGTATTGGAAGATACAGAGGAAGATGTCCTGGACCCTGAGTTTGGTACTGAGATTGAAGGGAAACTGTACGTTAGGAAATAGGAAATCATCACAAGACAAGATAAAACGTAATAGCTCAATCACAAATGCATTCATTGCAATGAATCTATCCTAAGACACATTCAATAGAGACATGAAAACAAAGCAGACAAAACTAATGATTGTGCAAACCAGATGACAATGCTCCTTCCATGCGGCTCCATTGTTCTTCTTTCTTCTCCAAATAGTTTTGTTGTAGATCTCACCTTCAAGTGCATAAACCTAATTGAGAAAGCAAGATTGACATTGACACAAGAATACTAGAAGCGTGATTTGACAAAGTGATTAGAAATTCAATAGTCTGATTACCAATTAAGAATTAAGGGATTTGAGTGAAGAAAATCATCCAATTTATAGATAAATTGGAGAAATGATCAAATTAGCATGATAGTGATTCGAATGGAAATTCAAATCAAGAATAGAAAAATTATGACATGTCTATGACAAATTTCTATGCAAGGATTTATGACAATTTATGACAATTTATGACAAATTGCTATGCAAGGATTAATGACAAGATTTTGAAATAGAAATAGACATTTAGGAGAAATTAGAAAATTAAGTTAGAAATAATGACTTGGAAATTAGGAAATTGATGCAAATTAGGTAAATTAATTAATAATTTCTCATTCATTAATTAATTTACAAACATAGGAGGAATTAATTAGCCAATTAAATAAACATTTAATTGTGACAAGAAGACTTAGGATAAATAAATAAATTATTTAACCTAGAGGGAAAAATGCCAAACAAGATTAAATGAGTAAATCATAAAACCTTGGAAGATGAATTAGAAATGCAAGGATGACAATTAGGTCTTGACAAAGGATAATTGATATCGATTCGATCATGATTTTGGATTGATAAATGATTTGATTGAGATTGGTTGATAAAAATCAATGACAAATTGACCAAATTGACATGATTGAAAAGGACAAGGATCGATGATGAATCGATCGCAATATGACAAGATTGACAAGGACAAAGATCGACCCAAAATCATGATTGAAGATTGTTGCCAGCAAGACCAAATTCGAAAGGAATTGGCTGGAAACATCCAGAAAAGAGGCCAATTGATCGATAAGAATGACAAAAAATGATAGGTTCGAACAGATCGCCAAGACTGACGGAAGAAATGTTAGTAAGAAGAAATTAGACAGAGGATAGTTAGAGATGAAGAAAAACTTGCTTTCAGTAATGCACTTTGTAGGTGAGAACCTTTATTTAATGTAGCAAAATGGATGCGTAGCATCATGGCATTAAAGGCCAGAGCTGAAATGCAACCCTTTTTGCAAAAGACAGACACATTGTAGACAAACAGCAATCACAACAATAAAAGAAAAGGACCATGAACCATCCCGGTCACTCTAAATCACTCAGTGACATCATCGAGCAACATAGGAACATGACCGAAGCTAAAGATAAATCAATAAAAAGATAAGATGCACAAATTCCAACAAATCAAACAAACATCTTGATCTTCGTTGTCAAAAGTTGAAAGTGCTGATAGGACGATCATGCTGTCTGGTTTCAGGACATGCGGTACCCCGTCTAAGACAGGACACAGTCTAGTTTCGAGTATACCACACCCTGTATAAGACTCATGATAGTAGAGACAAGGACAAATGATTTTGCGGTTGATTGATATGAAAATATTGATCAGTTTGAATGTTTGGTTTGAGTGAAAAAGTTCATCTGTTAATGCGTGATTTCATTAAAGCATAGTGTATGATTGCGAGTGTCATTGGAGGGATGCTCAATGATCTGTCTATGCACAAAGGGATTATTGAATTTTTTTGTTTTTGCTTTTCGAATTGTTACAATTTTTTTGTGTTCATTTTTTCAGGACTTTATTTGATTTTTTTAGGGATTTTTTTCAAGACATTTTTCATTTTTTTTTTTTTTTTTTCAGGACATTTTTCAATTTTTTTGAATTATTTCAGGACATTATTCAATTTGTTTATGATTTTTTCAGGACTTTTTTCAATTTTTTTGTTAATTTTTTCCAAACATTATTTGATTTTTAAGATTTTGCCCCCAGTGTCTAGCAAGGTAGGGAATATGATAGGTGAATAAATAGGCTTGCTGAAATGATGGTGGATAGAGGGACGACAAAGGCCTTTTATCATGGAGACAATACGGATGCAATTTTCAAGGGCTATTGCATGATGGGACAAGAGACTGGATATGACAATGTAAAGCAGGAACATGGCATGAGGGACATGTCAAGAGGTTTTTGAAACCATGTTTAACTTTTGCGTCCTTATGTCAGATCAAGATCAAGGGACAGAAAAAGTGTGTATGGATAGTGATAAGATATGGTTAGGATAAGCAAGACCAAGAATGGATAAGGGACATGGACTGAAGGTCGGGGTTGGATAAGGGATAGTGGCAGAAAGTTGCAATAAGATAGGGAATATGGATGAAAAGTTATAATAAGCAAATGGAGAAATGACCAAAAGCTATGATAGACTGAAAGCTGCAAACAAGATGCATGATGCTCATGATGATCGTCAGCCTTGTCAAGATCAAAGGTGGAAAGAGGAAATGGACATGAGGGATAATAGGGTATGAAGGGTAATGACATGGTATGATAGGATAATGAAGGGCAATAGGATATGAAGGAGGAAAACCTGCCCCCAAGTGTGGTGTGCAAGAAGTTCATAAATTACGCATGACGCCTGTTTGCCAGGTTTTTTCCACGGTACTTGCCCAAGGCGCCTGTTTGCCAGGTTTTCACCAGTGGACGAATTATTTTTCTTTACTTTTTTCCTTTTTTTTTTTTTTTAACTTTTTTTTTTCAATTTTTTTTTGTATTTTGCCTTTTTCAATAGAAGATGGACACATGATAGGGGATGGAAGAAGGACTCAAGCGTCTTTTTGTTTGGATAGTAGCCTTGAAATAAAATGGACCATGACCTTTGAAAGTATGCTCAAAGACATTGGTAGGATAAGGA
This sequence comes from Cryptomeria japonica, assembly GCF_030272615.1. Lineage (NCBI taxonomy): Eukaryota > Viridiplantae > Streptophyta > Pinopsida > Cupressales > Cupressaceae > Cryptomeria > Cryptomeria japonica. The sequence goes on from NC_081410.1 coordinate 263,963,331, forward strand.
CATGGAAAAGAGATGAAATTAAGGCAAGGATTTATGCAAAGGATTGGATCAAAGGGATGGTAGGATAAGGACATGGAAAATGAGATGAAACTAAGGCAAGGATTTATGAAAAGGATTGAATCAAAGGGACGAAAGGATGGAAAATATGCATTGGATAATGGATAGGGTATTGGAAGAATTGGGCTTTAGTGGACGAAAATGCTGGCAAGATTGACATTGGCACACACCTTGAGGGGTGATGGATTGATGGAGGACAAATGTATTTTGGATATTGAGATTTTGACAAAAGAAAGGCTATAGATTTTGGGACATAAGGGCCCAAAATGGATGAAGAATGTGATGGAGGAATAGATTTGAGAGGCTTGGATGGAGGAATAGCAATTTTGGATGCCAAGTTGGATGTTTCTTTAGGCTTTTGTGCTTCAAGGAGCCGCTTAGGGATCCACATGGTTTTTGATTTTTCATGATTTTGTGGTTCCTTGGAGTGCATTGCTTACACAAGGGATTTAGGAACCCATATATATCTTGACTTTGCTTTATTTTGCTCAATGGGCCTTTGTGGCCTTTTGGATATTTCTTTTTCTTTATAGATCATATTGTTCTTTGTTTTGACATGTCGATTATATTGGACATGTTGATCCTTGAATACATGTGGATTTCTAGACTTATGATGCTTATACTTGGCATCCAAATTGCTTGGAAGAGGGAATGAATGTCGGTGTGGATGGGAATGATATGGAGGCATGTGGGATGGATGGAAGGTTCTCCAAGATGTGTGCCTTTGCTGATGTTGCATAGGAGATGGAGGGATATAGGGACCTAGGATGGATGGAAGCGATGATGGGGAAGGTGTATGTTTTGATTTTGATAGAGGGATACCAACGTCTTGAGAGCGAGTTGTGTAGACACGACCCTTAAAATTTTCTTTGACATGAAGGGATTCTTGCTTATGAGGGTCTACCCCTTTGCCTTTATGAATATCTTGACTTGTAGGATACTCTTTTCTTTGGGAAGAAGACGCGAGTCCATTATGAGATGGATATGATATGAGAGAAATAATGAGATCTTGAAGTGGATCGGATTGGACCAAAGTGGAAGAACCCATTATGCATGTCAAGGGTTCATGAACATCTTGCACTGACACATTCGAATCATGAGGGGGATTAGGATCATGAGGAGGACTAGGATTGTGTAGTGGACATGGTTCAATGACAGGCTCTTCAAGAGATGGAATGGGAGAAATAATGGGATCATCACAAGAAATGAGATCTTGGAGTGTATATGGAGCATTAGGACAAGGAGATGGAGGAACAAGTGGATCTTGTGGAGGATCTGAAGGAATAATTTGATCTTGACAAGGAGGAAGATCATTGGAATCCTCTTTAAAGGTGCTTTGCTCTTGACTTTCAATGGGATCATCATAAAGGATGGAAAGGATATCTTGATCTTTCTCAGGAAGTGGAATGTCAATGGGATTTGAAAGGACATTTTTTTCATGAAATGGAAGGGGATCGTTTGGGATTGGATGGACTGGGATATCTTGATCTTGCTCAGGGAATGGAGTGTCAATAGAACTTTGGATAGGATGGACAAGAATAGGGGAATCATTATGAGTGTCTGGGAACATGGGGTCCTGGTCAACAATTGGATGGGATGATAAGGTTTCAGGATCTTGATCTTCATCTATTTCAAGACATGTTTCTTCATTCTCTAAATTATCCTCTTGACATGGGGTTAGACTTTGGATATGCATGGGGGATTCTGACAAGGAACCAATGTTTTGGCATGAAGGAAATGCACTTTGAACATTTGTGATGGATTCTGGCAAGGAATCAATGCTTGAACATGAGGAAGAGGGACTTCGAATGGGGTCCTCTAAAACAGGTAATGGCAATAAAGTGCATGGTTGCATTGGGTCTTGTATTTCTGAAACATGACAAGGATGTGCATCATGAATTGGATTATCTTGGCAATCAATTATGGATAGCTCTTGGATAATTGCATCCTTGGGTGTATTATTTGATGAGGACAATATAGAAGGTTCTTGTGAAACTTCTAAAGGTGTAGGGATAGATGCCACTGGAGAGTCAATTTGTTTGTGGGGGGATGAGGCATTGCTAGACATAGTTGTATTATCTTGATCTTCCTCAATAAACTCACTTGGTAATTTCCTTAAGAGCATTGCAATAAAGCCACCTTTCTTTCAAGGTTTTGACATAGTTGTATTTGTATTTTGAACTTGTTTGGAAAGAATTTGGTTTGATGTCATGTTTTGATATTGGACTTGGTTCAATTGTTCCGACATGTTTGAAACTTGGGTTGATGTGTGCTGCAACCTTTGTTTTTGAATGTTTGATTTTGGTTGTTGATATGGATATGTTGATTGAACTTGAACTTGTTGATATTCCACCATTGGTTGAACCATTTGTTGACATTGTATAGCTGGTTGGACATATTGTTGAAATTGAACCATTGGTTGTATTGGTTGTATATGTTGGACCATTGGTTGTGATGGTTGAAAATCTGGTTAATAGTAAACACCTTCTTGTTCTTGTTGTGGAGGCACATAATGTTGAAATTGATGTTGTCTCTTTTCTTGAAATTGTTTCATCATCTCTATTTGGGAGAGGAGAGCTGGTATGTCTGATCGTTCAAGAAGAGATCTTACATCAATTGGCTCAATCTTTGGATTTTGACCTGGAAATTTTTGAAACACTTTGGACATTTGTGATCTATTCTTCTGAATGTTTTTGACTCTTTGTTCCAATATCTCTTCTTCTTGAGCTAGTTTCTCCTCTAGTTTTTGTATTTGGAGACTTGTTTCATCATAAAAAGTTTGATCGATATTGCCTTGTTGTTGGGTTGGATATAATTGTGATTGCATTGTCGGTTGATATGTCAAACTTTGTTGCATCATTGGTGCTTGGAACCTTGTTTCAATAGACATGTCACTATGCAAATGCAATATTTTTGGAATTTTTCAAGGGCAATATTTGATATGCAACTAAATGCGAACTAAATGAATGAGAATGCAATCTATGGCAAGAATGCAACCTATGTTTTTTGATTGTTTTTCAAGATTTTGACAAACTTTTGAAATGCAAATCTAAAAGAGACCCTTAGGAAATTGAAATGATGTCTAGACCCCAAAGGACAAAAGGACCAAGTGACAAAGGATAAGATGACAATGTCTACCCTATATGCTTGGATACTAAGCTAGGTTTTATGAAATGACATGGATGACAAAAGGAAAAAAGGTTTGATAAGGTCTAGACTTCCTAACAATGACTTAGGGTTTATCAAAGATTTGGATTACTCAAGTATGGCAAAACCTAGTTTTGAGACTATATGGAAAAGGGACAATTAATATGCAAGTGACCTTAATATGATATGATAATGACCTAAGCTTAATGAAGAGACTTAGGGTATGCAATGTAAATGTATGACAATGATATGACTTTGATGCAAGAGGACATATGCAAATGGGTGACTTTTATTGATATGCAAAGGAGTATGACTTAGGTGAAACTTAACCTTGGTACTTGACAATGAACTTTGCAAAATGCAACTTAGGATGAACTTAAATGTAAGTGACATGCATGTTGAGACAAAATTTTGAACAATGTTTGACAACCATATTTGAAGGTGTTTTGAAATTTGTTGGATGAAATGCTCTTATGTTTAACTTTGTTTTGAATCAATTTGTCTTGCTTTTGAAATGAGATGCAATTCAACTTTTGACAAGTAAAGAAGACAAGATATTTTAACATAGACTCAAGACAATCATGCTCATTTCCACATTTCTTATGGTAGGAAAAGACATTAGGTACTTGAGAGGTAGACTCATTATGGGATTCAAGGAGAATACATAGATGCTTGACCCCACGGGCTCCCCTCCATGACACTCACTTCTCAGGGCAGCCAAGCATCAGTCCCCATGGAAATATCCCCATGGTGAACTTAGTATCTCTTCCAAGTATCCGAATTTGTCCTTCTGAAGCAACTAGAAGGGTTTTTGGCCTCTAAAACAAGGTGTTTAGTAAGGATTTCTATTAAGCATTACTCCTTGATGTCACGCAAGCGTGATTGAGACATTAAGCCCATCAAGATACCAAACAAATGTAGTCGCGCAAGCACAATTTAGACCAAGAGGCCCTACTTAGATGTTGATATGTGAAAAATTTCAAGGGTCATCCCTTCCCAAGTAACTGCAATTCCCACGTAACACTTCCTTCAAAGCTTTCGCTCATCGGGTATTTTTTTATAGTGAGTTAGAATGCCAAGGAATTCTAGCCGTACTCACTTTGGGTCGTTCCCTTCTCACGATTATCACTTGCTTGCAAAAGCAAAGTGGTCAGGAAGGAAGGCCCTCTAAATGTGACACACAATCAACAACACAAGCATGGTATCGAAGATCTGGATTTCTGATCACCCTAAGAAGGATGAGAGCATACTCTCCTACTCCAATGTCATACTTAACAATCAAACCAAACAAATGTTCATTCCAACCTATTTATAAATCACTAAGTGCCTAATTAAAAATCATAAACACAAAAGTTTGGTTGTTTCTCCAAGGCAACCTGCAAAACCCAAGTTAGAGGTTTGATTTGTTGTCTTTGACCATCGATTCTGCATAACACATGTTAGTAGTTTGATTTGTAGTCTTTGCCATGCATATGCCAAGATTCTACACAGATAATTAGTACCAAAATCCAAAGCACAGAAAATAGAATGCAAAAACACAACAAATTTCAAGTAAACACTGCATTTTTTACCTCTGTTCTGGACTTTACACAGGCATAGAAGTCATGACACAAGCGTAGAATGTCTGACACAAGCGCAGAATGTCCCCTACACAAGCGCAAAATGTCTGACACAGGCGCAAGTTGTCTTACACAGGCACAGAAGTCTCCAGAATACCCTGCACGACCCTGTTTTTGGGTTTTTGGCCTGCAAAATCAACTTGAAAGCACCAATTAATGTTAGTGTTCACGTCGGGTTCACCAATTAATGTACGTTAGGAAATAGGAAATCATCACAAGACAAGATAAAACGTAATAGCTCAATCACAAATGCATTCATTGCAATGAATCTATCCTAAGACACATTCAATAGAGACATGAAAACAAAGCAGACAAAACTAATGATTGTGCAAACTAGATGACGATGCTCCTTCCATGCGGCTCCATTGTTCTTCTTTCTTCTCCAAATAGTTTTGTTGTAGATCTCACCTTCAAGTGCATAAACCTAATTGAGAAAGCAAGATTGACATTGACACAAGAATACTAGAAGCGTGATTTGACAAAGTGATTAGAAATTCAATAGTCTGATTACCAATTAAGAATTAAGGGATTTGACTGAAGAAAATCATCCAATTTATAGATAAATTGGAGAAATGATCAAATTAGCATGATAGTGATTCGAATGGAAATTCAAATCAAGAATAGAAAAATTATGACATGTCTATGACAAATTTCTATGCAAGGATTTATGACAATTTATGACAATTTATGACAAATTGCTATGCAAGGATTAATGACAAGATTTTGAAATAGAAATAGACATTTAGGAGAAATTAGAAAATTAAGTTAGAAATAATGACTTGGAAATTAGGAAATTGATGCAAATTAGGTAAATTAATTAATAATTTCTCATTCATTAATTAATTTACAAACATAGGAGGAATTAATTAGCCAATTAAATAAACATTTAATTGTGACAAGAAGACTTAGGATAAATAAATAAATTATTTAACCTAGAGGGAAAAATGCCAAACAAGATTAAATGAGTAAATCATAAAACCTTGGAAGATGAATTAGAAATGCAAGGATGACAATTAGGTCTTGACAAAGGATAATTGATATCGACTCGATCATGATTTTGGATTGATAAATGATTTGATTAAGATTGGTTGATAAAAATCAATGACAAATTGACCAAATTGACATGATTGAAAAGGACAAGGATCGATGACGAATCGATCGCAATATGACAAGATTGACAAGGACAAAGATCGACCCAAAATCATGATTGAAGATTGTTGCCAACAAGACCAAATTCGAAAGTGAGACAGATGAAGAATGCAAAAGAAGGACTCAATGCTCGCAAATGATAAAGACCAAGTGCGAAACATAGGAGAAATGTTAATGCAATGCAAAAACTCTAAAATGAGGCAATGCGCCAATGTTAAAGTATGACTCCGCAAGAGTTGACCATTTTTAGGTGTCTACAAAAACCAATTCTAGAAATTGACTAGAACAAAAGAGAAGATGATAGTATTCAAACAAGGACCTTCAATGTTGTAAAGAGAACAAAGAGATGGTTGAGGAAACTGAAATTCAAGGAGGGTCCTTCCATGTCCCCACACGAATCAAGAAGTGATTCACACATCCTGGTTCAATCTCCTATTTTTGCCACTAATAAAATTACTGATATTGTAGGTGTCTCAAAGCCCGCTATAAAGAAAATACTACCAAGAAGGTTAGGAAGGTCACCATCTGGTCTTACAGCTATCTGAGTAACTTGATCAAGAAGCAAGAAGAAAAGTAGAGAGCCTATTCTACAACAGGTCATGGTGGACTTAGACCCCAGTGAAGAGCCTGGACAAATAATGGACCCACAGGATCAAAGTGAGCCTGAGATACAAGAAGTGGATACAAATAAAGGAGTGGGAATTCAATAGAATCCCATGAATACTCTGGCAATCGTTACTTCCTCAGATGCACAAATCACCCGACCACCTAAAGAGCCTACCCAGGTACCAAGATGGGTGGAGGTCACCATTGGGAAGAAGAGGAGTGTGGTTCCAGCCACCATTCCATTGGAGGACATGGTTAGTAAATTCTTTGGAAAAGTATTAAATCCCAAAAAGCTCAAAATGCAAGCAATGCTTGATTTGGATGACACAACAGGACACTAGATAGCTGAAGTGGCCAAGCCCATTCTTGGGAGAGATGTAGATAAGGCTACAGAGGAAGATTTTACTATCAAGAAAATAGATTTGGGCGTTGCATCAAGGGCCGTGGATGTAAAGCATTTGGAATCTTATACAAAGAGGATAATCTTCAAGACTTGGAAAGATGAAAAAGACAAGAGAGAAATGAAGCAAATGGTTGCACAGATGGCAGAGTACATCAACGCTATTCATAATACAAATCCTCAAGAATTTTCATAGATACTAGTGTCATTTGACCCTAAGTCTCCAACAAACTAGAAGATGCTTGATCAAGTTCAAAGGAATAGGGTAGTGACTGAGATGTTCAACAAATAGATGGATCTAATAATCCAACAAGGATCAGAATATATTACTAATCTGGTCAAGGTTTATAAGGATGCAGAAACTATGATTACAGAGCTCAAGCTGGAGACAATCACTTGGGAAAAGGAAAGGATTAAGTGGGTATCAGTTCTTGCACAAATGAATGATGTTTAGAAGTATGGAGTGATGAAGTTCCTAGCTGAGAAACCAATGGAGAACCTAGATGATAATGTCCTATATGTGTCAAATAAAAATGTGGAATGGCGCAACCCAATCATCGGGTAGGGCCATGAAGAGTCCACTAAGATACTCAAAGGAGTGACTGATTTGATTAACACTATACAGAAGGACCTTAAATGTATTGATATCCAACTCATGAAGGAGGAAGCTAATGTGATCGAAGAGGTTGCAGACATGATTAAACTCTTTCAAGATAGAGTTCATTCCATTCAGACCACAAAATATTTAACTACCGATGAGTTTTCAAAGGTAGCAAGGATTGAATCAATGCTCATTGTCTGTTCGGATCACCTGGAGGTTCGTAAAGTTAATGGCATGTAGGTGAATATGGATAAGGAAGTGTGGAAATAGAGGATCATAAACATTGGCCTACCCTATTTCCAAGTTATCCTAAACTTTTCAACTGCACGCCTGGCAAGGATCCATGACAGAACATGACAAGCCCATAACTTCCTCAGTTGCGGTAGATGCTTAGTTGTGCTACAATGAAATGTCGACCTTTCAATGGCTATTAGTTTAGTTTTCTTTTGTGTCATTCAAATGGTTTCTTTCACTGATGTGAAAGTAAATGTTATTTGTTAATTATGTAAAATCTATGGCCTGGTGGCTATTTAAGCTGAAAAGCTTGCTTTTGAAAGGGTTCTGAAACTATGATTTTAGAAACAATAGAAGAGTTTTTGATACGAATTGTGGGAAATGAAGTAATGGCTGATTATTAATCGAATGTTGTGACATCTTTGAATCTGTGCATTTCAAGATTCATAATTCTTTGTAGGTTGTTATGTGGGCATAATTTAATCTGATAATCAGTCATCTCTGCATTTCTTTTTTCAGTTCATATTTATTATAGATTGTTGGATGACTTGCATGGTGTTAATCAACTTGATCCCCCTTGCCCTGTGAAGCACGAGAGAGTCTTGATTAAGTTTCTAGTTTCGCTTGGTGAGTTCTCATTTTGTTTTGAATGTATGCAGTAAATATATGTTAATCAGAGTCTGTGAACTCCTCTTTGAGTAATTTCTCAAGAAAATTTAGGCATTTATTTGTGCTGATGGATAAATGCTGAAGCCTTTTCAATACTTTCTGGTTAAAAGTGTTACAAAGAAAATCAATTGTATAGTTAATTTATTGTAAATCATATGAGGAGTTGCCCTCTAATGCAAAGGTTGAATTATCATTAATTCTTCCAACTGTTGGTATATTTGTTTCTTTCTATAGGGTAAAACGGAGTCAGATTTCACTTTAAGAAGATAATAATTAAAATTTCAAGGAGACAAATCTGTTAACCAATAGATTTTTGGTGACTCTACTGGGGAATCAAATTATAAAATTGGTTGCCTAGTTGCAAGTCTAGAGTCAAGGAGATATACTAGGTCCTAGAGAAAGGAAAGGGTTTTTGATTCTGTCTTTCAGGAGTTACAGAACCTAGATTTTCAACCCACCTTTTCACCTTAGAGAAGGGCGAGAATTAGGCCTCCTTCCTCATCGCCATCACCACCTATGTCCTCAGTTTGTCAAGCTCTCACCTTGCATGGTGTTAGTCTACCTAATATAATAAACCCTACTCCCCTCAATATCATATTTCCAATGGCAGCGAATAATCCTTGGGGGGCAGCTGTAGGCTCGTTGAGACTAGGTCTGAGTCTTAACCCCTTTCCAAAGGGCGCTAGGGATCATTTGCCAAAATTTAGTGGTGATGGAAAGATTACTATTGATGAACACCTGAATGCCTTTAATGAAGCCTGTGGAATAATAGCGGTTTAACATGAGGATGTTGCAGTGAGATTGTTCATCTAGACACTAACCGGGGTAGTAGCAGACTAGTTTTCTCACTTACCAAATAGTGTGATAACGACCTGACATGATCTAAAAATGTGATTTGAAGCAAGGTTTAAATTAGTAGAGGATGAACATTCCCTCCTAGTTAAAGAAGGAAATTCCTGAATCAATGAGGGATTTCGTGGCAAAGTTTGATAAGATCTTGCACAAGATTCTAGCTAATCAAAAGCCCTCAGATGATAATCTTAAGTGTTTTTTTATTAATTCTATGCCTTCTAAAATAGTTTTCCTGATCTATAGGCAAAGAGTTACAGATCTAAATGCTGCCAAAACCCTTGCAGCTGAATTGGAAGATGATCTAATCACAACAGGTAAATGGAAAAGGGAAGTACAGACACCTAATGCTCAACCTTCAACTTCTTCTTCTTCCTCCTCTGATCCTGTTATCCAGAGGTTAATGAATGATGTGATCACCCTTAAAAGACAATTGCCCAAAGCTAGTACCTCATACCCACCTCCTTACCAAGACGTACCTAGAAGGAATGTGAACCAGTCTCCGGGCTATGGGAATAAGACCATGTAGTTACCCCCTACTCAGCAAAGATTAGCAATTGAAGCACCTCCTACTAAAGGGAATATGTGTATATTTCAGCTTACTACTGAACATGATGGTAGTTCCTATCCTGAGATGGTACGATATGTGTAATTGATGAATTTCAAAGATACCTCGAATGAGTGGGGTGAAGAGGAATCTCCAAAGAAACCTCACAACTCTGAAATCCATTTTCTTGAGTACAAGTCTAATTTAGAAAGAGGTGGTGATATTTTGGTTACTTTGGAGGATCCTTCATGTGTGGTGCTCACAAGAAACCAGCAAAATGTGAAACCCCAGATGTCTTCTTCTTCATCTGCGATGGCCTTCAAAGGTAAAGGAATTGATTCAAAGTTGCATAATAATGATAAAAAATTGCAAGAGCCTTTATTTTTTAAGCCTGTTAAAAAAGAAAGTTCTTTTGATATAGTAGAATTTTGCAAGCCATCTCGAATTCAAATCACACTTGCTGAGTACCTAAAACTAAATCCTAAAGAATTAGATAGACTGGTACAATTTGTGAGAGGAAATAATACACAACAAATCAATGATATGCAATGGTTAGTAAATTCCTTATTGTCCTCACATAGTAATGAATTGGTTCATCGCCTAGTTTGTGAAAAGATGATTGAAATAACTGCTCTTCAAATAGATGATTATGTTCCCCTTCTTGAGTCAAAACCAGAGCCCTTTTATATATCATTATTCATTAATGGTCATAGGTTGAATAATTGTATTATAGACTCAGGTGCATCTGATAACATAATACCCTCCGCTGTAGCCAAAGCATTGGGGTTAGCCATGACCAAAACCTTTAGCAAATGCTATTCAATGGACTCAAAACAAATTCCTTTGCTAGGCCAAATTAAAGATGCTCAAGTAGTCCTTTCCTCAAACCCAGATAAAAGGATCAAGTTGACAATTCTAATAGCTGATATCCTAGCCAATTACAACATGCTTTTAAGTCAGACTTTCTGTAGAGACTTAGGTGGAGAAATCAAAATGGATTGGTCCCAAGCCACAATCCTTGTTGGAAAATAGCGAGTCATCCTGTAGCCTGAACCAAAGTCCAAATTCACTATTTTCCCATCTGATGACCCTAGGGCCCATATTTTGTACCATGATTGTCAATTTGGGAGCTACATGATTCTATTTGATAGTGAAGTGGAGGGGGATTCATCTCAAAATAAGGAAAAACAAAGTCTGTGGCTAATGGAGTTCGATGGAAGTTGTGCAGCGTCAGACTCTGGCACAGGGGTTGTGTTGATACCACCTTTCAACAATCCTATTCCTTTTTCCTTTAAACTAGAGTTCAAAAACACCAACAATACAATGAAGTATGAGGCCTTGTTGTTAGGCTTAGCCAAAGCTAAAAGGTTGGGGGTGAAGCTCCTGCATGTGAAAGGAGATGCTGAACTTATTGTTAAGTAGGTTAGAGGGTTGTTTAGTGTTAAGAATGAAAGGTTGAAGCACTATCGAAATAGAGTTTGGGACAAAATTGAAGGTTTCGATGCATTCTCGATTGAGGCAATACCCAGAGAATTGAACTCAAAAGCCGATTCATTAGTAGTCTCAGCTTCATTGCTTGTCCCACACCCTGAATTTGTTGAAGAAACTTATAGGATAGAGTTGGTATATTGGCCTAGTGTTCCAGATAACTCTGACTCATGGTAGGTATTTGAGAGTGATAAACAAATAAATAATTTTATGCAAGGTATGGATATGTTTTCTGCCATGTATTTTGAAGGTTCTGATGCAGAATGCAAAGAATTTTTGCTTGAATGAGCCAAGGAATTACCTGATGGAATCATGTAGTTGAAAGGAAACAAAATTCCTAAAGCACTGGTTTCTTTAGAACATCTGTTTGACCATAATGATGCTTATAAAAATAAAAAAGATGATAGGCCCCAAGAGGCTCAAGATAGTGGAGGTTATGAAAAGGTCAACATTGGTACTGAGAATGAACCTAAATATCTCAATCTAGGAAAGTGTTGTACACCGACAGAAAAGGAGAGGTTTATTAACCTCCTGGTAGAGTTCAAGGACGTGTTTTCCTAGTGTTATGATGATTTTAAGAATTTCAGAGAAGGGAGATTTCAGCACCAGATTCCTTTGAAGCCTGGAGCAAGCCCTTTCTGGCAAAAGCTTAGAAACTTCAATCCAAAAGTGGTGCAGGCTATATTTTAGGAAGTGGATAAGATGTTAAAAGCTAGGATTATATATCCTATTCATCATTCTACATGGATAGCGGATATAGTACTAGTCAGGAAGAAGAACAGGGAAATAAGAATTTGTGTAGACTTCAGAAATCTTAACCAAGCCAGCTTAAAAGACAATTATCCCTTACCGGGCATGGATCATATTCTGCAAACTATCTCAGGGTCAGAGATGATGTCCATGTTAGATGGATTTTTGGGATATAATCAGATCAATGTTCAGGAAGCTAACCAGCACAAAACAACCTTTATTACTCCCTATGGTACATTTGCATATAACCGGATGCCCTTCGGTTTGATCAATGCAAGAGCAACATTTCATCAGTCCATGGATTTGTCTTTTGGCCACTTAAAGGATAAGATCATTGTTGTATATCTAGATGATTTGACAGCATTCTCAAAAAGAAGAAAATATCACATTCAGGACCTGAAGCGAGTGTTGCAAAGATTTCATGAGCATGGGGTATCCTTGAACCCCAAGAAATCAGTGTTTGGAGTCACAGAGGGTAAGTTGCTCGGTCATATTGTTTCCAAAGAAGGGGTGAAAATAGATCCTAAAAGGGTAAGAACAATTCAACAATTAACTTTGCCGTCAAGAAGGAATGTTGTCATATCCTTTTTTGGGTAGGTGAATTTTCTTTGGAGGTTCATTCCAGACTTTGCTGAGACTACTAGATATATCATGAACTTGATGAGTGAGAAACAATATTTCAAATGGAGTGAGGAGGGGAAGAGGGCATTTGCCTCAATAAAATATGCAATTGGTTAGACACTTGTCTTGGTTAATCCTGATTTCAATAAAAAATTTGTCATCTACTGCTATGCATCAGAGATGTTAGGGATTTTGCTACAAAAGAATGATCATAATAATGAGGTCCCTATATCATTCGTGAGCATACCTATGAAAAAGCATGAACTTAAATACTCAATAATGGAAAATCAAGCATATGTGGTCATAAAGGCAATGAAACAGTTCATGTATTATATTCTCCATTCTCACACTATGGTTTATGTACCTCATTCAGCTATCAAGAGCATTCTAACATAGCAAGACATAGGGATGAATGAAAGAGCTTCTTGGGTATCAAAAATTCAGGAGTTTGATTTAGACATTCGACCCAGAAAATTGGTGAGGGAGAAAGGTTTGTGCAGGCTAATCACTGAAAGTAAGGAGGAAGTGACAGATGAATTACCTTTAGTTTTATTTGTTGCTCTACGAGATTCCTGGTTTGCGGATGTAGCTTATTTCTTGACATATGGAGAATGCCCATAACAACTTTTGGTGAAGGAAAAGAGGAACCTGAGACTGAAAGCTACTAAGTACATCACATTTAATGATGTACTATATAAAAGGGGATTAGATGGGACCTTCCTAATATGTGTCGATAAATCACTCCAGGAGTCTCTTTTGAAAACTTTCCACGGTGAAGCCTGTGGGGGTCATTTCTCTTCAATAGTGACTTCTTACAAGCTCCCAAGGAACTGTTATTATTGGCTAGGAATGCTCAGGGATGCATATGCATGGGTGGCCAAGTGTGAAAAATGTAAGTTATTCACTGGTAAACCTCAGCTTGCAGCATTACCACTCATACTTGTGATTATGGATGAACCTTTCGAATAGTGGGGTCTGAATTCTATTGGTCCCTTGGCACCAACCTCAAGTGCTGGTCATACCCATATTTTAATAGCTACAAATTATTTTACTAAATGGGTCAAGGCCATTCTGGTATAAAAGACAACCTTGAAGATCATTTGTAATTTCTAAAGGAGAATATCTTAGTTCGTTTTGGAGTCCCATTAAAAATTGTGGTAGACAACGCTACCAATTTCTCCTCCATTGAAATCTCTTTGTTTTGCTATGATCATGGAATCCCTCTTGCTCACTCAATTGATTACTATCCTCATGGAAATGGCCAGGCTGAATCTAGTAACAAAAACCTCATTAATATCATGAAAAAATTAGTGAGAATTTTAAGGTTTGGCATAAGAAACTATATGAAGCTCTTTGGGATGACCGTACATCACCAAAGAAGGCAATTGGGATGTCTCCGTTTGAACTAGTCTATGGTGTTGGCACTCAGGTAGCACTTCCTCTAGAGCTGGTAGCCACCAAGTTAGAAACAATGATTGAAGATGCTTACTTCTAGAGTTCTTTAGAAAAGTGAATCATGCACCTTGATAACTCAATGATGAACAAATAGTACCAAACCGATACTAAGAGGGGGGGGTGAATCAATACAAACACAATTCCAGTCCAAAACTGGTTTGATAGAAAATACTCCAAATGACTAACAAATAGGGATACTGGTTGAGACAAAGTGAAACCGGTAACACCCAGAACAACTAAAACAATCATAAACCGGTCACCCACTAAGCTTTCCTCTTAGCTCAATACTATAGTACCATTACACTCTCATGCATGAATAGGTAAACTATCATCAGATCTTCATAACAGTTTGTTCAATATGTTTTATAGATAGGCATAAAACACAGAACCATCATATGCTTAAAAGGTAATAACAAAGCATCACAAGATAAAAGCATTACACATGACGCACACATATTTTTCACGTGGAAACCCAACTGGAAAAAACCACGGTGGGGATGAATACCCAGAAGTTGCTTTTGAACTCTTTAGAAGTCCACTCTGTTAGGAGCCTTGTCCGGTTAAAGACATTACAATAGGTTCTGCTAGGAACCGATCCTGTTAGGGATCACCCGGTTAAGGGATGGCTACAATACTTGGTTAAGGGTTAAACCCAGTTAGGGTTACCTTGTTAGAGGATTCAAGAATTCAATAGCTAAAGGATCTCCAGAGCTCTATAGCTTCCCAAAACTCATTAACTTTGAGTTACCCTGTTAAGGGATTTGAATCAAGCTGGTTAAGGCTACCCTGTTAAGGGATTTGTATCAAGCTAGTTAAGGCTACCCTGTTAAGGGATTTCACAATTGTTGAAGTGGTTAAAGATCAATAGGAATTATAAGGATTTGGTAACAACACTCAATGCTAATGCAGATCCATTTTGGCTCCTTTTCACCTTCTGCACATTCACTTTGCAGGTATCTATTCTCTCCTTTGGTCTGGCAAGAATCATGTATCACTTACCTTGGATACACACTCACAAATTTTGCTAACAACCTTAGAAAGAAACACAACATCAACCTTATAGGAAACAGACAGGTTGGTAGCAAAAACCCTAAACCCTAAACCTGTTAGGTTAAGCAATTCAAGTGGTTCAATCCTGACCGTTAATCATATTGCATTAAATGCAAAAATCTTGAATCGATCTCAAGACATTCTCCATCGTCCATTATCCACTAATTTCATGGTAGCTAATACCCATCACGTGTTATCACCATTTGACAAACTTTGCACATTCCTGAGGTAGATAGGAATAGTCTTCTTCATGCAAGATCCTTCATGCGCACATGGCTTACATGGCAACACGATCTATTCTCCGTTATACTACTAACTCATCACATAAAGATCACCAATTGAGTCACACAGGCTTGAGGTACTCCAATCGGAAATCCTGAAGTGGAAAATACCTACCAACCGGTAGTCACACAATGCTTCCATGTGCCGGTTCCCATAACTACATGCCGGTTCATCTTGAAAAAATATGCCACTTCACTTTGGCATATATATACCGGTTCATACATATGCCGGTTCTCTCTTCTCACCTATCACATGTGCTAGTTCTCATCATGTCACATATTGACATCAATGACAACATACAATATCATTATGTCTTCATACCGGTTCATATAATGCCAACAATCTCCCCCTTTGGCATTGATGGCAATATACAAAGATATCTCTCTGCTTCACATCTTCTTCCCCATTTTCTACAGATATCTTTTTCGCTTCACTCCTTCTCCCCCTTTGACAACAATGCCAAAGTGGAGGCACAAGCATCTCTATTCCATTATGCTGCTCCCCCTAAGGAGTAGCATCCTTCAACACATCAATCAAGAAAAAATTGACTATGCAATACCTGACTGATGTGGAACAAATAATTTTAGTTCACCTCCTGAAGGGGCAGTACCCACAATTCACCTCTTAAATGCACAAATGTAGTCTTTGGGAGAGGCTTGGTAAATATGTCTGCTAAGTGCTCCTTACTAGAAACATGTTCCAGTACAATCTCTTTATTCTGAACCTTTTCCCTCAAGAAATGATACTTAAGCTCAAAATGCTTGGTTCTAGAATGTAAAAGTGGATTCTTTGAAATATTGATTGCACTTGTGTTATCATAGAATATACTTACCGGTTCAGATACAGGGATTTTGAAGCCTTCCAAGACATGCTTCATCCAAATTGTCTGAGTGCAGTTCATGAAAGCTGCAACATACTCCACTTCCACTGTAGACTGAGAGATACAACTCTTCTTTTTACTCATCCATGAAACCAGTCTACCACTGAGAAAGAATGCACCACTGGTTATGCTTTTCCGATCATCCACATTACCTACCCAATCAACATCTGTGAACACTTTTAGATTGAAATCATTGCTGTATGGGTACCACAATCCATAGTCAACTGTTCCATTCAGATACCTAAGAATCTGCTTGACTGCAATCAAGTGGGATTCTCTTGGACTTTTCTGGAACCTTGCAGTAATGCCAACTGCATGTGCAATATCCGGTCTGCTATGCACTACATAATGCAACTTACCAATCATTGATCGGTATTCCTTCTCATCAACCAGTGCAGAATCATCCTCTTTTGTCAATTTGCAACTGGTCACCATCGGTGTACCAGCCGGTTTGCTATCTTCCATGCCAAAGGTCTTCAACACCTCTTTGACATATTTGGACCGAGTGATAAAGATTCCATCTTTCGTCTACTGGATCTGTAGTCCAATGAAGAACTTAATCTCCCCTATGAGTGACATCTCAAACTCTTTCTTCAACTCATCAGCAAACTCATGACTCATCTTGTCATCTCCTCTAAAGATAATGTCATCAACAAAAACCTCACAGATCAGGATTTGATCTCCTTTTGACTTCAAGTAGATATTTGTATCTTCATTTGTTCTCTCAAATCCAATCTTCACAAGATGGGAATGTAGGTGCTCATACCATGCCCTAGGTGCTTACTTTAGACCATATAAGGCTTTATGTAGCCTGCACACCATATCACTGTCTTCAGATAGGGAAAACCCATCTGGTTGCTCTATATACACCTCCTCTTCAAGTACACCATTTAGGAATGCGGATTTTACATCCATTTGATATACTTTGAACCCTTTAAAAGCTTCATATGCAAGAAGCGTACGAACTCCTTCCAATCTGGCTACAGGAGCAAAGGTTTCTCCATAGTCTTCTCCTTCTTCTTAAGCATATCCTTTGCACACCAATCTAGCTTTATTCCTAATCACTGTGCCATCCTCATTCAGCTTATTTTTGAACACCCATTTGGTGCCAATGACATTTTTATGCTCCGGCCTGGGTACCAAGGACCATGTACCATTTTTCTCTATCTGGTCAAGTTCCTCTTCCATTGCCTTGATCTAGTCTTCATCTTTATGAGCCTCTTTGAATGATTTAGGGTCAAATTCAGAGATCATACATGAGTTTTCTCTAATCTTTCTTCTTGTAAGGATTCTTGCATCCTTATCTCCTATGATCTGCTTAGGATCATGATTCAGCTTGACATACCGAGGAATGGTCTTAACTGGTTCTTCTTGCTTTTCCTCTTCATCCTCATCTTCATCAGTATCAACATTCATCGGTTCAGGAACACTGTTACTAGTTCTTGGTTGACTAAAAACTGGTTCCCAGAAGGTTGCAACTAGTTCATTTACAGCCTACTCATTGCCGGTTTCCTTAGTTTTCTCAGAGGATTCATCAACTCTTACATTGATACTCTCCATAATTCTTTGAGTCCTATTGTTGTAGCACTTGAGAGCTTTACTCTTGGTGGAATATCCTAGGGATATTCTCTCATCACATTTAGCTTCAAATTTGCCATGATGTTCACTCCTCTTGATGTAACATTTGCTACCAAATACCCTAAAGTTGGTAACCATAGGTGTCTTACCGATCCAATACTCATAAGGAGTTTTGTCCTTACCTTTCTTGATGAGTACCCGGTTCATAGTGTAGACTGTAGTGCTCATTGCTTCTCTCCAAAAGGTGTGAGCTACCTTTCCTTGAATCAACATGGTTCTAGCTGCTTCAACCATAGTCCGGTTATTCCTCTCTACTAGGACATTCTGCTATGGAGTCCGGGGGGTAGATAGTTGCCTTTTGATGCCAAATTCTTCACAATACTTGTTGAATTCATCGAAAGTGAATTCCCCTCCTTGATTGGTTCTGAGACACTTGATCCTTTTACCACTTTCCTTCTCCACTAATGCTCTGAAAGCTTTAAATTTCACAAAAACTTAAGACTTGTCTTTCAAGGATGTGACCCACACCATTCTTGAGCAGTCATCAGTGAGAATCATGAAGTACCTATCACCCTGCACACTTCTAGTTTTCATAGGACCACACAAATCAGTATGCACAAGATCAAGCAAGTTGTTAGTAGTGAAAGATTTACCTTTAAAGGTTGAGGAAGACATTTTCCCCAATTGACACTCTCTGCACAAGGTAATATCCAGTTTGCTTAGCACCGGAAACCCTCTAATTGCTTTGATCTTACTAGCCTTCATAATGTTATCAAAGTTTACATGGCAGAGCATCCTATGCCATATCCAGTTATCATCAAGCTTAGCCATAAGACATGTACTTATATTTGCATTTAAATGAAATAGGTTACCTTTGGTCTACATGCCAGTGGCCACCAATTTACCATCTTTTCCTTTGATTCTACAAACTCCATTCTTGAATTCCAGAGTGAGGCCACTATCATTTAGCTAGGCAACACTTAGAAGGTTGTATCTGAGACCATCAACCCAGTACACATTGTCAGCACCGCTCTTTCCATTCAGAGAGATGGACCCTCTGCCTTTGACCATGCATGGTGCATCATTGCTAAAGTGAACCACACCACCATCATCCTCCTCCAAGGATAGAAACTTGCTCCGACCACCTGTCATATGGTGATAACAACCACTATCAATGATCCACTCATTGGAATTATCAAACCAGGAGACAAGAGCCTTCTTGTCTGCCACATCTTCCTTTACAACAACAAACACAATGTCTTCATTCTCTTCATCTTCTGATTCCTCATCTATTACACCTTCATCAACTACCACAAAATAGTTTCTTTGATTTCCTCCTTTGAATTTCCTAAACCTTTTTGGTTTGTCCTTGTTATCGCCATTAGGATGGTTTATAGCAATATGTCCTATCCAGTTACAAGAAAAGCATTTCAAAGGTAGCTTACCTTTGTATTTACCGATTCCTTTAGGAAGCTTCCTAACAAGGAGAGCTTCAAATTCCATCAGAATCTCTTCATCATTCATTTTTCTTCTCTGACTAGGTTCACCACTAGTGCTAGCTTCTTTTCCTTTTTTGGATGATATAGCAGAGGCTTTGAATGCTGATTCAGTCTTTTGAACACTGCCATCAAAACTATTTAGCTCATAGGCAGTTAACTTGGCTATGATGGAGTCCAAGGATACTTTAGACTTGTCTATTGATCTCAGCTCCTGAATAGCAGCAACCCTTATTGCATAGACCGGCAACAGGGATCTCAAGACTTTGCTTACCATAGTGGAATCTTCTATTTTACCACCTGCACTCTTGATTTCTCCAACAACCATTTTGATTCTTATTCCATACTGCTGAATGGTCTCACCTTCAACCATCTGCATATCTTCAAACTTCCCTCTTAGGCTTTCTTCCTTAGCCTATTTTACATGTTCATCACCATCATAGATATTTTCAAGAGCATCCCATACCTCTTTGGGATTTGCCTTGTCCTGAACATCAATAAACTCAATGTCAGATAGACTACTAATGAGGGCTTCCATGACTTGCCCATTTTATTGTATCTCTCTCTTTTGGTCATCGGTGAGAGTACCGATAGGGACAACATATACATTCTCAACATAACTCCAGTGTTGAACACCCATGCTTCTGATGAATATCTTCATCCTATCTTTCCATATACCAAAATTTTCCCTGTTAAACTTTGGACCTTCCCTCTTCATCATTTGACTGGAATCTTTACCTCAAGTGGTTAAGCTTACAACATAGAGGACCTAGAGGGCTCTGATACCAATTGATAACTCAATGATGAACGAATAGTACCAAACTGGTACTGAGAGGGAGGGGGTGAATCAGTACAAACACAATTCCAGTCCAAAACTAGTTTGACAACAAATACTCCAAATGACTGGCAAACAGGGATACTGGTTGAGACAGAGTGCAACCGGTAACACCCAGAACAACTAAAACAATCATAAACCAATCACCCACTAAGCTTTCCTCTTAGCTCAATACTATAGTACAATTACACTCTCATGCATGAATAGGTAAACTATCATTAGATCTTCATAACAGTTTGTTCAATATGTTTTATAGACGGGCATAAATCACATAACCATCATATGCTCAACAGGTAATAACAAAGCATCACAAGATAAAAGCATTACACATGACACACACATATTTTTCATGTGGAAACCCAACTGGGAAAAACTATGGTGGGGATGAATACCCACAGGTTGCTTTTGAACTCTTTAGAAGTCTGCTCTATTAGGAGCCTTGTTCGGTTAAAGACATTACAATAGGTTCTACTAGGAACCGATCCTATTAGGTATCACCCAGTTAAGGGATGGCTACAATACCCAGTTAAGGGTTAAACCCGGTTAGGGTTACCTTGTTAGAGGATTTCAATAACTCAATAGCTAAAGGATCTCCAGAGCTCTATAGCTTCCCAGAACTCATTAACTTTGAGTTACCCTGTTAAGGGATTTGAATCAAGCCGGTTAAGGCTACCCTATTAAGGGATTTGTATCAAGTCAGTTAAGGCTACCCTATTAAGGGATTTCACAACTGTTGAAGTGGTTAAAGATCAATAGGAATTACAATGATCTAGTAACAACACTCAATGCTAATGCAAATCCATTTTGGCTCCTTTTCACCTTCTGCACATTCACTTTGTAGGTATCTCTTCTCTCCTTTGGTATGGCAAGAATCATGTATTACTTACCTTAGATACAGACTCACAACTTTTTCCAATGACCTTAGAAAGAAACACAACATCGACCTTATAGGAAATAGATAGGTTGGTAGCAAAAACTCTAAACCCTAAACCTGTTAGGTTAAGCAATTCAAGCGGTTCAATCCTGACCGTTAATCATACTGCATTAAATGCAACAATCTTGAATCGATCTCAAGACATTCTCCATCATCCATTATCCACCGATTTCATGGCGGTTGATAACCCATCACGCATTATCACCATTTGACAAACTTCACACATTCTTGAGGTAGATAGGAATAGTCTTCTTCATGCAAGATCCTTCATGCGCACAGGGATTATGTGGCAACATGATCTGTTCTCTATTATACTACTAACTCATCACACAAAGATCACCGATTGAGTCACACAGACTTTAGGTACTCCAACCGGAAATCCTGAAGTGGAAACTACCTACCAATTGGTAGTCACGCAATGCTTCCATGTGCTGGTTCCCATAACTACATGCCGGTTCATCTTGAACAAATATGCCACTTCACTTTGCCATATATATACCAATTCATACATATGCCGGTTCTCTCTTCTCACCTATCACATGTGCCTGTTCTCATCATGTCACATATTGACATCAATGACAACATACAATATCATTATGTCTTCATACCGGTTCACATAATGCCAACACACCTGACAAAGATTGATGAAGAAAGGGATAGACTGGTAGACCGGATAACAAAACATCAAATGAGAGTAAAAAGAATATTCAACAAGTGAGCAAGGCCTCGAAAGTTCATGCAAGGTGATCAGGTACTGCTCTGGGATAGATGAAGAGATTCTAAGGGAGCACATGCTAAGTTTGAGTCACTTTGGAAGGGACCATTCCTGATTCATGACATAAAGGGACCAAATTCTTTTAAACTTGCATATTCGGATGGTACTGTTCTTCCTTTGACCTATAATGGTCAAGATTTGAAGTCATTTCAATTGTAAACGAGAGTCCCTCGTAGTTTTTGTACAATATTGTTTAGTTATTTTATGTTTGTGTTTCTTTGAATAAAGTTTGACATGCGTACCAGAGATTCTGAAGTTCATTTCTAGTTCCTTCACAGTTCTAGTCCCCAGTCAGAGCTAATGTTAGTCCACCCAAAATTTTTTCCTTTAAAAAAAAATTATATTCCAATTCGTCGGTTGTCTTTTTGTACCTTTTATTTCCGTCGTGTCATTTGTTCTCTTTTTACTTGAACCGTTGAACTCTTTTTCAAAAGGTTCAAAGGTTCAAGGTTCAAAGCGTAGTTTAAAAAGAAAGTTGTTCCGGTCTTTGTCACAAAAATTTCAAGCGTGTTCCCTTTGTTTTTGGTCATTGAAGTTTTGAACCCGTTGAACCAAATTTCAAGTGGTTAAAAGGTTCAAGGTTCAAAAACACTTTTTTAGTGGGTCGCAACAATGTATTGTTCTATGACGAGCGCGAGTCTTTTTATGTTGAGTTGATATGTGGTCTTGAACCTTGAACCAAATTTCAAGCGGTTCAAGAGGTTCAAGGTTCACTTTAATTATTCCTTTTCTTTGTCGCTCGTTCCCTGTGTTGTTTATGTGTCGCTTGTTACCATTTATTTTTTAAAGTGAAATTGAACCATTGAACCTTGTGTTCAAGTGGTTCAAGGTTCACAAGTTCTTCTCAAAATAATGTGAAAATATTTTTGGAGGAAATAAAAGTGGCGCGACAAGAAGGAATATTCTCTCATTTGGCTTTTTGAAATTCTAAATGTGGAAAGTAATCATGAAAACATCAAATTGCCTGTGCGGAAGTGATAGGTAATTAAGGTGTCAAGTTTGTCATTTCACCATTACTTTGCATGCTTGAGTAAATCATGATGAAGCTTGTGCATCCCTATTGATATTTGCCCATCTAATTAAAGGAAAATGTATGAGTTTATTTCCATATTTAGGAAGGTCACAGTTGCCATACTTCAGTTAATTGGAGGCGCCAAAGGTAAATCCAGCTCTGTTTTCCGGAAGAATTTCTAGTTTTCATGGTGTTATTGGGTAAGTTCAGTTGTCTTCTCTTATGTTGTGTTTCTTTGTGCACTGAAGTTTTATCAGTATAGAAAAGGGGGAAATCTGAAAAATTGTTGGGGTAGCATATTGTATTGCTGTTAGAATTTCTCGGTTAAGGGAATACATAGTAAAATGAGGCCTATGCTGCCCAAGCTTGACCGAACCTCATGTTTAGTGAGTATCTTGCCAGAAATGGAAGACACCTCCTTAGTTCATGCAGATTTGGGAAATTTCCTTGAAAGGACTAAGAATCCTCAGGCTAGGTTGCTAATGGAGAAGATAGTTAAGAGTGGTCTTGTGGAAGCTGCTGCATTCCCACTAGCCGCGTCGTGTCTAGATTTAGTGTTAGCTTGTATGAACATATATGATTCTAAGAATAGGTCTATCAAAACCAGTGATGGTGAAGTGTTAGTTCATATTAATAGGGAAATGATGATGGCAACAATGGGTATTCCACATAAAGAGGAGTATGAGGATTGGACCATTGGAAATTCATATGACTATTTCTCTGAGAAAAAGAGCAAGTACAAAAGTGCGATTGCAAGAAATTGGCTCTTGAGGGTTCAGAAAGGAGGATCACAAGTACCCAAAACCTTAACCAGATAACATATCATCACTAAGGTGCAAGACATTGTTGTGCTTTTAAACAGAATAAAGAGGAATTCACATTCCTTCTATTGGGAAGATTGGATGTACTTTTTCATCCAAGTGGTTCTATTTGGTGACAGGTTTCAGGATTGGTCTCAGGTAATTGCAGAGAGGCTTCACAAAGGGCTAAGAAATTTTGTGGGTATAACTGGGTTTTACATGTCTTCTTTCCTATTTTATATTTTACCTGCACAAAAGATTGGCCTAGTTTATCCAATGAACATTGGATTGATGGAATGAGGGTTTACAATTTTTACCCTTTGTTGCAATAACAAAGATATGTTGAACAAATTGACAAGTGGAATGGAATCTTTGTGGGAAGATTGGCTTTTGAACTTTAGGATGATGCCAACAAGAGAATATTCATAGAGGCTATGGAGTTTGTGAGTATTTATGGAAGCTTCTTTATCCAGTTTCCACGATTTACTTACATACAGGTAGGTGGTTTTGAAGGCCAACCATTCAAATTACCCAGGTATTCCTTTGATAGCTTCGTACTTACAAAGGTGAGCAAGCAATTGGCTCATATAGATAAAAGACTAGGGGTAAAGGGAGTATCCAGGGTGGTTTTTCCTATTGAGCTTGGGTATTACAGTTGCAAATTGGTATCAGATGCTTTGAATCTGGAACTGGAGTTCAAAAGGATGAATCTGCAGCCATATGTGGCTAGGTGAAGATTTGATAGCAAAGGTTATGCAAGGGAGAACCTTAACATACTCATTTCTGCCATGAACATCAGATAGAAGATTATTGGGAAAATTGCAAGGATGAGTATGAAGTGAGAAAGAGGTTGTGGTCAAGATTCACTTTGTGGCAGATAGCTATCTTGAGGCTCCCAATTAATACATCAGGTGTATTGGAAGATACAAAGGAAGATCTCCTGGACCCTGAGTTTGGTATTGAGATTGAAGGGAAACCAATTCCAAAAATTGACTGGAACAAAAGAGAAGATGATAGGATTCAAACAAGGGCCTTCAATACAGGAGAACAAAGAGATTGTTGAGGAAACTGAAATTCAAGGAGGGTCCTTCCATGTCCCCACATGAATCAAGAAGTGATTCACACATCTTGGTTCAATCTCCTATTTTTGCCACTAATAAAATTACTGATATTGCAGGTGTCTCAAAGCCCACTATAGAGAAAATACTGCCAAGAAGGTCAGGAAGGTCGCCATTTGGTCTTATAGTTGTCTGAGTAACCCGATCAAGAAGCAAGAATAAAAGTAGAGAGCCTATTCTACAATAGGTTGTGGTGGACTTAGACCCCAGTGAAGAGCTTGAACAAATAATGGACCCACAGGATCAAAGTGAGCCTAGGATACAAGAAGTGGATACAAATGAATGAATGGGAATTCAACAGAATCCCATGAATACTCTATCAATCGTTACTTCCTCAGATACACAGATCACCCCACCACCTAAAGAGCCTACCCAGGCACCAAGATGGCTGGAGGCCGCCATTGGAAAGAAGAGGAGTGTGGTGCCAGTCACCATTCCATTGGAGGACATGGTTAGTAAATGCTTAGGAAAAGCATTAAACCCCCAAAAGCTCAAAATGCAAGCAATGCTTGATGTGGATGACACAACAGGACACTAGACAACTCAAGTGGCCAAACCCATTCCTGGGAGAGATGCAGATAAGGCTACAGAGGAATATTTTACTATGGAGAAAATAGATTTGGGAGTTGCATCAAGGGTCATGGATGTAAAGCATTTGGAATCTTCTACAAAGAGAATAATCTCCAAGACTTGGAAAGATGAAAAAGACAAGAGAGAAATGAAGCAAATGGTCACACAGATGGCAGAGTACATCAAAGCTATTCATAATCCAAATCCTCAACCATTGTTGTAGATACCAATGTCATTTGACCCTAAGTCTCTAGCAAACCAGAAGATGCTTGATCAAGTTTAAAGGGAATAGGGTAGTGACTGAGATGTTCAGCAAATGGCTGGATCTAATAATCCAACAAGCATCATAATATATTACAAATCTGGTCAAGGTTTATAACGATGTAGAAACTATGAGTAAAGAGCTAGAGCTGGAGACAGTCTCTTGTGAAAAGGAAAGGATTAAGTGGGTAGCGGTTCTTGCACAAATGAATGATGTTTAGAATTATGGAGTGATGAAGTTCCTAGCTGAGAAACCAGTGGAGAACCTAGATGATAATGTGCTATATGTGTCAACAAAAAATATGGAATGACGCAACTCAATCATCAGGCAGGGCCATGAAGAGTCCACTAAGCTACTCAAAGGACTGAGTGATTTGATTGACACTATACATAAGGACCTTAAATGTATTGATATCCAACTCATGAAGGAGGAAGCTAAGGTGATTGAAGAGGTTGCAGACATGATTAAAGTCTTTCAAGATAGAGTTCATTCCATTCAGACTACAAAATCTTTGACTACCGATGACTTTTTGAAGGTAGCAAGGATTGAATCAATGCTCATTGTTTGTTCGGATCACCTGGAGGTTCATAAAGCTAAGGTCACGTAGGTGAATATGGATAAGGAAGTGTGGAAACAGAGGATCATAAACATTGGCCTGCCCTATTTCCAAGTTATCCTAAAATTTTTGACTACACACCTAGAATGGCAAGGATCCACGACAAAACATGACAAGCCCATAACTTCCTCAGTTGCGGTAGATGCTTAGTTGTGCTACAATGAAATATCAGCTTTTCAGTGGCTATTAGTTTAGTTTTCTTTTGGGTCATTCGAACGGTTTCTGTCATTGAAGTGAAAGTAAATGTTATTTGTTAATTATGTAAAAACTATGGCCTGGTGGCTATTTAAGCTGAAAAGCTTGCTTTTGAAAGGGTCTTGAAACTGTGATTTTAGAAACAATAGAAGAGTTTTTGATACGAATTGTGGGAAATGAAGTAATGGCTGATTATTAATGGAATGTTGTGACATCTTTGAATCTGTGCATTCCGAGATTCATAATTCTTTGTAGGTTGTTATGTGGGCATAATTTAATCTGATAATCAGTTATCTTTGCATTTCTTTTTTCGGTTCATATTTATTATAGATTGTTGGATGACTTGCATGGTGTTAATCAGCTTGATCCCCCTTTCTCTGTGAGGCACGAGAGAGTCTCAATTAAGTTGCTAGTTTCTCTTGGTGAGTTCTCATTTTGTTTTGAATGTGCAGTAAATATATGTTAATCAAAGTCCGTGAACTCCTCTTTGAGAAATTTTTGAGGAAAATTTAGGTGTTTATTTGTGCTGATGGATAAATGTTGAAGCCTTTTCAATACTTTCTGGTTAAAAGTGTTACAAAGAAAATCAATTGTATAGTTAATTCATTGTAAATCATATGAGGAGCTGCCCTCTAATGCAGAGGTTGAATTATCATTAATTCTTCCAACTATTGGTATATTTGTTTCTTTCTAAAGGGTAAAACAGAGTCACATTTCACTTTAAGAAGATAATAATTAAAATTTCAAGAAGGAGACAAATCTGTTAACCAACATAGTTTGAGCCAATTTCTCCTGCATTTCCAATTTTATTGCTTCAAACTTTTTTCATTCATCTGAAAGAGTGACCTATGTGCTGCTCAAATTTTGAGCATATTCTTCTTTCAAATAAACTTCCTCCCATAGTTGAGCTTGATACTATGTTGCGTCTATGGAGCTTGTTGTTAGTTGTTGCAGTTCCTGCTCTCTGTCTTTGAGCTTTTTCACCAACACACTCCTTGCCGATTCTGGCTCTTGCACCTAAGAGGCTACATTGTTCAAGGCAACCTAGATATTATCTTTCTTGGAATTTGCTTGTGATAACAAGCTTTGTAGGCAATTAATCTATGAATTCCTTGCTTTATCCCCCTTTCTCTGCCAAGCTAGAGATTCTTTGAGGCGTCCAAACTCATCTTGGATTTTGTCAAGGTGTCCATTCTTTAATTAAATCAAATTATACTGCCTTTGATGTCTCTTCCATCATTTCCACCTTATCCAATGTGGTGGTGTCCCTTAAGTCTACTCCAACTGCATACATGTAATAGTCATCTGGCTTCATCTAGGCTGCTGGCTTGTTGACCTTTGGGAACATAGTTGCGTAGAGGAGGCTTTGACTTTATTCATTGAAATGAATCTTCATGTATGGCTGGGCAAGCTTTTGGCTATCTTTCTCCTTTATCTGTTGTGCATGATGAGCATGGGCCACCATGAAGTGGGTAATCTGCTGATGAAAATCCTCTGGGGTCGACATAGCTTGACCTGTGAATGTAGCACTAGGGGGGATGACAAAGGGAAAATAGACTATAGAGCCTTTGAAATTGGTCTAAACTGGCTGTGCAAGAGTGGTTGGAGAAAAAAGTGGGACAAAGGGGGATGCACCAGTGAAAGAAGGACCAACAAAAACTACGCTAATGGCCGGGGAAGGAGTGGATTCATCAAAAGAAAGCATACATGCAACAAAAGATGTGGTAGGGGTCTGTGAGGGAGTACCTGCGGGTAAGGTAATGCTTGGGGTGGGAAGCAGAACTGTAGCCTACCAAAAGGTAGCTTGCTGATGGGGAACAAGCATGGGGCCAACCCAAGGCTCAACATATGACTCGGTGGATGTTAGTGCAAGGGTGGGAGAGATCAGAGTCACAGGCATGGGGGAAGCCCAAGGATCAAAGATTGAGTAGAGAGGAGTGAAGGAGGGAAGCATACTTGAATTGATGGGGTCACCACCTCTTGGAGATCTGGAATTGTCACAGAGACCTAGTGAGAAGCTCCTCCAAGCTCGTAGATTAGGGTTTGCTTCTTTTTTGAGGATGGGCCAGTTATTTGCAAATCTTTTGATCTTTTTGAGGAATAGGAGTGTTGTCTTCTAATTGGGCTGATAAAGGCCACTGACACAATGACTTCAATGTTTTGTTCCTCCATGTCTACAACTTCTACCTCCTCTGCCCATTGAACCTCCTTGGGAGTTGATTCACTATGTAGGGACACGTCACCTATCCCCTCATCATCATTGTACTTCAACCACTCTCTCTCAAAAATGGCATCCAGGTGGTAATTGCCCACATTCGCTCTGGGCTATTGAATTTTCTGGCAGTAAATCCAGAAATGATTACTTTTTCTTCCAGACCACTCATCCTCCATTGTTCGCTGCAAACTAGGAGGGATAGGCTTAGATGGATTATGTCTCTATAGAGGAGTATAAAAACTTAGCCATGGAGGCCTCACAACTTTAGGAAAATCACTTGTGTCTATATAGAAATTAGGGTCATCTACTGGAGGATTGACCCATTTTTCCCAAGATTATTGCCATTCATGCTTGATGGCATTCCTTCTGTGGTAACTTGATAGACAACCATTTGTGTCATATCTTGTTATGTCATCAATGATTACCAATCCTATATGTACTAGCTTAGAGGTCAAAACCCTTCTGCAAGGCTTTTCCGCTCAAGGACAATAGGACCTTGTTGATATCATTGGCATATGATGAACCGACATGTTGATATGATGATAATATATGTTGTCATTGATGTTAATAAGTGTAGGTGAACCGGTATGCAGATTGAAAGAAGTTGGTGAACTGGTCAGGGTTTCACTTAGTGTGACTACTGGTTGGTAGTCTCAACTCTATGGTTATCGGTTTGGCGATCCAGCTTGCGTGATGCAACTGATGATACTCTGTGATGATTTAACTAAGAGATGTGAATGAGATCAAGGTGCCATGTTAGCCTTGTGCGCGTGAAGGATTGAGGTATGAGAAGATCGACCGTGTTTGAAGTCTACCTTGGGAATGATCATTCTTCTAGTGGTATGATAAGAAAGTGTGATGGGTTACTGATTCCCATGAGCAGTAATGAATGAACGATGCAGATTGTCTTGTGATCTATTTGAAATTGTAATGCTCTATGCAATGTGTTTGGATGGTTAGGATTGGACCGCCTACGTTGTAAACCTAAGATGCTTAGGGTTTAGGGTTTATGCTACCGACCTATCTGTTGCTTGTAAGGTTGATGATGTTTGTTATTGTAAAGTTGTTGGAAAATGTTGTGTGTATCCGAGTGACGAGATACTTGCCAGACCAGTAAGAGGAAAACTGTAGAAGTGTGATTGCAGAATAGAGGAAATGAAAAGGATCTGCCTTGGCATGTAGTTTTTCTCGTTGTCTTCTAATTATTTCAATAGATGGAAAATCCCTTTACTGGGTAGCTTTAACAGGCTTATTGTAAAACTTGTAACCAGGTGACTCAAGATCATTGAGTTCTTCAAATCCTCTAGCAAGGTAACCTTTAACAGAGTATATAGCCATCCCTTAACTGGGTGATCTCTAACAGGATCGGTTCCTAGCAGAAACTTATTGTAAAGTCTTTAACCAGACTAGGCTCCTAACAGGGTGAGCTTCAAAAGAGTTCAAAACAAGCTTGTGGGTATTCATCCCCACCATGGTTTTTCCTATTTAGGTTTCCATGTGAAAAATCTATATTGTGTTATGAATTTTTCATGTGATGATTATGTATTATTTAGTTGAAAGATTATGCATGCAGGGCTAATAGGTTATGGTATTTCTAGTATACCACATGCATATGTTTATGGGTGAAGTTGATGTCAAGTATTGATCGTATTTGAAGTGTTCAAACTTATCATTTTATGGTGTCTGATGTCTTACTATGTTTAACTGGTATTGCCATGGTTAAGTTCAGTAATGGTGATAACCAATTGGTTTTGCTTTAGCTAGATAAGTTGTTGAGTGATTTTTAATCTGTATTGATTCACCCCCCCCTCTCAATACCGGTTGGGGTATCTGTTGTTCATCATTATTCATCAGACCTATAGCCTTGTGGTCCCCAGTTATGGTGGTGTTGTGCTTGCCTAATCTGATGGATTTCTCAACCTCCACTAAGTGTCTAAATATTTCTAGGGCCAAGGTTTGTTCGGTGACATAGGTTGGTAGGCAAAAAGGCTTTTTAGAGAATCCATGGACCCTAACGACTGAGAAATCTTTCCCCAAAAACTAGTCACAATGAGGTTTTTCATTATTCATCCACTTAATCTGCACCCTAGAAAATGGGCGAGTGGCTCTTGGGCTATCACATTTAAGTCACAAAATAAAGGGGTTAGGAAACAATCAAAGAAATCATATGCATCATATGTGGCCGATAGTATGGGGGTCTAGGAAGACACCAATATTATTCTCCCTCATTCATCAAGGGTGATTAACTACATATACTGACTTAAAAAACCATGATTTTGATGCACAAACATGTGAATAAGAAAAGAGGTAGACCTAAAGCAATGTCTCTATTCAAACTCAAAAAATTGCTCAATCATGTCATTAGCTATCATCTTTAAAAGGTCAAAATGGAAAGCCTTATTCTATTTCAGGCATTTGAAAAGCACACCCATCATGAATGTTGAGTTACTTTGATGACTTTCATGGCTGCATAAGAAAGCAATCGTTGAAGTGATGTCTTTTAGGTCATCCTTCTTTAAGCCACTATAAGATAATAAGAGCCTTGAGGGTTCTGTCATTACCGACTTGTCGATTGCACTCTGACAAAAGGGAAGGATATCATGCCTGGTATAACAATAATTTTCCAAGACATCCCTATCAAAATATTTTGTGATATCAAGTCTAGGACAATAAAGCATATCGCTGATGGCCTCAGGAGTTATGTCAATTTGTAAAGAGGAGCCTTGAATGGAAGGAGGGTTGGGGATGAATCTAGCATCAAATTATGGAACAAATTCTAGGCAGTGAGGGACCAAGGGCATAACATATTATGGAATACCGCTATTTTGGAATTTGAAAGCCATGGATTGATGATCATTCCTTTGATTTATCATTCTAGCACACACTACTTCTCAGAGGCCTTTCAGCTATTTGTATAGCTCAGGTTATATGAAATCTTCAAACTTATCAATTACCAACATAGGGTTCTTAGTTGACGACTTGGACTTAGGCTTAATCTTAGAATATTCAGGCCTTGGAGGCATTACATGGGTGGCGTAAGAAATTTCTATATAGACATCTACCCCCATCTGAACCTCAAATGAGCTGAGGGTTCCTGTGACAACCTCCATTTTTTTGCAAAAACTGTTTGAGGCTACTTGATAATTTTAGACACCCAAACAAAGATGAACAAATGCATGCAAAACCTTAAGAACTTTATTCTTTAATACACTGCATGCTTGGATTTGCATGCCAAAAAGTGCATTAATTATAAGCATCGACTCGTACATGTGCCATCTTGGCTTTTCATGTGGTATTAATTTTGAAATATTCCCATATATCTACCACTGCATATGTTTTAAAGCCACTTGGCTATTCCGCTGCCATTTCGAACTATCTGAATGATTTCTTGTCAAGGACATATCTCCTTATTAAGGAAATAACTACAGGAAGCCATATAGGCATGAGCCAAAGAGCACATAAAACATACTGAATTAAGAGGTGCATACCGGGAGGTATGCATGTCATTTGCATATGCCTTTCAAATCATTCCAAGTTCTGAGAAAAAATTCACAATCTCGGCCTTACTCAATTCATTTGTGCAAACCATGGGAAAGGACAACGTCTCACTTTTTGAAATCACAATTCATTATCTCTCATTTATTTCCTTAACAAGCTTAGAGGCTATAAATATGTCTTTTCAGACATTCATTTTGCACAACAGCTAGCTCAATTGCAGAGAGTTTAGAGTGATGTACACTCAAATTAGGCTTGTTAGCAACAAAGCGCAGGTCATTTTTCTAGGAAATATCTCAGATAGGTGCTTGTAGTGTATGACACATCGAACCAACCCTGACATCATTCTGACCATCAAATGGGTGCTGGGTGAGGACTTTATTGATGATGTTGATCGTTATCATGTAAACATAGACATTTGTTCTTTCTTCATGGGTTTCTTGCTAGACCTTGGTATGAATGAGGACCTGGTGGTTGATTTGACTCAAATTATTTTTCCACAAGAGTACTTGGGTGGACTTGAAGAAGTGGTTAAAACAACGGTTCCCTTTTTGGGGTTGTCATATGCCTTGGAATTGAGGTGATTTGTGGATCACAATCAAGAGGTAGAATGGTTCCCACTCATCTCTGGCCTTAGAACCATGACGATGTTTGAACACCACTTCCATGTTGAACGTGCAGTCAATTTCCTACTACGCATTCATTTCATAGTGTCTGCCCCCGCTCGGACAACATGGTATACTGACTTTAAAGACTACATCTTCTTGAGAATTCTAACTCTGGATATTCCTCCACACCTTGTTCATGTTACAGTCTTTCAAGAGTTTGATAGCGACTCTGGTTTCAAGCTCATGGAGGAGGCTGATGATAGTGATGAAGATATAAACTATATGATCAAGGAGGGAGAAGAAGAGGAAGATGATTGAAGGGAAACCATGTCTAGACTGGCCAACTCGTCACCCTGTGATTTTGAGAACCAAGGTTACATGCCATTTTTCTAATTTTGCCTTGTACAAAGTATAATCGTATAATATAAGATAACTTTTGATTTGTTTTACCATTTCATGACTTGGCTTTAAATTGGCACATGATTGAGTATAAATAAATAAATAAATAGAGGCTAAACATTGTTTAGATGATACCACCTTATATACATATTTACAAGCTAATTACACATATGTACAATTAACAAGTATGCACAGTTATATTCAATTATAATGTTTGAGATGAGCTCCATTGAATAGGATTTTGAGATATTCACCCTACATGTTCTCTAAGTCAAAATCATTGAATTCTTGTAGTTGATGATGTGACAAGGGCCTTCCCATAAAATATCAAACTTCGCATGTTGATATAGCTTGACTGTTTGCTCGTTATATTTTAACACAAGATACCCTTCTTTGAAGCTTGGGTTTGAGCTTTTCTAATCAAACCATTACTTGATGGTTTGTTGGTGGGCTTAAAAAGGGTTGAACGTGGCTTCTTGCTTTTCTTGCAATTCCAATAGCTCTACTAATATCACCTCCATGGGCTCATTTTCTTCCATTTCAAGGGACTTCAACACCTATAAGGTGGGGATTTCTAGTGAAATTGAAAAATAGGCTTCTTTTCCATTTACAAGTTGATAGGGGAAGGTATTAAGTAATTTCTTAGGTGTTACTCTATCTTCCTAGAGCACGCTCGTTATATGGCGGTGCCATTCCCTCTTGTGTTCAACTCCGATTCTTTTAATCAATCTAATTAGGTTCTTAGTGGTTGATTTGGCTAGACCATTGCCTTGGGGTAGTAATTTGAAGAAGTTTTAAGGAAAATCCCTTGATCAAGAGTGAATTGGGTTATACACAAGCCTATGAATTCTCTAGCATTATCTGAAATGATAGTCCTTGATAGACCATACCTGTTGACTAAATCTAGGAAATCTAGGATTTCCAATTCTGTGACATTTTTTAACAGGATGACCTCTATCCAGTGGGTGAAATAATTTGTGGTCGGTTGAGCTGAGTGGATTAATCATTCTAATAAAGTCTAAAACCCATTGAGAAAAGGGCTCATCAATCACAATTGGTCTAAGAGGCATAATGGTATTCTTACGCCTTCCAACATAAAATTGAGATTCCTTGCATTCGCTTACCAAGGCATGCACATCCTTGAATAATGAGGGCCAAAAAAAGCCTACATGAGTGATTTTGATTGTTGTTGTCTATGTGGAAAAATGA
This sequence comes from Cryptomeria japonica, assembly GCF_030272615.1. NCBI lineage: Eukaryota > Viridiplantae > Streptophyta > Pinopsida > Cupressales > Cupressaceae > Cryptomeria > Cryptomeria japonica. Next base: position 263,997,852 of record NC_081410.1, read on the forward strand.
CCCCCCACAAGCCCATGATGGAACTCATGTAAAATCCTTTTCCCTTTCTCTTTATTTATATAGTGGAGTAGTACTCCATAAAAAATTCTCTTGAAAATAATTCCTTCGATCAGCCTATACCCGCTATTCTGCAACCTATAGAATCATTTCTTTTGTAAAGGAAGATTCATGGGAAAGGTCCCAGTTTGCATGAAGTATCTCCAATCACCAGTCCATCCTTCCTCGAGACATGAGTTAGTCAACACTCTCTCATCCAGTATTGCTTCTGATTCTTTGGGCTTTTGGGATAAGTATTCATAGAGTCCTTTCCCGCGGATCACCTTGGTTGGTTTGACATCAAAATCATATTCTAGGATCTTGGTAATCAAGTTAGCCTACTTTTCTGTGACTTATCCCTCCATGATATATTCTTTGACAGATGGGTGAGAAACATAGATGGTAGTCTTATTACATGTGATGAAATGCCTGAACTTTTTTAAGCCCTTGACTATAGTCAGTGCTTGCTTTTTGACAAAGTTATATTTGGCTTCATACTCTTTGAGCATTTTTTAATGAAAAGCTATTGGGTTCTCACCTTTTTGGTCCACACTCTTTTGATTTAGCACCACTAGTATACTAAAATTGCTTGAGAAAACATACATGATGAAGTCTCTAGACATATAAGGGTTAATCGAAATTGGAGCGGATGAAATAGCCTATTTGATCTTCTTGAATGACTCTTTAGCCTCAGGTGTCCACTTAAAGTGTAGGTCCTTCTTGAGCATGAGAGTAATGGGCCTCATCACTCTTGCAAAATCATAGATGAAATGACTAATGAAGTTAACCTTTCTGAGGAAAGATTGAACACCATTTTTGTTGACCTTAAGGGGAAATTCCTTGATAGATTTTACACGATCTAGATCAATACAGATGCCTTCCTTGGATACTACATTCCCCGACAATTTCCCTTGGGGAACCCCAAAAATATAGTTCTTTGGGTTTAAAGAAGCCCCAAATTCTAAGCATTTTTGGAATACTAATTCTAGATGGTCAAAATGATCCTCCTTATGTTTTGAGAATACTATCAAATCGTCCAGGTAAATGAGAATAATCTTGTTGATTAGCTCTCGGAACACCATATCCATAGATTTTTGGAAGGTTGCACCAGAATTTGACAACTTGAATGATATTTTATGATATGCAAAGGTTCCCCACTTTGTGGTGAATGTAGTCTTATGTTGGTCCTCTAGCTTGACTAATACCTAGTTATAGCTAAAGAATCCATCCAACATGGAAAACATTTATGAACCTGCCACTATGTGCGAGAGTTGTTCCACTGGCGGCAAGGGCAATGATCCTTCAGGGAGGCCCTATTTAAGTCTCAAAAATCCATGCAAAGGCATATATCTCCATTCTTCTTCCTAACCAGAACCAGGTTTGAGACCCAAGTGCTATGTTTGATAGGGTAGATAATCTTGGAGTCTATTAGCTTCTTCAATTCTTGAGTCACAAGGGACTCAATCTTGGGATTAACTAGTCTCTACTTTTGTTGAACTGGTTTTTCACCCTTGAAGCTCTATAGTATGGTGAATGATGCATGGGTTGAAGCCTTTCAGATCATCGTATGACCATGCAACTACCCCCAGATATTTATCATAGAAATGCACGCATCTTTCTTTGTCCTAATGTAGGACACCCTTGTCAACCTTAACCTTCCTTCCATTTCTGACTAATACTTTAGAATAATCACCTTTGTCAGCCATGAAATTCCTTTTGTCATTCCTCGTATCATCATGATCAAATAGGTTTTCTAGGGTGATCAGACCATTAGGGAGCTTGTTAGATTTCAGCTGTACCACTTGATCACCATATGCTTCAGCAATCCTACACTGCAATTGATCCACAAACTCTCTGGAATATTGGATAAATGTGGTGATATGTTCATCACTCTCAAATACTTTCTAGTGTGTATCATTATCTGGGATAGTGAGTCAAATGACCACACAGACTACATGTATATTTGTGAGCAACTGAGAAATGGGGTTAAATTGAGACCCGACAATAGCCATCTGGTCTGCAATTGCATTCTCCTTGCATAGAACTCTTTGTATATTAAATGCTTCAAAGGTCTCAATCAAATCCCACACTCTGTGATGATAGGATCACATGCAAATATGTTTGGCAGATGAGATCCCTCGAACTTGATGCACCACCAGCTTCGAATCTCCCATAACTCTTAGTTGTGAAATCCCCATGCGTTCTTCTAGGCTTTGTCCTTGGATAAGTCCTTCATATTCCACCTCATTGTTAGAACAGGAAAATTGAATATGGAAAGACCTTAAGGTCTGCTTACCGGAAGGGGAGGTCAACCGAATGCCTACTCTAGAACCCACTTTGCATCTTACTCCATCAAAGTGTAGAATCCAAAGTTTGGAAGACAACTCTTCCTTATGCTTTTCTACTTCTTGTGGTTCTTTGGTCAGCTTAGGGATGACCTGGTTTTCATCAAAGATGTAGTAAGTTCCAAGCTCTGTAGCATGATAGTTTGCATATGGGTCTGCATCTATAAATTCATTTAGGAAAAGCTCCTGCTCTGGTGATATTTCCCCAGTTATATATTCATCTTCTAGAAGCTCTACACCCTACATCTCATTGCTTGAAATGGAGGTGTGTGTAGATTCAAATTTCATTAGAGCCTAATCTGCTACATGCTCTGAGTGGAGGGGTTTGGAAAGGATTTTAAGCTTCGCTCCATGCTTGGTTCATAGTATCAAATGGGACCAGTCTAGAGAGAGGTCTCTTCCTACCTTGGCAGTGAAATCTCGTGAGAGGCAAAGACCAAACATAGGGGGAATATCTATGAATACTACCTCCTGAGACAAGGTTATACTTGGGAATGCAAAAAAAGTTAGAAGGACTCTTTTGATGAGTCCTACAGTTTAGACTTTATTCCCATCTAACTACTTTACACCTTTGCTAAGGAGTTCATAGTTTATCTTCAAAACTTTTGCAATTTGCTTAGGCATAATAGTGGTACTAGGACCAGAGTCTATCATGGAGTTATGTAATAGCTTATCCCCTACAATAAGAGTCAAATAGAAGGGATTGGGTTTAGGCTTACCTTCTTTTTGAGGTGTAGGTAGTTTAGTACAGTTAGTGAGCATGGTTGACAATTGAGGTTGGTCACCTGCTGCAACTTCGTTATCTTTAGCCTTTGTGTGATTCATGAAGTTCTCTCTAGGATTTTTCACTTCGACCAATGCTTCCTTTAGGTGAGCTTTCTGCTCTGGAATGGAAAGGATATCCCACAGGGATACATTTTCCGGAGCCTTCTTCAATTATTCTACCACGTCTAGGATTAAGGGAATAAGCACTTTTACTTCTTTTGTCTTGTAAGGTATGAGCTCCTTTCTTTGGTAAGAGAGAGCCATTGCAAGTTGTTCCTGGGCTTTCTCTAGGCCAAATATTCCTTGTGTGGTGACTGGTTCTCACATGAAATGACGCTTTGAGTGGAGGTTGTAGTTGAACTACACTTGGGGTGTTCCTGAGTTTGAAGCGAGTGCATCATTATATATATGACCAGAATTTATATATATAAATGTATATATATATATATATTTCCATATATATATATAGATACATATATATATATATATTACATATATTTTAATTATTTTAATTCTATTCCAAAGCACATTGACTTTCTAAATTTTAATCCATATTTTCTCCAACCCTAGTTAGGGTTCTAATTTCTTATATATATATTATCTAAACTAAATAACATATTTATTTTTATTTTTTTTAAAACTAATTTGCCCTAGTCCCATTCGGGCTAGGGTTTAACCCATATTTTTTTTAACAGTCCAAAATTTCTTACTGGGCCGAAGACCCCAAAGTCGGTCGCATTTTATTTTGTTGCAGGCAGTGGAGGAAAGGGAGGTGGGTTGGCCGCGCGCCACTGTGTGAGCGCACAGTGGGCGCCGCGGCACCACTGTGTGCCCACACAGTGGGCGCCGCTAGCAGCTCCCCACTGTGTGGCCACACAGTGGCGGCCGTGGTCGTCCACTGTGTGCCCACACAGTGGGAGCCAAAAGCGGCTCCACTGTGTGTGCACACAGTGGGCGCCGCGTGGCCGTCCACTGTGCGTACACACAGTGGAGTCCGCGAGGACCCAAAACATATTTTTTTAAAATATAATATATAAAATATATATATATATATATATATATTTATATTCACATAACTTTTATAATCATAGTTAAAAGATGAAATTTATTTCAATATAAATTTATATATATATATTTTTTTTAAAGAGAATTTTCATGCAAAATTTTAAACTAAAATAATTAAAGGGAAAAGCATTAAGTTAAAACATATATATATATATATATATATATATATATATATATAATTAATAAGCTTTTAAATCAATGCTAACTAAAATACAATTTAGAAAACTATTCAAAGATACATTATACTTTTTCTGGAAATAAAGAAATTCATTGATTTTTTTCTTCTAATAGATTATTCACATAAAACAACTTTTTCCATTTAAAATACTTAAAATCTTTCAGCATAAATAAACTTCTATTTTGCCTCAAGTAAAAATATAGGTAAAATCTAAATGAAAACAATTCTTTTATTTCTTTCCAAAATACAAGAAGCTTTTGCATGCAACACAAATTAACTTTTCTTTTTCAAATAAACCAGAAGTAGAAATAACAAGCTTTTCTTTTTTAAAACATCTCTAAGATATTCTACCAATTTACAGAATGTTTTCTCTGAATAGTCACAACAATAAAACTTCAAGTCTACTTTCACAAAATACAACTTGCTTCTCTTTTCTATGACTGAGGCATATTTCTATAACAACTTTAAACAAACATCTGCAACTGAATTCAAGTATCTTCAATAACAATCTTTTGTATCTCTTTCATGGTTCCTATTCTCTTTCCTCTAATTTTCCTGCATAATAGAAAACACAAATATGACCACGGAGTGCTCACCTCCCAACCTAGGCTAACTGGTAGCCACCCCCGAGCTCGGAGAACCAAATCCTAGATGGGTTACAATCAGGCAAACACATAGAAAGCAATGCATACAGATTCTTTTCAGACACATTCCCAACTTGGCTTTCATAGCACCACACTTTGGTGATGAACATTTTCAAAGGGTGGTAGTGGACCAATACCCTGAGGAGAACTGCAAGTATGAAATAAACAAGAAGCCACCTCATGGCACAATAAAAATATCAAGAATCTCAACCCCTTATTCCTTATGCCCCCCAAAGGCATTCTAGCCTTATATCCCTCCTTATGACCCCCATTGCACAAACAGGCCATGCAGCAAGGGTCACACAAAGATCCCTTGTGATCACTCTCAAAAGAGAGTCTCTCACTTGAGGGCTGTCACTGCTACCACCCTCAAGATCCTCTTCTCTCCCAAGAGTAAGAGATCTTGAGAAAACTCCCAAAACACAACATTTTCATAAAGCAAAAATACCAAGAGATTTTCAAATATAAACTTTCAAGAACACAGGTTTCTTATACAAACAACTTCTAGACATAAACAAGAAGAAGATATTACAAATAATAATTGAAACCAACCTTAATCTGCCCAAAGGTTATTATGATATCTGATGAAAAGCTACCCAATCCACAAATCTTTTTCCTTCTACCCTTATTCAATTTCTCTATTCCATAACATTATTTTCTTCTGTCTCCAAAAATGGAGAGTGGGTGATTACCCTGCTATTCCCAAAAATCTTCCTTAAGAAGCTCACTCTCTGAGTTCTCACAGGATTCTCAAAAAAACAAAAAAAGAAGAAAGAAAGCAAAAATGCAAAAAGACTCTCCTTCCAAAAGGAAAAATCTTGATTTGATTTAACTTCAATTTTCAATTTTCGCTCAACTCAAAAAAACCAATTTTTAAAGCGTTAAAAAGATCATTATAAAGTAGAAACTTGCCTAAAATTACCCCTAACCCCTAGGTATACCTTATGGGCTTTAGGAAACCCTATTAAACTACCCCTAGGTGTTCATTTAACCCATTTTAAACCCCTCTGAAGTTTATTTTCGGGTCAAACATAAGTTGACCACTCCAAATATTATATTCCCAAAGTATTTATGACAACACATTATTTTATTAAAGAAGAACTATAATTAAACACTTTTCCACCAAGAGACACAAATAAAACATTTAAATTTAATTCCACACATGTGTCAAGTGACACAAATAAAACACTTTTACAAAAATAAAACATGAAATTGTCTCTTGTGGTTTTTACACAATAAATTTAATTAACACTTAACACTCATGCAGCATATACTGTTACGAATAAAATAAAACACAAATGGGGTGTTGTCTCTCCAAATAGACAAACCTTGGCTTTATGAACATACATAGATCTAGGTTTGATTCTCTGTAATTTTCCATGGTCACATGGTAAATTTCCTGCGCATCTCAATTTACACATTAGTACTTCCAAATATCCATATATAATATAATTCAATAATATAACAATACACATCATTACTTGCATACAATTTTCATCTGCACAGATTGAATACATCTTTTATCAAGCAAATTCACATAAGCAATTTCATCCCAATTCACATAAACTAAACATACATCATAGTTCTATATTCATAGTAAAGTCCTGCAAATACAATAACGACATCTATCATTGCAATTTCATTCTATCTAATAATCATGTAGTGTTCTATCTCATAAAGCATGTAAGTAAATCATCAAATCATAGCAATGTTATCCAAATCCTGAAATCATAATAGTTCTAAGTCTCAAAATGCATCAAAATAAAGTATCCATAATAGTCTAAAATATAAAATCCACTGAATGTCAGACTGAGTCGAGGTGAGGTCTCACAAATACTTAGAGCACATAAAACCCAAATATTTGTAGTTTTAAGGCTCATTCAACAATCTACATGCCCAAAAGGTCAGAAAAGAAACTTAAACAATCACCCATTTTGACATAATACAATGTATACCATTCATCTAATATATAACAAGTTTAAAAAAACATAGTTTAATCCATAGAGTCTCACAAAATATATTGTAAAAGTTCACCGAATCATGAAATGCACTGAAGATAATCCCTTATACTGTGAAACAAATCACCATAAAGGCCACAAGCCTAATTTGATATATTCAGAGTCTTAGAAAATGATTAACATAAAGGCCCAATTCATAGAGTTAGATTCTAAAAATTATTCTCCACCCTTTAAACAAAAAAGGAAAGACTATATATAGTTGAGGAGGCCCAACGACCACAAGACTGAGAACATGAGAGAAAACTCTCAAAACAACATCCTGAGAAATTCTGTGTGGCAGCTCCAGAAAAGCATGCATAAAAAAGGTAAACAACATTCTATTTTGATCCTTGAAACAAAATCATGGTGATCCTTGAAACAACATCATGGCAAAAAAACGTGGTGCGAAAGAGATATCACAGACTGCAACAAAGTCGACGACATGTGGTAGCTCGAAGGGAGCTCAAAATTGGATGCAAAAGAAGGAAGCCAAAAATAAATGCAAGGAGGCCAAGTGTTTGCCGATTTTGCCATACAAGAAGGTGGGACTGGGTGCATATGTTAGGAAAAGAATCAAAGACACGTGACAACCCCACGCTCTCTCAAAAATAAAGGGAGAAAGGCGAGCCACCAGAAGGAATGCCATGGCATCACGTGGCACATGCAAAAAAGGAAACAAAATGGCCAGAGGAAAATTGAACACTGAAACCAAAAAAAATCCCCGCATAAATAAGACATGGATAAAATATCCACATATACTTGTCTACATCTTTATGTAGAGATGACCAATAGTAACCTAGGTTGAGTATCTTCATGGTAGTTTCTTTGCTATAAAATGTCCCCCATAAGGTTCACCATGAAATGCATGAAGCATGCCATGCATTTCATCTTCTCTTAGGCATCATCTCATTACATTATCTGGTCCAACATAGAAGAGATAACCTAATATCCATCTGTAAGGGAAAGTATTATCCAAAAGCTAATGCTTCCCCCTTGGAGAAAAATAAGGAGGCATCTTACTTGAAACTAGGTAATTTGAAATGTCTTCATACCATGGCTCATGAACTTGTATAGCAAAGAGATTCTCATTAGGAAAAGAAACATCTATAATAGGGTTCGAGTCTAAATTTGTTAGCCTAGACATAAAATCTACAACTACATTTAGTTTGCTAGGCTTATCCACTATTATTATATCAAATTATTGTAGCAAAAGTAACCATAACTGACCTACCAATGATTACAGGTTTAATCATTAAGTACCTTATTGCCCCATGGTCTCTATCTACAAAAACTTGATATCTAGTTATGTATTTCTAGAACTTGATGATAGCATAGATGATTGCCAACGTTTCCTTTTTAGTAACCAAATAGTTGAATTTTTCTAATGTAAGGGATGGAAGTAAGGTTTCACAAGTTTATGTTGGTATTTTGGTGCATTTTTGTATGACCGGTGAATGATATGGTTGTCATTGTTGGCAACATCATCTCCCAAGTTTTCACAGTCTATCTACAGTAAGTTTACCGGTATACAGAGGTAAACCTGTTAAGAAGTGTGTAGACAAGAGTTCAACTGACAAGCAGTGAGTAGACCGACACATAGGAGATCAACCAACAAGTAGTGAGCAGACCAGCATAGAAGAGGTCAACCAGCTAAGAAGTAAACAGATCGGTATACAAAAGGTCATTGGCTATGTAGATTTTGATCGGTACACTGGTAGAGTCTGTAACTGACAGACTGGTAACATTCAGTTAACATCCAGTTAAACCGGTAGTCTTCTCTAGTTTACCGACAAATTTATTGGCATGAACGACTGTCTTGACAGAGATTTATGGAGAGTGATTTATGGCGAGGTAACAAAATTTTGAATAGGATGTTTTGTAGGGAAAGTTGGCGACAAATTGATAGGATAATAAATTCACATAATTAATTCTTGAGAAGGTTGTTGTTAATGTGAAAAGTGATGTGAGAAAGTATGAACACAGGGGGACCAGAGCATAGTGCAAAGACAAAGGTCAGAGGATGGACAGAGTGTAGAGCTGAGGATCAGAAGATCAACATAGTGCAGAGCCAAAGGTCAGAGGATTGACATAGTGCAAAGTCGAAGGTTAGAGGACCGACAAAGTGTAGAGTCAAGGATCAGAAGACCAGAAGAGTGCAGAGCCGAAGGTATATTTAGGAAATCGGTGTTGTGTAGAGAAGACACAACCGATGAAGATATAGAATGAGTTTCAGTGTGATCTAATCAAGCTATAAGTAGCCACTTCAGCAGATCATCTTTATATTTCTTTCTAACCATTGTAATTAAAATACCTTAATGGGGTGGACTTTAACAGGTCCCATTGTAAAAATCCCTTAACCAGGTGGCACCTAATAGTGTCATTGTAATCTCCTAAGAGGGATGGATCCTCACCAGGTGTACTCCAGAAGAGTATAAATTTTGTGAGCTCCTACTCACACCATATTTTTCTCCCATTTGGGTTTCCACAAGATAAATCTTGGTCTCACTCTGTATCTTTTCATGCATGCTTATTCTATTGCGGTAGTTATTTATATTGATGAATGTTGAGTTAGTGAAAACTTAAGTTAAAAGTTTTAATTGATTAAAACTGGTAAAGTGTTGCTTCACCCTTCCCCTCTCAGCACCAGTTGGGACTAACAATTGGTATCAAAGCCATATTCCTCTGGAGTGAAGCTTGACAACTTGAGGATAAAGATCATGGAAGAATGTTGGTATCAGAAGAAGATTGATGAAGCAAATGGAATTATTGCTCATCTCAAAGAGAGATTGAGAAAATCTCTTGGAGAAAGAAAGGAATTCTCTCAATAGCTAAATGAGAGTTAGAATCAAAGATCAGCTCTCTGAATAGAGTTGATCTGAAGAAGTTGAGTAAGTAGTTTCATAACTCATGGAAAAGAACAAGAAGCTGACCGAAGAAGTCACACATCTCAAAAGAGAACATGAAGGTCACGCCCTGAGAATGACTGAGATACTGGAAGCTAGCAGAGGTTCTGATGAAAGAAAGAGAGAGGTGGAAGAAGATCTATCAAAAGCTGAAAGAGCCAGGAGGCTTGCTGAAGATTCCCTAAGAAAAAATGATGTAATCATGATTGAGAAAGATGAAGAAATCTGAATTATCACTCAGGAGAATGAATATATACATAAGCATCTACATGACAACATAGAAGAAAAGGAGAAGATGATGAAAGAGATTGAACAACTCAAGAGTGAGTTGAAAATTAAAAATGAGAGAAATGAGAAGTTGAGGAAATTCAATGAAAGCTCTAAGAAGGTAGATAAATATTTGAAGACTCAGAGAAGAACATTGGAAACAACTGGTCTTGGTTACCCTGGTACAGGTCCTATGGAAACTGGAGAATCATCTAAATCCAAAAAGATGAAGGATGATAAAAGGAACCATTCATAAGTGAAAGGTATGAAGTTTTCCAAATCTTCTTGTAATCATTGTGGTAAATCAGGTCATAAGACTAATGACTTAAGAAATCAACTGGTTAGTCAAAAGAAGATTTTCACCTTTCATGGTTACTACCATAATTGTCATAAGTATGGCCACACTACTTATGAGTGTAGATCTCAATCTAGTAGTATGTCAAATAGAAATTTTTTTAAGGGACATTGCTTCACATGCAATAAGTTTGGACACAAATATGAAGAATGTAGGTTCAAGTCAAATGGATCAAGATCACCATTCAAACCGATCAGTCCTAATAAAAGGAGTAATCAGTTCAATGCCACCTATTCCACGTGTGGTAATTTTGGTCATGTTGCAAAAAATTGCAGAATGAGAATGGGCCAGAGAAATAATTCAGGACCATGGAGGACAATTGGTATGGCATGTTTCAATTGCCATAATATCGGTCACTTAGCTAGAGAGTGTAGGAACCGATCCTACAACTAGTCTGAAAACAAGAATCGGTTTAGCAAGAAGAAAGAGAAAAATGACCTGAAAGGAAAGAAGACAATTGAAGAAGTGAGAAATGAAATGAAAAAATATGGATCAAGAAGGAAGAAAGAAAAGAAGGAGAAGGTCATTTTGAAACTAAGTCATCATGCATCGATGATGACGGTTCCTCTTCTAACTAGGCATATCGATGCCCAGAGGGAGCACATATGGTAAGATTATTTTTGTATCCCCTTTGCCAATATAAAGTTATGTCTATTTGCATAGTTGATATGCACAAAAGTAAGACAAAAGTTCATGTTTGAGAAATTCCTTGTGAGTTAATTATTTGTGTATCGGTATCGATATCAGTAACAAATAATTGGTAAAAAGTTAATCAATGTACCTTAAGTTCTAAGTTTCAAAACTAACTGTTGTATCATTTCGTCGATAAATATCAATGAATAAATAAGGAAATGTTAACACATTTTCATTACCAATATAAAGTTATGTCTATCTACATAGTTGATATGCACAAAAGCTAGACAAAAGTTCATGTTTGAGAAATTCCTTGTGAGTTAATTATTTGTGTATCGGTATCGATATCGGTAACAAATAATTGGTAAAAAGTTAATCAATGTACCTTAAGTTCTAAGTTTCAAAACTAATTGTTGTATCATTTCGTCGATAAATATCAATGAATAAATAAGGAAATGTTAACACATTTTCATTTACACCGACTTCTTGTGAACTTTCTTGAGCTCTTGTGCGAACAAAGGTGATTGAGATCTTGTTAGCAATTTTTGTGCGATAAGTTAAAGCAGAGTGATAGTGGTGGTTGGTATTTCTGAGAAAAAGGTTTTCAAACCTCGTTTGAGAAAAGTTTGTTTGAAGGTCATCATGGCAGCGCCGATATCGACTCCTATGTTGGTTGAATCTATCAAAGAACCCCAACTCGAGTTCAAGCTACATCCAATGAAAGCTGGTGAGATTGACATGACTGGTGCCTTATCATCTATGCCCTCCAGTGTATTATTGGTTGAAGACATTTGTTCCTACATTCACTGCAAGCTCAAAGAACTTGGAGACAAGTTCATTCAGAATGAGTTTAAAGGGTTCTGTGTTAATGATCAATTGAAGGCATAATTTCTACAACTGAAAACCAAGGGTTTGTCTAATGTTGTTGATTTTCTTGATCAGTTTCATCATGACTGGGCTAGGTATGTATTTTGTAGAGTTCATGATCAATTTTTGTGGCTAGAAGCTCAAGCACCGATCAAGATTACAAAGGAGGTGATACAAAGCGTGATAGGGTTTAGTGCAACCGGTGAAGCATTAACCCTAAGAATGATTTCATCATCTGAAGTCATCTAGCTAACCATATCCCGATGTGATAGTAGAGAAATGACAATCACCCATATTGAGGATGCTGAAGTAAGATTTGCTTCTGCAGTGTTGGGTTACAGGGTTTATCAATCAAGCCAGATGAATAGTGTGCCGAGTGGTGCCATACATGCTGGCTATCAAATTATCAAGGAGGATGCAACCTATGATATTTATGAGATGATTAAAAGCCAATTTATGGTGATCATGGAAATAATTAAGAAGGACAAGAAGCAATCTTTCAAATATGGCTCACTACTGGTATGTATATTTTTCTATGTGCAAATTTTTTTCCCCGATAAGGGTAATGTAGTATGGTCTGAAGAGAAACCTATCATGGTTCAGATAGGTGAAATGATTAGGGATCTAGGAGATAGGTTGGGTGAAACAATGTGGGGATAATTTAAGGAATTCCAACTAGTATAGTGCAGAAATACAAAGACAACATTTGCCTTCTTGTAGATATAGATTGTTGTATCATTCAAGCGGTTCAACCAATAAATTTTTGGATTCCACCTATGGGCTATGAGGTTGTAGAAGATATTGTTAAAATTCAAGTCAATATGCTACTGTCCAAACCAGTAGACACAAAGAAAAAGAGATTTGGAACCTATGAGGAGGCAAGATCCAAAATAAAATAGGAACTTTAGGTGCCAATCATGAAAAGAAAAGTAAGAAGAAGAATTGATACTCTTGACAAGAAATATGGAGGTGAAGTATCCGGTGCCACTACCTCCTCCGGTGCTAGTGAGAAAACAAGGGTCAAACAAAATAAAGATGAAGAAGTAATAGGAGAGAAGAAGAAAGTGTCCAAGACAAAACTAAAGGGGACTGCAACAACCAAGCCTACAACATATATGAAAGAAAAGGATTCAAGTACTCCTATATCATCCCCAAGTAAAGATATACCATTAGGAATGACTTATACTAGTGTAGACACCTAAAAATGGTCAATGCTTGCGGAATCGTACTTTAACATTTGCACATTGCCTTATTTTAGGGTTTTTGCGTCGCATTAACATTTCTCCTATGTCATGCATTTGGTCTTTATCATTTGTGAGCATCGAGTCCTTCTTCTGCATTCTTCAGTTGTCTCGCTTTCAAAATTGGTCTTGTCGACAACAATCTTCAATCATGATTTTGGTCAATCTTATCTTGTCGCATCAATGTGCATGCTAATTTGTCATCATTTTGGACATCGTCAATCCTAATTAGGGTTTTGTCCTCTTGTCAATCTTGTCGTTTTGCGATCGATTTGTCATCGATCGTTATCATTTTCAATCTTGTCATTTTGTGTTATCATTTTCAATCTTGTCATTTTGCGATCAATTTGTCATTGATCGTCGTCCTTCTCAATCGTGTCAATTTGGATCAATTTGTCATTATTCCTCGTAAATTGGTGCATTTATCAATCAAATCATTTATCAATTCAAAATCATGATCGAATCAACATCAAATTATTTTTATATCAAGACCTAATTTTCGTCCTTGCATTTCTAATGTATCTTCTAGGGTTTTATGATTTATTCATTTAACCTTGTTTGTCATTTTCTCTCCATTCTCCCTCTAGGTTAAATAATTTATTTATTTATCCTAAGTCTTCTTGTCACAATTAAATGTTTATTTAATTGGCTAATTAATTCCTCCTATTTTTGTAAATTAATTAGTGAATGAGAAATTATTAATTAATTTACCTAATTTGCATCAATTTTCTAATTTCATCATTTCTAATTTTCTAATTTTCCTAATTCCTAATTTCCACCTATTTTCTAATTTGTCAAATTTAATTTCCACCTAATTAATTTCTCTCTAGTTTCTCCCTATTTTTGTGCTTCGGTGGAAGCATGAATTTCTCATGCGTCATACTTTTGGCATAGCAAGATGCCATAAGCTTCTAGTCCTCTAACCTTTGCATTGGCAATATGTCATAATTCATGACATAGAAGGTGTCATAACCTTCTTCCTTCAACTCAATTTTGCCATTTTGAAATCAATTGCCTCTAATATCAATGTCACGATAATCTTGTCTTTTCTCCAATTTATCTATAAATTGGATGAATTTCTTCAATCAAGACTAATCACTTTGTCGAATCAATCACGCTTCAAGAATTCTTGCGCTACTATCTTGTCTACTTGCTTTCATCTCATGTGTATGCACTAGTAGGTGAGATCCACAACAAAGCTATTTGAAGAAGAAAGAAGGACAATGGAGCCACATGAAGGAGACATTCAAGTCTGCATTTGGTTTGCTTAAGTTTTCGATCTTGAATATCTTGTTTTCATATCTCTATTGGATGTAATTAGGATTTATCATTGCATTTGAGCTTTGGTGATTGAGCTATGACTAATATTGAATTGCTTGTGATGATTTCCGATTTCCTATGCTACAACTAGAAAGAAGAAGAGTGAAGGGAAAGTTAATACAAAGCTCAAAAAGGATGAGAAATGGGGTGATATCAGTGACACCCAATCAGATGTAGAAATTAAAGAGGTTAGAAGGAGTGGAAGAAACAAAGCTCCAACAGTTGATGAATTGGTCCATGGGATCAAATAATTTGGAAGTTTATTTGGTGTTGGAAGAACATATTCCCTTAGTAATGAAGAAGACAAAAGGAAAATTGAAGAAGCTCTAATCTGGAACTTGCATAAGTTCAATAGGACCCCTAGCAAATTATATGGAATAATCCCATCAGATTTGCAAGATCAAATTGAAGGGAGATGGAAAACAACTCTGGTTGTCGAGAAAGAACACTGAATAAAAGAACTCATGGAAGTGCAACATGATTTAGACCTTGATCAAGCTTCACTAGTGGCTAAAGCATGTATTCAACATTTCAAGATAAGAAATAGAATTGGGAGAGTGGCCATAGGTGAAGTTGAAGCAGTACACCAAGAAGGTGTTGCCTTGTAGAAGAAGATCATGAATCAACAAAAGGAAGCTGAAGAAGAAATAGAAAAGGAAACAAAACAGGACCAAGGTGCAGCTGTCCTTGAAAAAGAAAAAGGTAAGGAAAAAGACTCTTTTTGAAGATTTTGATGTCTTCTCAGTTAATGAGATTATAGGAAATGTTGTGTCAGACATTCCCAATCTGACAAAGGATGTCGAGCAACTGGTTCACACTACACCGGTGAAGGAAGGTGATCAAACTAAGATTCCTAGTCAAGATGAATTGGTAGTTGAAGACATTGCTTATGAGGATACACCTCACAGAACTCCATTGATACAAAATACTATTATTTCAGAAGAAGGCAAAGAGTAAGAGAAGAAAGTAGAGGATACGAAAGAAATGATGGATACTCCTATAGCAAAGAGGAAGTTAGATTTTGGTATGGTTTTGTCATTGATGTCAACACCTACTAAAACTCTAGCACTTTGGAGATTCAGAAGATCAACCGGCACCTACTGCTCAACCGGTAGATACTTAGAGAGTTGATATTTGTCATCAACCGATAGAATTAACAGAGAAATATTTTACTCTGACTTTGATGAGGAAGCTGCTTCTCAGGGGGAGTAGTTGGTATACTAAATTGGTTGGTATTTTGTATATGAACCTGGTCTTGTAATAACTTTGGCATTTGATGTCAAAGGGGGAGAGATTGGTATGGAAAAACATATTACTCTCAGGGGGACAGATTGTTACTTTGAGATTGAGTTTACTTATACCTTGGTAATTGTTGGTGTAGATGGAGGAAATGGATTGAATATAAGACTCAATCTTCCAACATACAATAATGAATTACCTGCAAAACACACACATGCAAATGCAAATATCTAAGCTAAAACACATATGCATGCAACATAAATTCACTCCATTGCACTCCTATTCCTCAAGATTTCACATTTGATATATTTTCTCTCAGAAGAACTTATACAAAAAGCTATGAGGAAATGGAGATTTGAGAATGCAAATAAAGCAGATAAGATGTCAAGATAATGGAATGCAAACTGACATAAGTTCGACGCATAAAGATGAGATGCCCAAATAAAAGATGGGGCTTTGTTTAAATAGATTTTCTCTGGGAAAGTTCATGTTGTGGGATGAATATGGGATAATACAAGATGAGTGGTATAGGGAAGATGAGTGGTAAATGGTAAATGGTAAGTGGGAAATGGTAAGTGGTAGGAGGGGATATTTAAGGGTTTTATTAAATAAATAGAGAAATGTGTATAACGTGAATGCATGAAGGTGTATGCATGATATAATGTTTTATTTAATAAATTTAATGGATAAATGGTAATATATTAATAATAATATAATAAAATATGGAAATTATGAATGATGAATTATGGAGAAATAATAGCGTAATAATTACTCACCCAATGTTAAGAGAAATTTGAAATTAAATGCAGACAAATTAATGGAAATTTTTAAGTGTCTACATTTTGCCCCTCTTTGAGACAATGCAACTTGTCGTGTTGTTTCAAAGAAAATGATCAACTGATATATGCCCCAAAGGTGTCTTGGTAAGGATGATGATTGATTGGTTATGCCCCAAAGGTGTCTTGGTAAGGATGATGATTGATTGGTTATGCCCCAAAGGTGTCTTGGTAAGGATGATGATTGATTGGTTATGCCCCTTCGAGAGATTGATCAAACAGATTGATGGAGATTGGTCTCTCGATAGATCGTGGGAGAGAAAGATTGGATGATTGATATTGCACAAGTAATTAGACTGAGATGTACATTTGACGGAAATGCATAGTTGATGAGGCGTAACTAAACAATTGATGGAAATGAACAGTATAGCCAGGTTGATAAGCTAATTAAGCTGATTGAGTTGATTAAGCTGATAGGGATTGATGCTAGCGCAAGATAAGGTGATCCAATGATTGATTGATTGATTGATTGATTGATTGACTCCAAGGGCATTGAGATTGCACGAAGCACATTGGTTGAAAAAGAGATTAAAGACTCAAAGACATGCATCGGTTGGATAAAGTGTTTGATCGATCTCACTGCAATAAGAAGAATGAAGAAGATGATGAAAAAGATAGATGAAAAGGAGGATGAGAAGAGAAAAGTGATGATTATGAAGAATGATGAGAAATAGGTTATGAAAGGTGATGAGAATTCTTGTACTTTTTAAGTGCTTGTATCATCATCGAGCTTATTATGGCAAAAGGCAAAAAATCATTTGGATATAAATTAGATCCAAATGAATCAGTCACACCAATTGCGAGAAAGAAAACATATCAAACAGTAAATGAATGCCTTAGTGTGTATCAGACCAATATGTCCTCAATGATCTTAGGTGATCATGTCCTAAGATGTGTCGTCATATTCCTAAGGAACATCCCGCAAGCAACAAACAAGTGAACATGTCCCATCCTCGCCTTTCTAGTCAAAGACATCCTGGAAAAGCTAAAAGACATGTCACCAAAAAGGAAAATAAAAAACAATAAAGAGAAAATAAGCAAACAATATGTTTCATGATTTTTATGATTTTTTTAGGACATTTTATAATTTTTTATGGTTTTTACAGGACATTTTATGATTTTTATGGTTTTTTCAGGACATTTTATGATTTTTATGGTTTTTTCAGGACATTTTATGATTTTTATGGTTTTTTCAGGACATTTTATGATTTTTATGGTTTTTTAAGGACATTTTATGATTTTTATGGGTTTTTCAGGACATTTTATGATTTTTAGGTTTTTTTCAAGACATTTTACATTTTTTATGAATTTTTTTTTTTTTAGGACATTTTATGATTTTTATTTATTTTTAGTGTTTGCCCCTAGTGTCTAGCAAGGTAAAAGGGATTTTGAGCAAGTGAGTGAACGAATGGGATATAAATGGATAAGTGAATGATGGAGGAAGCTTATGCAATTTTCAAGGACTATACCACAATAGGATAACATGTTTAATCCAAGCATAGGGACCAAATATAGCAATGTAAAGCTAGGATAGGTGTAACGAATGTCATGTGATCCAAAGGAATGGACATGTCAAGAGATTTTTTTTTTGCATTTTATATCCTTAATTTTGATCAAGATTGAGAGATAGATTTTGGATAGGAGGCATATATGATATGCAAGATCAAAAGGGGGTAATGATGGATGGAAGCAAGAAATGGACAAAATAATGGATGGGAGCTTAAGGGTATGGATCAAGTGCAATAGATAGGACACACAAAATCCTATAAAGATCCTTACCCTTGTGAAGAAAAAAGGTGGACAAAAGAATATGGATGGATATAGAGTGAATGAGGGATAATAGAGGATGAGGGATAATAAATGGATGCACATAGATGGAACTTGCCCCTAGTGAATAGTGCAAGAAAATATTGAATTACACATGACACTTGTTTGCCAGGTTTTCATCATGGTACTTGCCCAAGGCGCCTGTTTGCTAGGTTTTCACCAATGGCCGGTTTTTTATTTTTTTTTACTTTTTCTTATTTTTTACTTTTTTTGTTTTCTTTTTTTTTTTGACTTTTTTTTTTCTTTTTCTCTTATCTTTCATTTTTTTTTTTTCTCATTTTGACTTCTTTCTTTCATTTTTTTTACTTTTTTCGAACTATTGGAAGATGATGGATACTTTATAGGAGATATGACTCAGGAAACAAGTTGTTCTCTACATAATATCCCTGAAAGATGTTCTATAATGATCCATGGCTATTGAAGGTATGCTCAAAGATGTCGATAGGGTGATGGTAAATGGAGATGAAATGGATGATAAGATGAAAAGGTTATAAGGATTTATGCAAATGATTGGATAAGAGGGATGCATAGATAGAACATAGGTGTTGGATAATGGATGGGATGTTGGAAGAATTGTGCATGGCTCAATGTAAATGCTGGCAAGATCAACATTGGCACATACCTTGAGGGGTGGTGGACTGGTGGAGGAATAGTTGATTTCAGAGTTTGTGATTTTGATGGAAAGGTTGATGTAGATTTTAGGACACAAGGGGCCAAAATGGATGAAGGAGGTGAAATAGGTTTTAGGATAGTGGATGTGGGAAAAGATGGGGTATCAAACTTGAATGCCAATTTTGATTTTTCTTTAGTGTGCAAGTCCTGTACGAGCAACATGGGGATCCACATGGTTCTTGATTTTTCATTTTTTTGTGATTCTTTAGAATGCATTGTCTTGATGTAAGACTTGGGAAGCCATACACATCTTGACTTTTCTTCTTTCTTTGTGGGCCTTTGTGGCATTTTGGAAATTTCTTTCTTTTGTAGTCCCTTGGAATGCATTGCTTCTACAAGCACCTTAGGAGCCCATATGATTTTTGAAATTTCTTTCTTTTGCTCAATGGGCCTTTGTGGCCTTTTGTATATCTCTTTTTCTTTTTGGATCACATTTTTTTTTTGTTTTTACATGTTGATTATATGGGACATGTTGATCATTAAATGCATGTGGATTGTTTGACTCGTGACTTTTATGCTTGGCATCCAAATTGCTTGGAGAAGGAAAAGAATGTGTAGATCAATAGGAAAGATATGAAGGTATTTTGGATGGCTAGAAGGTGCTCAAAGATGTGTGCCTTTGTTGATCTTGCATAAGGGATGGAGGGATATAGGGACCTAAAATAGATGGAAGGGGTGAAGGGGAAGGCGTGTATTTGGATTTAACTGGATAAATGTAGGATTTATGAGGGATACCAACATCTTGAGAGTGAGCAATGTAGCCATTATAATCAAGATTTTGTTTTATATCAGGGGGTTCTAATATACCTTGTTCATGGATGTCTAACCCTTTTCTTTGATAATGCATGCTTTGGAAGATATTTTTAACAAAGGTTTTCTTCTTACTTTGGATACTAGAGGCAAGTCCATTTTGAGGTGGAGGTGGCTTGCAAGGGATGATAGGATCATGAGAGGACTTTAGGGGCATGATGGAATCTTGAGGCAAACATGGAGAATTATGACATGGGATTAAAGGGATACTTTGATCTTGACATGGAAGAGGATCATTGGATAGAGTAGGAAGGGTGTTTGACACTTCATTTTGAATAGGACCATTTGAAAAGGGGGAAGAGGCATCATGATCTTGCTTAGGAAGTGGATTGGGAATAGGATTTGGAAGGATGTTTTTCTCTTGAGATGGAAGGGGATCATCTTGGAAGAAATAGAAAGGTACAAGGGGATCATCATTGGACTCTAGGGAGGTAGGATCTTTTTTAACCATTGGATGGGATTGGAGAGTTTTGGTGCCTTGATCTTGATTTATTATAGGACTTGTTTCTTCATTCTTCAGATTATCCTCTTGACATGGAGCCACTTCTAAGAAAGGGGTAGTGTTTTTTATATGCATGGGGGATTCTTGGAAGGTGTTCATGTTTTTGCATGATGGGGAATAATTTTGGATGGGGCCTTCTAGAGTGGGTATGATTGGAATTAGAGTGCATGATGGCATAGGATCTAAGACATCTAAATTGTATAGAGGATTTGTATAAAACAATGGATTAGCTTAGATTTGTACTGTGGATAGACCTTGAGGGTGAACATGAGAAGTTTCACCATTAGGTTCATTGTTTGAAGGAGATGGTATGGATTGTTGTTGAGAAGTTTTAGGAGATGAAGGCATCATGGAAGAGATGGAGGTCACATATGAAGCGTGGCTAGACATAGGTGTATTATTTTGATCATGCTTAGAAGTAGTACCTTGTTTCTCTATAGATGAGTCATTAGGATCTTCAATTTCAATGATACCATTATCAAGAAGGTTTTGAATCTTATGTTTTAATTCCATGCAATCTGAAGTCTTATGTTTGTTATATCTATGATATGCACAATAATTACTCAAAAATTCACATCCCCATATGGTCTTGTTAGGCAATATGATAAGATTGTGCTCAAGAAGCTCTTTCAAAGCTGACTCAATAGATTGCCTCAAAGGTGTAAACTATCTATCTAGGGGATATTTGGAAGAAATGTCTTGTTTTCTTGGTGAAGGACTCATGTGATCTTTCTTGAGATTTGAATTTTGATTTTCAATTATTTGTTGTTCCACCTTATATAGTCATTTTAGCATTCCTTGAAGTTTGTCACTCTTGATATCATGATTTTGTTTCTCAAAATGGGTCATTGATTCATTTTGTTGAACTTGAATGTCATATATTTCTCTCTTGAGATCTTGAATTTGTTGGGCCAAGGTAGCCATGGAGATTCACGATAGTTCTGATCTTTGACCTAGGACAATGTATGAGAATCTAGGTATGATGCAAATCCTAAAAATCTAGACTCATCTATATGATATGAGTAAGATTAGGATGAAAATAAGTATCAATACAAAGATTAAGGTGCAAACTATGTGATATGATTGACATGGGAATGTGCTAAAGGGTTGATGTAAAATCTGATCTATATGATAGGAAAGTGATGTGCAAATAAACCCTAAATGGGATATGAGGATGAATGATGCTTGATGCAAGGACTAAGGATACTCTAGGTCTGAAAATATTTCCAATGTGAGGTTTGACTTGTGCTATGATGGATAGACACAAGGATAAGTTATCAAAGAGAGGGCATGCTATGATAGGAGATGATTAACTCCAAGCAAAATACCAACTCAAAGATACTGATAGATTCCCTAACTTAAGGAAGATGCACCTCAGGTGATAAGGGGGATTGATGATCAAAAGTTGATGTCAGACCTAAGACGAGAAATCCTAAGTGTAAGCAATGTTTTTTGGTTTTTTTTTTTTGGATTTTTGATTTTTTTGGATTTTGGTATGCAAATGATAATGAAATGCTTGGACCAATGATGAAATGACCTAGGGAACTTATGCAAGGTTTAAGGTTATGTCCTAAAGGAATGATGGAAGGCTATGAAAAGATTATGGGTATGCTCTAAGGGGATTGTGCATGGGCTTGATCAAGTGGGATATGCAAATACTAGATATGATTAAATAAGATATGCAAGGATGAAAGGTGCAACTAGGTGAAGAATATGAAAGGATCTAAAAGGGTATGGGAAACTAGAATGATGTGACTATGTGAGGACCTAAAATATTAGAAATTCAAAAGTGATGTCTCAAGAGATTTGAAATGCTTTTTTTTTTTGATAACATAGGTTCAATGTTTCAAGGACAATGTTGTTTTGAAATGTTTTTGTCTTACCATGTGGATGGATACTTGAAAGCTTAGACCAAGGTTTTTTGTAAAGTGTTTCAATTTCAAATGTGATGTTGATTGTGAAATGTTATTGTTTGTTTGTGCGCACACTCAAAAAACATGGTAGACAAAATGTTTGTTTGATTTTTTAATAAAAACACATTCAAGCACAATCCTAAGGCTAGCCAGGACAATAGCTTTTGAATCTCACTTGGGGGGTTACCTCGAGCTACGCAATTTAGAGCGGATACTTAGATGCTTGACCCCACTGGCTCCACCCTCGACACTCACTTCTTTGGGGAAGTCAAGCATCACTTCCCACAAGAACTCCCCATGGCAAACTTTGTATCTCTACTAAGAATCGTAAGAATGTGAGCCACTTCAAAGGTCCGACCTCCTGCATCAACAACTAGAAGGATTTTGGCTTCTAATACAAAAGGTGTCTAGTAAGGGCATCTGTTCGAGTGGCCATACATGTGGCAGCATATGCTCTGTTAAGGAAGGCTCCCAGCCTATAGAGGTTGCGCTCTATAGGGTTTATGGGGAGACATGCCATCAGTATGAACTAATCAGCACTCGTTGCTTGCAACTTTCGTCACAAAACACATTTATTTATAGTGGTTCGGAAGAGCTTGGCTTTAGCCCATTACCACTTGGGTTGTCCCCTCTCACTGAGCCTTAAGGGCTTCTCAGGAGGCAGACCCTCTAAAAAGGTAAACACAAAAGAGCCTAATGCTCAAAAAATGAAAGACCTTGGTTAATTTTAAAGCACCAATTCGAAATGTGATCTAATCTAAAAATCAGACAATCAATTTCAAATCACCATTTCTTTGACATGCGTCCTACATCAAATGACATTAGTAGTTTCAAAATTATGATCTTTGACACATGAGATTGGATGGCATAAGAGTGAACCTGCACAAGCACACAAATCCACAAAGATTAGTTCACAAAAAGAAATCAAAACACACTAAGACCAAATTAAACATTAGTCTAATTAATAAAAATTAAAAATTTAATCTACTTAACAAAATTAAAAGTCTAATCTAATTAATAAATTAAAAATCTAAACTAATTAATTAAATAAAAATAAATAAATAAATCTAAATTAATAAACAAAACTACAAATCTAAATCAATAAATAAACTAAACCAATTAATAAATTAAAAGTCTAAATTAATTAACAAACTAACTAATTATTGAACTTAAAGTCTAAATTAGTTAAATTTAAAATCTAAATCTAAACTAATTAATTAAAGATCTACACTAAAATACTAAAAACAAATCTAAATTACATACTTAAAAAGTTACAACTTAAAAAAAGTGGAATACATGGGAACTAAAAGAAGCATAAGATTTAAACAAAACAATAAAGGGAGCTAAAACTAAAAACAAAGAAAATCCAAATAACTAAAACCACTTACGCTAAACTTCAAAAACTATTTTTTTGTTTTGTTTTTTATTTAGGACATTTTATGATTTTTATTTATTTTTAGTGTTTGCCCCTATTGTCTAGCAAGGTAAAGGGGATTTTTGTTTTAAAAAGCTAAAACTTAAAAAAAGTTGAATACATGGGAACTAAAAGAAGCATAAGCTTATAAACTAAACAATAAAGGGAGCTAAAACTAAAAACAAAGAAAATCCAAATAACTAAAACCACTTATGCTAAACTTCAAAAACTATTTTTGTTTTTTTTGTTTTTATAAGGAAATATAAAATATGTTAGAGGCAACGATAATTTTAGGATACTAAAAGTCTAAATTAATTAACAAACTAACTAATTATTGAACTTAAAGTCTAAATTAACAAAATTTAAACTCTAAATCTAAACTAATTAATTAAAGATCTACACTAATATACTAAAAACAAATCTAAATTACACACTTAAAAAGTTAGAACTTAAAAAAAGTGGAATACATGGGAACTAAAAGAAGCATAAGATTTAAACTAAACAATAAAGGGAGCTAAGTGGAGATTTTGAGCCTGGTCAAGATAGCCCTATTCTAAGCGATCACCCTGGTAAGGACAATAGTCATCTGATGGAAGAAACAACTCCCAAGGATAATGAGGAAACTGAAGTCAATTCTGAGAAGGAAATAAACAAAGACTCTGAGAAGGACCGGACTGAGGACAGGGATAGCAAGGACAAGGAAAGTGCTGGTGAGGGGCTTATTCTGGATAATCTCAAGAAGCTCTCGGAGGCCAGAATAGATTTTGACAGATGGACCTATGAAACCCTGAAAAACCTAGAAAAGAAAGGGATAAACTCGGATAAAAAGAGGGAGGATGAAAATAGAGAGCATATTAATTGGAAGCAGGAAATGGAGAACAAGGTAAAATCGCTAGAAGAGGGAAAAGAAGCAATGAAAAATTTGATGGGAATTATCCCAAGTATCCTCTCTGCTATCACCAAAAACTTGGAGGACATCGCCAAGGTCTTTGACCATACTCCTAAATCGGATGTGGATCTTGACCTGGAGGAGGAGACCATCCAAACCGGAAGTGGTGATGCTACCCAGGCGGGCGGGACTGCGAAGAGAACTAGGGCCAGTATCAAGAAAGCTGTGGTTGCTGCTGCTAAGGATCCACCCAACTTCAAAGACAACATCAAAGAGCTGCAAGAAATTAACAACACCCTGGCTAAAGCCCTGGAAAAAATCTAATTCATGGAAGGCCTGCTGGCTTTTCGAGGCTTTTGTGGGTTTTTTCAGTTTTCCGCTGGTTTTCTCTTTTTGGTTCTGTTCCTCTCTGTTCCTCTCTGTTTCTCATGGCTTTGTTGTTTTAGTCTTGCTTGTAAAGGGTTTCGGGGCCCCTTCAAAACCTACTTTTTCATTAATCAAAAACAATAAAGGGAGCTAATGTTAAATTCTGTGAGAAGCAAGAATTGAGCCAGGATCTGATGTCGGTCATAGATCACATGCAACTCCAAGCAACAGATGATTGAAGATCAAAATAGTTGAATGAAGATAAATTTGATATGAGAGAAAAATAGAGATAAAGAAGAGAATTTAGAGAAGACTCTCATCGAGCTATCACTTAACTAGTGAAGGTGAGAGTATATTGCTTATTATATAGAAAAATAATAGCATATACAACCAAGAGGTGCATTAACTCCCACCTCCATAAAAAGTGGGAGGTTTTACCTACTACCCCATAAAAGGTGGGAGGTTTTTACCTACTTGGTAAATGTCAAAATATGTGGCATAACCTCCTTACATGAAAACAAAAAAGGAGTTATAAGAGGTGGCACATAAGGCCAAAAGAGGGTGAGAAACCCAACTACCCCATAACCCACTTAGGAAATGACAAAATAGTGGTTATGAGAGGTGGCACAAAAAGCCAAAAGAGGGTGTGTAACTCAACTACCCATGTGAGGTGGAGAGTTACACATGTAGCTAATGTATTCCGCCACGTGTCCTCATATTAACCACACCTAATAACCTAAGCAAGCTTAATAATATATGTGTAGGAAAAATAAATACCCCCTAACATAAGGAAAATAAAAAAACGTACACTAACAGCTAAAACTAAAAACAAAGAAAATCCAAATAACTAAAACCACTTACGCTAAACTTCAAAAACTATTTTTGTTTTTTTGTTTTTATAAGGAAATATAAAATATGTTAGAGGCAACGATACTTATTTTAGTTCCCATGTATCCCACCGGGCGTGCCAATTGTAGATGGATGAAATAGATTGAATATAAGACTCAATCTTCCAACATCCAATAATGAAGTACCTGCAAAACACACACATGCAAATGCAAATATCTAAGCTAAAACACACATGCATGCAACAAAAATTCACTCCATTGCACTCCTATTCCTCAAGATTTCACATTTGATATATTTTCTCTTAGAAGCACTTATGCAAAAAGCTATGAGGAAATAGAGATTTGAGAATGCAAATAAAGCAGATAAGATGTCAAGATAATGGAATGCAAACTGACATAAGTTCGATGCATAAAGATGAGATGCCCAAATAAGAGAGGGGGCTTTGTTTAAATAGATTTTCTCCAAGTGAGTTTATGTTGTGGGATGAATATGGGACAATACAAGATGAGTGGTATAGGGAAGATGAGTGGTAAATGGTAAATGGTAAGTGGGAAATGGTAAGTGGTAGGAGGGGATATTTAAGGGTTTTATTAAATAAATAGAGAAATGTGTATAATGTGAATGCATGAAGGTGTATGCATGATATAATGTTTTATTTAATAAATTTAATGGATAAATGGTAATATATTAATAATAATATAATAAAATATGGAAATTATGAATGATGAATTATGGAGAAATAATAGTGTAATAATTACTCACCCAATGTTAAGAGAAATTTGAAATTAAATGCAGACAAATTAATGGAAATTTTTATGTGTCTACAGTTGGTACTTTGGTATTTGGTATTTCTATTTTGGCTCTTTGATGGTTTTTCCATCTTGTGTTGCCATCAATGCCAAAGGGGGAGATTGTTGGTATTTTGGTATTGTTTTGTCATTGATGTCAACACCTAGTAAAACTCTAGCACTTTGGAGATTCAACAACATTCACCGACAAGCTAGTGACTTATGCACAGTCACCGGTATATGTTACACCGATAGGATATAATGACCATAGACACTTGGAATGGCATGGAAAACACTTGGTAATGTCGAAAACATTTTTTGGACATCTTGTCTTGAAGAATTTTTTATTGGTATATTTGTATTTGCATATTTGTTGTTACCGGCAAACAGGTCTAGGTTATGCACTGTCAGGTTTATCTTTTCCAAATCAGCATGACATGCTATGAAGATGATTTATTATTGTTGTAAATGCATCAAGACAACATGTTGAATCAGTTATTGCATTGGATATTGTTTTGTTTGTAAAATGATTTTATTGTAATATATCTTGTAGAGCCGACCTACTAAAATTGGTCCTAGGTTATGGTATAAATGTAAGATCTTATTTGTAAGATCGAATGAGGAATGCGAAAAAGAATTGTGTGAAGGTATTTGTAAGAATAATCAGAGCTATACACACAGACATCATTCAAAGGTGAACCTAGATTTTTTTGAAAGCATATCAAAACTACACCGGTACTGAATCCAACATATGAAGATGCTATTTTGAGAAGTACATTCTTATTGGATTTAATCATCCAATTGTAGTCAGTGTGACTCCAATTTTGTGTTTGAGCAGTGAGCTCTAGATTCTTGGCCTTTCTGCATGTACAAACCCCATTTGTATACACTTACTATCTGTAGTAGTATCATCTGATTGTGGGTAAGGTTTCCCACCATGGTTTTTCTCGTTACAGGGTTTCCACATACAAACATTGGTGTTATGTGTTGTGGATGACTTTGTCTTTTTTTTTCATGCATTAATCCTTACCGGTATTGCAATTAACTAATAAAATTGTCTACTGACATAAAAGACTGGTTCACCGATATTAAGCATTAAGTTGGTTAAGTTGTTTTTGGTTTGAATTTATTTGACAACTGATTCACCCCCCCCCCCCCTCTTAGTTGTCTCTGGAACCTAACAAAGAGGAAGTTAGATTTAGAAAATGAAAGTGAAAAGAAGAAGGTAAGAATCATCACAACAACGAGTTAAGAAGTTGAGATTGTAGAAAAGGAAGATGAAACAAAGGAGGAAGAAGAGGGAGAATCATTCATTGATATAAAGAAAATGACTCCCAAGCAATTGATGAAGGTTTCAAAAAAAATGAAAATGCAAGCTAGAAACCCTAAGTTAAGAGAAAAGAAAGAGAAGGCAAGAATTCTCATTTCTGCCAAAACAATTCTTTCTGACCTAATTCTTGACATTGTTGTTGATAATACTGCCCCCATCATTGATCAATTGAGTACTCTTGTTACAACAATTGGTTTAGAGGCAACCGATCTAGAGAAAGTTGCAGTAAGGCAATACGAATCAAAGAGAGGAGAAAATTTAATGGAACAAATAATAGTTGGGAAAGTTGCCCTCTCCACCCTTACATAAGAAGTCATAAATATCCTTCAGGAAGTTGGTCAATTACTAGTCAAATCTTCAGTTTTTCCCGATTTCATTAGAGATCTAGAAGACGAGAAATCAGACTCAAAAAGAAATTCAAGATCTTATAAGTTCTTTTGATCCTCTCACCAGTTCAACATCAATTTTTACTAGCAAGGTCAAACAACTCAATCAAGGAATCAAAAGGTTGAAAGATGAAGAGGACAAACAAGGTCTTAGTTTGTTAGAGCTACAATGCTATCTGACACTTATTATTGAATTCATGCAAATGAATTAAAGAAGCAAATCACCTCATAAGTGAACCTGACTGCAAGAGAGTTGATGATATGGAGGTTGTTAATGCATTTATGCATGGGTACTTTATAACCATGAAACATGTAAAATATTCATGGGAATCCTCATTAAAAGTTGCTCAAGAAAATTTCAAGGACTTTTTTGCTTTACTTTGAAACATTCTTTTGTATAGTCTTTGCCATTGATGGCAAAAGGGGGAATTTTAGAGACTTGTATAGTGTGAGTTATAGGGGTCAGAAATAAGGGCCAAAATCAACATAGTTTTGTAGTGTTTGTCACCAATGCCAAAGCGGGAGTTTGTTGGCATTCTAGTGCATTTTTGTATGACCAATGAATGATATGGTTGTCATTGTTGGCAACATCATTGCCCAAGTTTTCACAGTCTATTGGTAGTAAGTTGACCAATATACAGAGGTTAACCACTTAAGCAGTGTGTAGACAAGAGATCAACTAGAAAGCAGTGAGTAGACCGACACACAGGAGATCAACCAACAAGCAGTCAGTAGACCAGCACAAAAGAGGTCAACTAGCTAAGCAGTAAACAGATCGGTATACAGAAGGTAATTAGCTAGGTAGATTTTGATCGATACACTGATAGAGTCTATAATTGATAGACTGGTAACGTTCAGTTAACATCCAGTTAAACCAGCAATCTTCTCCAGTCAACCGATGAATTTATCGGCATGAATGGCTCTCTTGACACAACCAATGCAAATATATGATGAGTTTTAGTGTGATCTGATCAAGCTGTCAGTAGCCACTTCAGCAGATCATCTTTATATTTCTTTCTAACCATTGCAATTAAAATTCCTTAATAGGGTGAACTTTAACATATCCTATTGTAAAAATCCCTTAATGGGGTGTCATCTTAATTGATGATCTTAAGACCTTTAACAAGGCTACCTTTAACATGGTAAAGGCTCTAACAGGCCTGAATCAAAATCCCTTAACCAGGTGGCACCTAATAGTGTCCTTGTAATCTCCTAACAGAGATGGCTCCTCACCGGGCGTACTCCAGAAGAGTACAAATTTTGTGAGTTCCTACTCACACCGTGGTTTTCTCCCATTTGGGTTTCCACAAGATAAATCTTGGTGTCACTGTGTATCTTTTCATGCATGCTTATTCTATTTCAATAGTTATTTATAGTGATGAATGTTGATTTAGTGAAAACTTAAGTTAAAAGTTTTAATTGTGTAAAACCGGTAAAGTGTTGATTCACCCCTCCCCTCTCAGCACCGGTTGAGACTAACAATTTAGTTATGTAAAAGAAAAAGACCTATTTCACACATTACATTAAAAGGAAAATGAACCTAATAGATCCAACCTCAATTCTATTAGGAAGAGGGTTGAATGTAAATTGAATTAGATTCCCTTTTATTTGAGTCAAAATTGAATTGAAATTATGTTTGAATTGAAATGTTAGATATAGGACAAACAATGGGAATTTGACCTAAAATAATAGTAAGAGTAAGTTCCAGAGGTCATGCAAAGCTGTAAAATGGGATTTGAGAATGGACAATAGATTAGAACCTGTGACAAAAATATTGGGTGAAATTGTCAAGACCAAGAGGTGTGAGGCAACTTGTTCCTACAAATATCAGGGGTAGATAAATTGAATTTGTTTTGGATTAGAATGATGCACAAAATCTATTGCTAGAAGATCATGAAAAATTCTCAAGACCAAGATGTGTGGACCAACCTGGTCCTCTGCTTTTCGGTCCTTTAAAACATGGATTTGATTGTAATCATATACTTTGTTAAATTCCTCACTCATAACGCTCAAGTGAATTTCCTACATAGAAAAGAAGGAAATCGGGTATGTTGATGGTGGTTTGCCTTAGGTCAAACCCTAGTTTAGGAATTAACCTTGAAATTGAAATAATAATTGAACTTGGAAATGAAATTGAGTTGAATTAGAATGATTTCCTTTTGAGGGAAAGGCTAGATCTAAAAATGAAAAACTTGAATATAAGTGATTTTACCCTCAATAGGTGATGCAATTCTCGTAGGATAAGTCCTCTATGTGTTTATGCAATAACATGATAAATCACATAAATCCATCATAAAATCATAATTGAAACATAACATGAAGATGTCTTAATGTTGATTGTTGCTTCTTTAATTAGATCTTCTCCTGAGGAAGAATAATTTCTCTTGAATTTGATGATAATGCTAGCATGAGATGAGATGTTCTAGATGTTGAAATAAATTGAGTGGGATGGCTTATAAAGGCATTTCATAATTAAAATCACATTTGGGCTGACTTAGATTTAGCGTATTTTTGCATGGAGCTATATTTTAATAGGGTAGGACCGCCTAATTATCCTCTCAAAATTTAGGACAAAATATGTGGGACTGTGTCAGTCAGTGCAACTTGGTCCTGGACCATTTTAGTTGAGATGAGTTCGTCCCAATAATTTCAGCCCAAATTTTTAGGGATGTAAGATAATGAGGTTTTAATGCTAATTCCAGCTTGATGGCACAAAACATGATGTATAGATATGAAAAATATGTTTTGGAAGTTGAAAATTGGGGTAGTATTAAGGATAAATCAAGATAATAAAGGATAAAGGGCACACCTACAATCAAGGGCCCAATTAATAGTGTGACGATCTATTAAAGTCAAATAAGACCCATAATATTAAATTAAATATTAATTAATTACAATAAAGGTCCCATAATGCATAGAGGAATGAGAAATACTAAAATGAGATCTAGGAGAGTGTGAAATTGGGTAGACTAATAAAGACGTACAATTTATGACTCTACATTTAGCCCCCAATTTAGCGGAGTATGATCTTAAAATCATACTCACAATAAAGTAGAAATTAAAAGGTAGATCACCTTAAAGTAAGAAAAACCAGGGATAGGATAATACTAAGGGATGTCCAGGCCCCCTAAGCATAGGATCCTATCAATCCATGCACGTATCCATAAAATATACACAAAAGAAAACAAGATTAGTGTCGTGCTCTGTGAGAAGTGTGATACCTTCAGCTGCAACACAAAACACTCAATAGATCATTATAAGCATGGTTAGAATATCATAAGAAAAATAAACATAAAACCATGACAAAGTGACCTATCACCTCCTAAGAGATGCGAGTATGGATTTTCTCTCAAATATGTATAAGCAATCCCATTGACTTGACTACACCTAGACGGAGGATTTGAAATGATAATGATATGCAAAGATTAGATTGATTAAGCTAGATTGATCCAAGAGATTAATTGAGTTAATGATGTGCATGATTGAGCTATGTTGATGATGCAATTAAGCTAGAAAAGAGATTGATTAAGCTACATGATTCAACAATTATGCTAGGAAATGATCAAATTAAACTAGATCTAAGATGCAATTGCCTATAACAATGCTCAAATGATATGCTAGAATGGATATGCCTATAGTAACAATGCATAAGATGAAAATGAGATGGGATCCTTAATGCTCCAAAATGGGGGATATTTATAGGATTTCCAAGGCTAGGGGTGAGGTGGTAGGAATCAATGGTCAAGATTGAGGCTGAAGATATCAAGGGTGAAATTGGAGGAGGTTGAAGAAGAGGTTGGAGGAAGAGACACTTGTCATCTTTGTGGTGACAAGTGTCAAGGAGCTTTTCTCATAAAAGGGCAAGTGTCCAAGAGAGGAGACATGTGGCCAAAGTGCCATGTGTCTCAAGAAGAAAATATCCACACCATAGGAGGTTAGGATAAGGAGGTTAGAATGTGCAAGATAGGATAGGGTTAGGTGGAATGGGCTAGGTTAGAGGGATGGTTAGGTTAGGTGGTTAGAAGTTAGGAGGCATGTGGGTAATTTGAATTTAAAAATTCAAATAATAGGAAAAGACTAATTAATTCTCAACAACTCTTAAATTGATTTGTTTTAATTAATTAGAGGATTAGAAGAATTAATTGAAGATGGGGGGAGGATTAATTAATTTGAATTAATTAATCAAAAGGGACTATTGAAATGAACCTATTAAATAAATCCTTAGATTTATTAATAAGTAGATGAAAAGGAGAATTTAATCAAATTGCTTAATGAATTCAATTAAATTAGGAAGGGGGATTAATTAAATAATTGCTTATTTAATTAATTATCTTTAGACCATTTTTAGGTGTATACATTTTGCCCCTCTTTGAAGCGAGGTGTGATGACATGTTGATTCAAAGAATAAACTCATTTTGATGATGATATTGCTTTGATAGGATGCCTCAGCTATTGATTGATAAATTCTGATACGATGACGCCACCTCGGGAGATCAATTGAGATAATTGATCTTTGGAGTTTTTGGATCTTTACAAAATTGATATCCCGATTAGAAATGATTTGATGTCTGCAACTATGGTTGATGAAAATGCGAGTTCTATGATCACGGTGATGTGGTTTTTGATTATTGATAAAGCTTGATTGATTAGATTGATAAGATCGAGATTCAGTCTGGTTTCAGGAATGACACCACTTGTATAAGACAAAGATGATTAAAGCGACTGGTTTCAGGAACGATATATCCTGTATAAGACAAGATTAGAACGTCTAGTTTTAGGAAAGATACATCCTTTATAAGACATGATAAAATAGATGATATGTGATCGATTGATAGAATTGATAAGATTGATTGGATAAAGAACTGACAGTTTGTTGATATCAAGTTGTAGGAAGATTTAGATATGCTGTTGTTGGTTCTATTAGTAGGGATAGCATAATATTTTCGCTGGGTCGATAATATCTGGATAGAGATGAGTCATCATTCTAATTGCATATACACTTGTTGATACCTTGATGATTCCTATGATAGATTTAACCTTGGATAGAATGAGCATGTGGGATCCCATGCAAGAATGAAATGCAAGTTAAAATACAAAGCTACGACCGGACCAGTCACTGGATTATTGCATTTTTGTCATCATTGAGCTTTTTAAAATGTGGGAAGTGAGTGTAAACATCAATGGTATAATTAAATCATGATGACCTGAGCACTACTTTCTTGGATTTTAATATGGCAAGTTAGCACAAGCATAGAGGTATATTTGAACCGAGATGACTTGAGTGTTGCTTGCGTAAAATAGGCAGTATTAATCATTTCAATATGCAAATCAGAAATATCTTTGATGATACTCCGATGATCATGTCCAGAGACAAATTTGCACATATTAATGATTAATTTACAAATAGCAGATAAGAAAAATATCATGTTCCTTCCTTGTTTCTCTAGTCAAAGACATCTTGGAGTCACTTAGAAATCATGATAGCAAAAATCAAGATAGAAAAGATGAACATTTATGTTAAAGTCATTATCCAAAAGATATCAACCATGTGTTTAGACTGACTTTGTGATAGTTTGATGGTTGATAATTTGATCTCGTGTTCAATGTTGGATATGTCTCATTTTTCACTTGATAAGAGTTGTCTAACTGATTGTTCTACCCGTTAGATTAAGCTCAAAATGATGAAAATTTTTGCGCCCAGCTAAGTGCAGGATTTTGCCCCAAGCCTAGAAACAAATTCATTATGATATACCCAATAATTCAAACCATGGCAAGAAGCCACCCGGGATGCCTGCGTATGTGCAAGGCTCTATTATGCATATAAGCAATGCTGATGAAAAAGAATGCAAGCAAAAGGATGCATGAACTAATAGATGGAAGAGCTAGCTGATAGATAGTGCCTATTTGCCAGGTTTTCATCATCTATTTTTATTGCACTTTTTCTCATATTTGATTTTATTTTATTTTTCTGCTTCTTCACTTTTTTGAATTTTTCTACTTTTTCATTGTTTTTTCTTTTTTTTCCTTTTTCATCGTTTTTGCTTTTTTTGCTTTTTTTGTTTTTTCACTGTTTTTGATTTTTTTGCTTTTTCACTGTTTTTGATTTTTCTACTTTTTCACTGTTTTTTGGATTTTTCTGCTTTTTCATACATAAAAATTCTTCAAATGCATGCTATTGATGGGTTCTTCAAGCTGATCTTTGTCCTGTGTTGATATCTGATATGCTCTTGACCCAAATACTGCTATGACCACAAATAGACCTAACTAGTTTGGTTCAAACTTTCCTTTCTTTTCTCGATCTGCTTGGTTGCATGGATTTTCTTTTAGTACTAGTTCCCCAATTTGAATATTTGTGGTTTGACCCTATGATTATAACTCTGACACATTCTTTTCTGATATACCTTTAAATGATCAAAGGTATTTTGTCTTCGTTCATGGATCATTCTAACTCTTGTAGTCTAGATACTCATTGTTCTTCATCTGGAATGAGACCTTTTAATGATACACGTAGAGAAGGTATCTCTACTTCTATTGGCTGTATTGCTTTCGATCCATAAATAAGAGAGAAAGGTGTGGCACCTATTGGCGTGCAAATACTAGTATGGTAGGCCCATAGAGAAGGGTTCAATTGAATATGCCAATCTCTTCCAACATCATTCACTGTATTTTTGAGGATTTTCAAAAGAGTTTTGTTTGATGCTTATGCTTGCCCATTCCCTTGTGGATAGTAGGGTGCAGAAAATCTATGTTGGATCTTGAATTTCTCACATATCTCTTGTACATCTTGATTCTTGAATGGTCGTCCATTATTAGTAGTAATGGCCATGGGTATTCCATAGCAACAAATGATGTAGTTCAAGATAAATGCAGCAATTTGTTTTCTTATGATATTTGTGAGAGGTATTGCCTCAATCCATTTTGTGAAATATTTTGTAGCTACAAAGATGAATTTATGACCATTAGATGAAAAAGGATATAATTTTCCTACTATATCAAGATCCCATTGACAAAAAGGCCAAGATGTTGCTAAAGCATGAAGTTCTTGTGCTAGTGCATGAATCAAGTTCCCATGGATTTGACATTGTTTGCATGTTCTAGCTATCTGAAAAGAATCTCATTCCATAGTTGGCCAATAATAGCCCAAGTGTATGAGTTTTTTCGAAAGGGTAAGACCACTTGAATGAGTGCCACAAATGCTGTTATGGACTTCATGTAAGGCCTTCTCAGATTCTTCTTGTTTGATACATCTTAAAAGAGTACCATCTAGACCTTATTTAAACAGGGTATTCGCAACAACAGTATAATGGGAGGATTGGCGAATAAAGTTTCTCTTTTGATTTTTTGATTAGTTAGGAGGGAGGATATTATCTTTCAAGTATGTGTAAGTTTGGTTGTAGCGGCAAGAATTATGCCCAACAAGGTGACAAATAGTTTGGGAATCAGGACAATTATGAGCAGGGTAAAACAACTCTTCTACCAGGTGTAATACCCTAAAAATGGTCACCTAAACCATGGGCCCCTAATCTCGACAACATCACCAAAGGTCCTAACCAAAGGCAATTAAATAAAATTTGAGCACATAATTAATTCTTCAATCATCAAATATCACATGGAAAATCAATTACTCAATATTAATTAAATATTTATTTAATTAATTGAATCATTTCTAAGAATATTATTTTGATCAAATTATCCTACTTTAATTTATTAAATATCCTAGCATATTTAATTAATTAATAAATTTGTCATTTAATCATGCAAAAAAAAGGAACTAATTTATCACAAAAGAAGAATTAATCACAAAGCAAGAGTTGAATTAAAAATTAAACAAAAAGAATTGAATTGAGAGAGAAATCAAACTTAAGATATTATTTCTTTTTCTAAATTTAGAACTTGAAATCAGAAAAGCAATTAATTGAATTATTGATTATTCTCTAAAATTGGAACTCAAAGCTTTTCAGAAAAAAGAAGTTCAGTTACATTGAAAAGACTCTTTTCTTGAATAAATAAAAGAATTATCTATTTTTATCACAAATGCATGGAATTAATCTAATTATTATTTCTAATGCAACTTGAACTTCTTATCTAAATGCATTTCAATTAAACTACAATTGGAATCTATCTCAAGGTTAACTGAACCTGATTTCTCAATTATTTTCAATTAATCCTAAATTGGGCTTTTTCATCATCTCTCTTGTAATTCTCTATAAATTCAGCCTTCAGCTCTCATTCCAATTCACCCCAGAGATTTTTGAGAACACACTTGGAGATTATTATCACGCTAATTTCGCTCTGGAGTCATTGAAGATTATTATGCTTTTTTAGATTATTTGCATCCATATTGCTTGAATTATTCATCCATTTTGCATCCACATAGTTAATATCATATAGATTAAATCCTTCGTCTTGGTGTAGTCTAGTCACTCGCATCTTTTAGAAGGCAATTAGTCTCTTTGTTATGGTTTATTGCTTATTGATTATTTATTTACTAACCATACATGTAATGACTTTATTAAAGTGTTGTTCTTACAGCTATAGACCCTTTTTCACACACACATCTCTGGTGCCCACCATGGGGCAGAAGACTACATTTTTCGGCCTCGAAGACTGACTTCTTATTTTTTTGTTATTTTCTAGATTTTAGATTTTTTGGTTTTTCATTTGTACATCTCATACGATATTTCCCACGGGCTAAAATGACAAACTACAAGTGTCATACAAACTAGAATCCTATCTTGTACGAGCTGAAATCCTATCTCGTACGAGCCAGAATCCTATCTCGTACGAGCTTAAATACTTTCATACGATTCTATAAATTTCTGGTTAAAAAGAGGAATAAAACAAATTTCATGATTTTTGGTATTCTGTTCAAATTGATTATTTTGACGACTGACCCTGGTTGTTTATCTATCTATCTTATAATTTTTCATAGCCTAATCAGTTTTTGCAGAACGCTTGCCAAAGAATATGCTTGTCACACAAAGACAATATGACTAGTGATTCATTGTCTTTGCAGGTTGCTTAAGGAAAATCGACCAAACATTGTGTATTCTTTCAATTCATTTTTAGGCACCTAAATTTCTATATGGTTAAAGAACAAATCTATCTTTTGTGTTTTTAGAAGATTTTGAGAGGTAGGAGAGTATGCTCTTGTCTTTTTCTAGACAATCAAAATCTAGACCATTGAGACTTTTTCTTTGTTTGAGATTTGTACATCTTTAGCAGGCCTGCCCTCTCGAGGGGTTGAAAAACTCTTAAAGCTGTTATGGCCGGTGTGAGGGGAACGAGCTAAGTGGGAAAGGCTAAATGCCAAGTACTCCAACCCACTATAAAATAAACATGATTTGATGAAAATCAAGTCAATGACAGTGCTTAGGAATAGCTCTCCTCCATACCTTTGGGTATATTAATCCTTGGTTTTCAAGGTTGGGAGACCTCTTAATTGAGTTTATACCTCAACATGCCAAACGAATCCCTTACTAGTTCCAACTAAAATTAGAAGCTACCCGGTTCACCTCCAAAAGTGGGATAATCTTTGTGCAGGAGAGATATTAACTCTCCCAAGATACTTATCATTTCATGCCCCCATTAGCGTTTTGAGTCAAATAATATGGTGTTGAGAATCCATTGCGTGAGACTCAATGGCTGTATTCTGATTAGCTATTTGGTGTGTACCTGAGTCTACAAGAAAAGGTTTTCTTCTCTCACCAAATTCCTTAGGGCTTGCATGTTGTGATTGGAGTTGCTATTTATACGACGTGTTTTCTATGTTTTCATCCTTGAAACAAAAAAACTGAAATACCAAAATTAGAGAAAACAAGAAACAAGCTCAGTGATCAAAAACTCTGTCCATGTCAGAACTTGTCTATCCTAAGTCAAAACTCTGTCCATGTTAGGACTTGTCTATCCTAAGTCAAAACTCTATCTGTGTCAGAACTTGTCTATCCTAAGTCGAAACTTTGTTCGTGTCAGAACTTGTCCATCCTAAGTCAAAATTTTGTTCAAAACTAGTCTATCCTAGTAAAAATTCAGTCCATCTCAGAAGTGGTCATACTCAGTTGTCATACTCAACAATCAAAAAAACTCAGAATTTTAGTCTTTTCTCTGTGAACAGTCATACGAATTTGATCATTTATCATCTTGCACCACATCCTGTGTCATACAAGTCTTGTGATTTCTCATTCTGCACCATATCCTGTGTCGTACGAAACCCAGAAGTTTGTCTTCTAAAGCTAAATCTTTTGTCGTATGAAACAAAACTGGACTAGAATCTTTTTTCATCCTACACATACCCATCTGTCATATGGTATGAGGCAGCAACTCATATGAAACATAACTGTTGTCTTCCTGAAGCTGCTAAATTGTCGTCCAGTTTAGTAAATCTTGTTGTACGAATCTCTGGTTTTGTCAGTAAAGAATAGTCAAACTTGCCTAAAAATAGTCTACAGTGAACATAATACTGGTTATCATCATCCTAAGCATAAATAGATCAAGATAGTGTACCTCTGCCATTTGCGTTGCATGATTTGGTCGACCATCTTTCAACTAGTTCAATCAACTACCTATCAAACCTAAGTCAGTTAGATAACGTCTTATACATGATAGATCTTTCCTAAAGCCAGACTGAATCTTACACTACTCTTAGAATCAACTTAGATCGACGTCTTATACAGGATATATCTTTCTTGAAATCAGACTAAAATCTTAGTTGTTTCTCTCAAACAATACCTTAACCGAACAAACTAGCTTTGAAATTGATCTTGACCTCTGCATCACAAATAGCTTTAGGTCACACTAATCCATAAAAATGCCTACTCAAACCAGGAGTTCTCATAAGAAAGAGGCCAAAGGCAAAGGACGACCCTTCTCATATCAAGATAACCCATTTTACGTGGAGGATCCACTTGCTGACATACCTTTGTCATCAGGTAGACCAATTTTTGATGAACCTGAATCTCCCACTATATATGAGACAGAACACAATGACAAGAACAAAGACAACCTTAATGTTCATGAAACTGATAATCATTCCTCATCAAGTGAGGTTGAAAAAGACATTGAACCTCCAAAAAAAGATATTCTTGATTGTCAAAAGGACAAAGACTATAGAAAAATGATGAAAGCTATCCTGGTTCGAGAGAAGGAAGACTATTTCTTAGAACTAGCAAAATAAGGTGTCAAACTTCCTACTGGATATGATGTTCAGACACTCATTACTAAAAAGGAAGAATCACCTATACTCATGTTACACAAACAATTACAAGCCTTATGAATGGAGGTCATAGAACTGAAGAATAGGGATAAGTCCCCAAAATAATATTCTCTAGAAACAATATGTCCCTTTCCGTTTGAAAAAAATCTATACATGCCTCCATTTCCTTCATGAGTTGAGATCCCAAAATTTGACAAATATGATGGTACCTCGGATCCTCAAGATCATGTCAGAGAGTTTTGTGCCACCTGTATGGAGTTCATGCATGATCAGATGTACCTCAGCACCTTTTCCCAAGGAGTTTAGGGGGTCAAGCAATGGAATGGTTCTCAAATCTACCCAAAGGAATAAAAATGTTTGAATAACTAATCCAACTATTTTTACAACAATACTCATACAACATTCGACATCCTATGACTATGATTGAGCTTTGCAATACTAAACAGAAAATAGAGGAGCCTCTTCTTACTTTCGTCCAATGCTGGAGAAAGATGTTCTCTAGGTATTCTCGACCTATCCCAGACTCTGAGAAAATGGATTTATTTATCAATAACTTGGTCCCTGAACTGAAGTATAGTATACAAATGCAAGTACACCCATCATTTAACAAAATGGTAGATAATGCCATTTGAATGGAAGATGTGCTCATAAAGAAGGGAGATATCTCACCTTGGAAAGAAACACAACCAGGATCTAGCTCTAAAGAGAAGAACAAGTATTGGAAATTTGGCAAAGACAACAACAAGAATGTTGTTAACGATGGAGTAGTAGACACTGTTAAAACTAACTCAAAGCCCACAATATTCAACTTGGCTAGTGGTACACAAGCACTTAAAGCTGTTGTTACTACTTATCAAGTTGCCATTAGTTTTATATTCAAAGTCATACTAGACATTCTAGTCGGTTAGCACTACCGAATCATGCAGTCGGTATACACATAGAGAAGTCGGTATGCATAGTCTAGTCGGTATGCATAGTCTAGTCGGTATGCACAGTCTAGTCAGTTATAGAAGAAAGCAGTTACAGAACATAGTATACACCGAGCTGTCTATCGAGTATCTTTTTGAGACTACCAAATAGTAAAGATGACACACCGAGTTGATATTCACCGAGTGAAATGTGTTACCAGATACATTGAACCTAGACATGCATATGAAAACATGTTACAAGATCGAGGCACATCTAACCATTATTACATTGGAAATTGCACTAGAAGATTGTGTATGATTTTGAGA
The DNA here is from genome assembly GCF_030272615.1 of Cryptomeria japonica. Taxonomy (NCBI): domain Eukaryota; kingdom Viridiplantae; phylum Streptophyta; class Pinopsida; order Cupressales; family Cupressaceae; genus Cryptomeria; species Cryptomeria japonica. The sequence goes on from NC_081410.1 coordinate 264,038,736, forward strand.
TCAATCTAACCAATGAAATATTTTGTTTAGTTATTCATTCGATAAATTTTGTTTGTAAGATCGAAGCAATGAATTGGATCACCATTTTAAGAGATCTATTTATACAACATGAGTTAAGAGCAAGGTGTGTGCATGTATGAATGTAGGAAGACTGTTACAGAGACACAGAGGTCACCAAGAAGGTTTTCAGAGAACAGTCGAAGAACAGAGTAAAGAGAAGGGTTTACCGAGTTACTATATGGTTTACCAAGATATGCTATAAGCAAGGTAATCTTATTCTGAGCACATAGAATCTGCTATAGCATTTCAGATGTAAAGATGCAGATATTTGTAATGATTTTATTGTAATATTGTGAAGTTGAAAGAGAAACATTTAATAGGGTAAAAGACTCTAACCAAGTCTATAAATTGTAAAGCCTCTAACCAGGTGCAACATTCAGAATAAATGTTATAAAATCCTTTAGCAAGTTAGTTCTAATAAATCTTGATAGTCCTAATAGGGTAAGCTATCAGAAATAGCTAAATGTAGCTCTAATCGAGCATTCTTTATTATTGTAGTAGTGAAGTTGTGGGTGCCATCCCCACCACAGTTTTTCTCTCTAACCAAGAGTTTTTGCTTAACCAAAATATATGTGTTATGGAGTGAACCATGTATGATTGTTACCTATTTGTTTTAACTTTATTTTATGTTACTGCACTATTCGGTTTATGCATAATAGAAAAAGTTATTATTCAAGAAATTTTTTGAAGTACTGATTCACCCCTCCCCTCTCAGTACATTAGCTTTCCATATTGGGCCTAACAATTGGTATCAAAGCTTGAATCTTGGAAAAGGGTTTAACTACCTAAAGAGAAAGATCTTATCAATGGAAGGCTATAAAAAATCTCAGAGGATTGTATATCTGCAAGAAGAGTTGGATCATGAAAATCAAGTGATTGCAGACATGTAAAGGTAAATGGAAAAATCTCTGAAAGTAAGAAGAAGATTATCTGATGACTTGCAGGATTCTCAAGAGTTAGTGGAACAAATTAAGACATCATCTGAGAACAGTATATCTAAAGAAACTGAAGAAATGATTGGAGTATTGAAAGAAAAGAACAAAGCATTGGCTGATCAACTAAAAGCAAGTCTATAGGGATGTCTCCAATCTATCAGACGATTCATTTCTCAGCTAGAAGACAAAGCTCAACCTTTCACAAAGTTATTGAGAAAAGGAGTAATATACAACTGGGATCAGTAGTACGAACAACATCTTTAGAAGATAAAAGAGTACCTGTCAAATCCATCGATATTGATGCCACTGATTCAGGGTAAACCACTAATCTTATATATTTTAGCAACTAATTCATCACTGGGGGAACTTATGGCACAACAGGATGACAACAAAAATGAATGAGCTATTTATTACATCAGTAGGACATTGGTGTCTTATGAAATGAACTACACTATAATAGAAAAAGCATGCTTGGCATTAGTCTTTGCATCACAAAAAATGAGACACTACATGCTAGCACATTCAGTCAAGCTAGTGGCCAAAATTGATCCACTCAAATATCTTCTCAATAAGGCAACACTTATAGGAAGATTAGCGAAATGGGTCATGATCCTTACAGAGTTTGCAATTGAATACGTGGAACACAAAGCTATAAAAGGACAGGTAATTGTTGATCAACTTGTTGAAGCTCCACTTGAGGACACTCAACTGCTACACATAGAGTTTCCAGATGAATCTATAATGCACCTTACTCAACAACCCTGGAAGATGTTCTTCAATGGGTCCTTTACTCAAAATGGTTTAGGTGCTGGCATATTATTCATTACTCCTTGGAAGTACTCAATCCCAAAGTCTTATAAGATTCTATTCCCTTGTACAAACAACATTGCAGAATATGAAGCTTTGGTGAACGAGATCAAGCTAGCTATTGAATGGAAGGTTGCAAAATTGTATATCTATGGAGATTCTCAGCCAGTGGTTAATCAAATAAATGATACATATCAGACTCAAGATGAGAAATTGATGCCTTACAAGAGGATGGTTGATGACCTTAAGAAGTATTTTGCTTTTGTATCATTCCAACAAATTCCTAGATCCATGAATAGAGCAGTATATGCGATGGCTACCTTGGCAGCTATACTTGAGTTACAGGAGTCCCATTTTCTCTTTGATTTCTTGGTGGAAGAGTTATATTACCCCACTTACGATTCTCCTGAGACCCAAATAGTCTGTTCTATTATCGGACATGACTCATCTTGATATAGCCACATCTATTCCTATCTATGTGACCAAATTATCCCTAGAAATATTACCTGAAATGAGAAAAGAAACCTAACTTGAAATGCTTCACGGTATGTTATCATAGCCAACAACTTATTTAGATGAGGTTTGGACAGTACATTGCTTAGATGTCTAGAAACTTAAGAATCTAAACGTGCATTATCGGAAGTCCATGAAGGTATTTGTGGATTGCATTTGAATGGCCTTACTTTAGCTTAGAAACTACTAGAGGCTGGCTACTACTAGCCAGACATGGAAAAATATGCCATCCAATTTGCTAAGACTTGTGAGAAATGTCAGCTTCATGGAAATCTCATACATGCCCTAGCAAGGGACCTCATACCATTTATAACACACTAGCCTTTTCAACAATGGGCCTTTAATCTCATTGGTCAGATATATCCTACTTCATCCAATGGACATAAATTCATCATAACTGCCACTGAGTATTTCACCAAGTGGGTAGAAGCAGTTCCACTCATTAAAGAAATTAGTAAATAGGTTGCCTTGTTCATCCTGAACTATATAATCTGCAAGTATGGGATACCTTCATCCATCGTGACTGATAATGGAGGACAGTTTAAGAATAAAGATCTAGATGAGCTTTGTGAGAAATTCAAAATAAAGAAACACTGGTCATTAGTATATTACCCTCAAGGTAATGGACAAGCCGGGGCATCTAACAAAAACCTATTGACTATCTTACATAGAACAGTGAACAAATCTGGGAAGGATTGGCATCTGCAGCTCAATCCTACACTATGGGCTTATAGAACAAGTATCAGAACACCTACTAGGGCTTCACCTTTCTCTTTGGTGTATGGGTCTAAAGTAGTACTACCTATTGAAGTAGAAATACCATCTCTAAGAGTTTCTTTGCAAGGTCTTGTTACTGATGAAGATCATAGAATATCGAGATTGCAAGAGCTCAAATTGCTGGATGAGCATCGACAAGTGGCGTTTGATCATCTCAGAGTGTATCAGAAGAGAATGTCCAGAGGATATAACAAGAAAGTTAGACAAAGAGAATTTCAGGTTGGTGACCTAGTTTTGAGAGAAAATCCAAAAAATCAATAGTTTCGAGACAATAAAGGGAAGTTTGAACCCAACTGGCTAGGTCCCTACATCATTACTGCAATATTTTGCTCTGGGGCCTATCAACTCTCAAATTCGGAAGGAGAACAACTCCATGAACCAATTAACACCATCCACTTGAAGAAATTCTTCGCTTAGCATTCTTTGTGCCACCAACTTGTACAGCTGGAAAAAGTCCTGAAAGAAATAAAAAAAAATCAAAAAAATCATAAAATACAAAAAAAAAAGAAAAATGGAGTCATTGAAGATTATTTTGCTTTTTTAGATTATTTGCATCCATTTTACTCATCCATCATTGCTTACATCCATTATTGCTTGAATTGATTATTTGCTTGAATTATTCATCCATCTTGCATCCATATAGTTAATATCATATAGATTAAATCCTTCATCTTGGTGTAGTCTAGTCACTTGTATTGCTTATAACAATCTGAGAGAAATCTTACACTCACATCTTTTAGAAGGCAATTAGTCGCTTTGTTATGGTTTATTACTTATTGATTATTGATTACTAACCATGCATATAATGACTTAATTGAAGTGTTGTGCTTGCAGCTACATACCACTTTTTCACACACACACAACCACTACATCAGATTTATCATATGTTATTTGATGCAATTGTAAAGTATAAAGATATTATTTAGTGAACACATTCACCATACATGTTGGATCAATGAGCACTCCTTTTGAGAGTTTATTTTTAATCTTTGCAGTGATATATAATGTGCCATTAGGTGCAAAAATAATCTCATCAAAGGTAATGCATAGGTCCCTTAGGAAGTGTAGGTTTATCAACAAGATTCACCACATTATTACACTCAATACCAAGGTTATTGGGAGAAAAATCAATAGGCTCAAACTCAACCACATTAGTAAAATGGGAAGGCAAAGGATTAGTAAAGATTTGGAGGTTTTGATAAGGAGGACCTACAGATTTATTTCCTTTGTCATTCACACCAACTACATATATGGTTTTGTTATCAATAAAGTCTTGAATCCTACTCCCTAAGGTATAACAATTTTCAGTATCATGATTGGGTATGAATTTAATTGAGTCACTTGATGCTAATAATTATGAAGCACTATGCATAACTGTGTAAAGGAAGTAAACTAAAAAAAGAGAAGCTTATTCCTAATGTCATTTTGTAAATTAGCACTAAAAATTCTTTGAACATCACGATCAAGCATAGGATAAGCAATTTGAGAATACAAATGTTTATATCTACCAATAAAATCAATCACTTTTTGTTTAACACCTTGCTTACAATAAATCAAATCAGCAAAAGTAATCTTAGGACCAATATTATTATAATTTTTTTTGAATGAAAGCATTAGCTAATTGTTAAAATTATGTAATAGAATAAAGAGGCAAAGAACAATAACATTGCAAAGCTTTGTCCCTAAAGGTTCAAGTAAAAAATTTAGCCATGTCTTTGATCATGAGAAAAGACACTACATAATTTTGAAATGTTTTCACATGAGTCAAGGGATCACTTTTTCCATTGTAAGTTCCAATTGAGAGACTTAGATATGTTTAGGAGGGAGGGAATGGATGATATCATCAGATAATGGGCTTTCTACATAAATGTGGGCACATTAAACTTGGATTGGTAATGGAAGCTAACTGTTGTTGTAGGGATGAAACAGTTTGAGCTAAGTTGTTGATGATTGCTTTGGTGGATGGATTGAAATTGAACATATTGGATTGGGATGGATGAGTAAAGTTATTGTATTTAGGTTGAGGTTGAGAGTAAGGAGGTAGAACACTATGATGTGTAGGTATGGGAGATGATTGGGTCACAAATGGAAGAGAAGACTCATGGAAGGAGGTATAAAAACAATAAGTAAAAAATCATAACAAAGTGACTAATTGCCTTCTAAAAGATGCGAGTATAAGATTGCTCTTAGATTGTTATAAGCAATACCAGTGACTAGACTACACCAAGATGAAGGATTTAATCTATATGATATTTAACTATATGGATGCAAGATGGATGAATAATTCAAGCAATAATGGACGTAAGCAATAATGAGTGAGTAAAAATAGATGCAAATAATCTAAAAAGGCACAATAATCTTCAATGAATCCAGAGCAAAATTAGCATGATAATAATCTCCAAGCGTGTTCTCAAAAAACTCTAGGGTAAATTGGAATGAGAGCTGAAGACTAAATTTATAGAGAATTACCAAGAGAAAAGGTCAATTTAGAATTAATTGAAAATAATTGAGAAATCAGGTTTAGTTAACCTTGAGATAGATTCCAATTATAGTTTAATTGAAATGCATTCAAATTAGAAGTCCAAGTTGCATTGGAAATAATAATAAATTAATTCTATGCATTTATGATAAAAATAGATAATTCTTTTATTTATTCAAGAAAAGAGTCTTTTTAATGCAAGTGAACTTCTTTTTCTGAAAAGCTTTGAGTTCCAATTTTAGAGAATAATTCAATAATTCAATAAAATTGTTTTTCTGATTTCAAGTTCTAAATTTAGAAAAAGAAATAATATCTCAAGTTTGATTTCTCTCTCAATTCAATTCTTTTTGTTTAATTTTCAATTCAACTCTTGCTTTGTAATTAATTCCTCTTTTGTAATAAATTAATTCCTTTTGCATGATTAAATGGCAATTTTATTAATTACATAAATATGCAAGGATATTTAATAAATTAAAATGGGATAATTGATCAAAATGATATTCTTGGAAATGATTCAATTAATTAAATGAATATTTAATTAATATTGAGTAATTGATTTGCCATGTGATATTTGATGATTAAAGAATTAATAATGTGCTCAAGATTGATTTAATTGTCTTTGGTTAGGACCTTGGGGATGTTGTCGAGATTAAGGGCCCATGGTTTAGATGACCATTTTTAGGGTATTACATTTGCCCCTCTTTGAATTAATGTGCAAGAAACATGTTGGTTCAAAAAATGTGTGATGTCTAGGAGATGCCAATTTTGAACTTGAATGATCATGAACTAGATGAAGAGCAAAGTGTTTAGCTTGATTCGAAGTGACAAAGCTGAATGAAGTCTGATTAAAGTAATACTGATCCCAAACTTGATTGAACTGAGGAACGATAGAAAACAAAAGATACCGAACTTGAACTTGATTGATCAAGAAGTGGATCTTACTAATCTAGAACTTGATTGAACTTAGATGCAGTGAGTGATGATAAAAATTGATCTTGAATTTGATTGATCAAGATACGATGAAGATAAATTGTTTATCTTGATCAAGAAATGAATACTAAACACCTTCTCAGATTGAGTGTGATCAAAGATACTCTTTAAACTTTTGATTAAGTCTAAACGAATAGTCATCTTGATTTGAAGCGATGAAACTAATTAACGTTAAGAGATTGATTCAGATGAAGACAAATATTAGCTTGATTTAAAGCGACGAAACTGATATGCCCCTAGTGATTGATTTGATTTAGATGATCGAGAGATCTCAACTTGATGCACGAAGCGATGAAGCTGAGATGCCCCTTAGCAATAAGAATCGATTTTCTTTAGTTGAAAAGATTTTGCTCAACTTTTGATGAAGATTTGAAAAATTCTCAACTTGTGAGATGTGAGGTCATAAGGTCATCAATATGCCCCCTTGGGAACGAAATCGAAAGATAGCAAGGGTACATGATAAGCAATTGTTGGTAATAATAAGTTATTTGAGCGTAAATTGATTCTGAGGAATATTTGAAAAATTCAGCGTTGATTGATGAGTTAAGTGTAGAGTTTATCGTAGAAATTAAATTGAGATTCAAAGTTGATTAATGAGAAATTGAGCGCAATTAGAAGAGAGAATGAGAAGTTAATGAAAGCATTAAGTGGTCAATGTCATGAAATTTTGATGAGAAAATTGACATCAAATTTTGATTTCGATCCCGAAAATGGACTCAGGACAGCCAATTTACGAGCTCTTGATTTGATTTCATCGTACTTGTGTTGATTGATTATGAGATGTTGTTCTATATGCTTTATTCTATATGTATGCATATCTTTTCAATATGAATGTATGTAATGCAAATGATTATGGATGTCTATTTTTGTTTCTTTTCATATGCAAATAAATGAATGAGTATGAGTAATGAGTAATGCAATGTTTTCATTCTTCTATGCAATAAGATGAATGCAGATGAGTAAATAATGAAATGTATGAAGCTATATTAAATGTTATGTATGCAGCTAACATCTCAAAAACACAAGTACTCAATCGAAGAAATGATGATAAATAGACCACTTAGCATAAGAAATGATGATGCTTTCAGCTCTCATTCAGAAGATAAAGAGATTATTATCATACTGAAATCACTCTAAATTCATAAAAATGCAAAATGATATGAAAAATGATATGCAAAATGATATGCAAAATGCATCCTAAACCTAGTTACTAGATTTAAAATACTTAAGATTCATCACTGAGCATAACGAACACACCAAGCAAGTTAGAGTTCCTTTCTTTTTCAATGTGCAATATTAATTATCTTGTCTGCAATGACCCTTTTTTTGTTCATATCCTTGGAAAGATTTCACAGGGACCCGAATTGCATCATAAAGAAATTCCCTCAAAACAAACAAACAAATGATATGGACCTCCCTATAGCATACAAATAAGCAGAGTCGAGGTTTGTGAGGTGATTTCACCTTGTTGTGAAGGCTCTTATCACAAACACCCAGCTAATTTATATGTTTATAGATCATTAGGATCATTCTTACAAGTAGAAAACAAAGAAAATATTATGCCCCCAATCCTTGCCCCTCTTAGTCACAATAGACTTCCTCGAGTCACTCAGGGGGATAATAATAAAAAACCAATATAAAAGACAACACACAAAGAAAGTTTGCATTCATAGCTCAAACTGTTCAGTGATTGTTTTCCATTATGTTGTTTTGTTTGTTCGCTCAGTGATAAAAACTCTTTGGTAGTTAAGAGACAGGTGACTGACTCAGAGTGGACGACCAGGTTTCACTGACGGAAAGATGACTTGGTTGACACTGCTTAGGATATGTAATGTGCTTTGTCAATTAACCTAAGACTAGGATGTTGATTAGTTTCAAGTCATGAGGGTTCCAATGAACCAGGATGTCATGAAAATGACTGAAAAATATGTACAAGAAAAAGCAAAGATGCATGAAAGCGGGAAATGCCAATGTTGCATTGATAGATGGAGCTCTTGAGTACAAGAGGTGCCTGTTTGCTAGGTCTTCACCTACTTGACAGAGATTCATTTCTTTTCTTTTTTTACCAAGGTGCCTATTTACCAGGTTTTCACTAGGACATTTTCTTTCTTTTTATTTATTTTTTCTTTTGATGATTTTTTTTTTTTTTCATAGTTTATGATTTTTCTAATTTTTTTTTTTTTAGGACTATATCCAACTATACAAGTTGGTGGCACAAAGAATGCTAAGTGAAGAATTTATTCAAGTGAATGGTGTTAATTGGTTCATGGAGTTGTTCTCATTCCAAGTTTGAGAGTTGATAGGCACTAGAGCCGAATACTGCAGTAACAATGTAGGGACCCAGCTAGTTGGGTTCAAACTTCCCTTTATTGTCACGAAACTATTGATTTTTTTTATTTTCTCTTAGAACTAGGTCACCAACCTGAAATTCTCTTTGTCTAACTTTCTTGTTATATCCTTTGGATATTTTCTTCTGATATACTCTGAGATGATCAAATTCCACTTGCCGACACTCATCCAGCAATTCGAGCTCTTGCAATCTAGATATTATATGATCTTCATCAGTAACAAGACATTGCAAAGAAAATCTTAGAGATAGTATTTATACTTCAATAGGTAGTACTGCTTTAGGCCCATACACCAAAGAGAAAGGTGTAGCCCCAGTAGGTGTTCTGATACTTGTTTTGTAAGCCCATAGTGTAGGATTGAGCTGCAGATGCTAATCCTTCCCGGATTTGTTCACTGTTCTATGCAAGATAGTCAGTAGGTTTTTGTTAGATGCCTCAGCTTGTCCATTACCTTGAGGGTAATGGACCGATGACCAGTGTTGCTTTATTTTGAATTTCTCACAAAGCTCGTCCACATCTTTATTCTTAATCTATCCTCCATTATCAGTTACGATGGACGAAGGTATCCCATACCTGTAGATGATATAGTTCAGGATGAACAAGGCGACTTGTTTACCAGTTGCTTTAATGAGTAGAACTTCTTCTACCCACATGGTGAAATACTCAGTGGCAGTTATGATGAATTTATGTCTATTTGATGAAGCAGGATATATCTGACCAATGAGATCAAAGGCCCATTGCTGAAAAGGCCAGTGTGTAATAAATGGTATGAGGTCCCTTGCTGGGGCATGTATGAGATTTCCATGAAGCTGACATTTCTCACAAGTCCTAGAAAATTGGATGGCATCTTTTTCCATGTCTGGCTAGTAGTAGCCAGCCCGTAGTAGTTTATGAGCTAAAGTAAGGCCATTCAAATGAGATCCACAAATACCTTCATGGATTCTAATGATGCACATTTAGATTCTTTAGTTTCTAGACATCTAAGAAATGTACCATCCAAACCTCATCTAAATAAATCATTAGCTATGATAACATACTGTGAAGCGTTTCGGGTTAGGTTTCTTTTCTCATTTCGGGTAAGATTTCCAGGGATAATTTGGATGCATAGATAGGAATAGATGTGGCTATATCGGGATGAGTCATGTCCAATAATAGAATAGACTATTTGGGTCTTAGGAGAATCATAAGTGGGGTAATATAACTCTTCCACCAGGAAATCAAACCGAAACTTGGACTCCTGTAACTCAGGTATAGATGCCAAGGTAGCCATAGCATCTGCTTCTCTGTTTGCAAACCTAGGAATTTATTGGAATGATACAAAAGCAAAATACTTCTTAAGATCATCAACCATCCTCTTGTAAGGCATCAGTTTCTCATCTCAAGTCTGATATGTATCATTTATTTGATTAACCACCAACTGAGAATCTCCATAGATATACAATTCTACAACCTTCCATTCAATAGCCAGTTTTATCCCATTCACCAAAGCTTCATATTCTGCAATGTTGTTTGTGCAAGGGAATACAATCTTATAAGACTTTGGGATTGAATACTTCTACAGAGTAATGAATAATATGCCAGCACCTGAATCATTTTGGGTAAAGGACCCATCAAAGAACATTTTCCAAGGTTGTTGAGTAAGGTGCATTATTGATTCATCTGGATGTTGGCATATGCACACTCCAATGAGACATTGTATGTGATTGAAGTGTAATGCCCATAACCTAGTCAGACTTGTAAAACCCGTTTGACCTTGGTTGTCTTCCTATGTGGCATTCTTGAATGGTAGGTTAACCGTGATGCAATGTGTAGTTTAGATAATATAAATAATTGTGCATACTTATTATTATGCTTTTGCATCAATTCTTGTGTAAATGTAATTGTTTCCTAACCCTTGTAATAAATCTTGAGCTAACGCCTTCATTGAATATGTATATGTATATGTATGCTTGCGTGATTCATGGGTGCAGGAGATTTCAGGTACGACATCGCCTAAGGCGAGGTTCATCTCCTTCGAGGTTCGCAGGTTTGAGTAAACCTCCTCCATCCTTAGAATTCGGATTTGGGGGTCATTAAACTCTTGTCTTGCCTTAGCCATGGTCAGGTGAGCATCGCGCATGTGGTTCGTGGAGCTTTCTTTTCGTTGGGTTGCATGTCGGGTGATTTGGTGGACTTCCTCAGTTTGCATGCCTAGCACAGGGTAAGTGGAGTTTGTTATCCCAAATATTCAATTCAATTTAATGAGTAGAAGTACGCACTAGTATTTTGGAAATTTAAAATAGGAAGTTTCTTTTATATGAATAATCGTTGATTTAAAAAAAAAAGAGATTGCTTTAATTATTAATGTAGCAAGCTTAAGGTATTCAACTTGGATTAGTGTGCTCATTTACGCATTTGTAGTTGAGAAATTTGAATAAATAAGACTCTTGCATTAGATTAGTCATTCATTTAAAAATGTCACTTTATTATGTTATAGCGAGTCAATTTAATAGATAAATGTAATAATAACGAATTTAATGAGCTATGCATTTTAGAAAGGAAAGGTTTAAAGTCATTTGAGAAATAGAAATAAATTAATCATTTTCACATGTTGGAAGAGAAAGGGTAAATTTTATTATTTAAAAAGAAATTATTTCATTTTTACTTGTAAAGTTGATATAGTATAAAAGATTGATTTTTAGAAAATTAAATTAATCAAAATGCCTTACCCGATCAATAGTTTCGAAATTGGAAGTAGGCCTAAAATTTATATTGAGAAATTAAAATTTAAAACTCAATGAGAAATAGAAGCATTTTAATTTTAATAAGGAAAGCGAACAAGATGTAATAAATAATGGAAAGGAATGACTTCCATTTTCATTTTCATTCATTTTATTTTAAAAATAAATGCCTAAAATTCGAAATTTAGAATTAGGGCAAAAATAGGGTTTCTCATTTTTTAACCTAGCTTGGAAATGTTTTTGGGGGTTCTTTTTTTTGGTCATCTTTTTGGAAAAAAAATGGTTTTTGGAGGAGAGATTGGGGATCTTGGAAAAAGATGGAGTTTTAGAGCAGCAGATTTGGGGGCTCATCATCAAAATCTTTCCAGGAAAGCTTGTTGAGGTAGGAATCTCTTTTATCAATTTGTTCAAGTTGTTTTTAACAAAAAAAAAAGAAAGAAAAAAGGCTTGTATGTTGTTCTTGAAATTTTGGTTTTCAGAATTTCCATTGTTTGCCCATGAGTAAGTTTCTTTGTAGAAAAAAATGATTAAAGATTAGTTTTGTTGGATCTTTGTGTGAGAAGAGAGCTTCCTTGTGCCAAAAATTTGCTTAATGGAAGGGTTATTCAACAATTTCTTCTATTATTTTGAAACCCTTGTCAATCAAAAAAAAAAGGAGAAGAGGAATGGTTGTGAATGTGATTGTTTTTCAAAAAATGGGGTTTGCTGGAAAATGTTATAAGATTGTGTTTTCAGACTGTGTGTTTTGGTGAGTTATTCATCCTTTTTGTTATATTTACATATACTATTTCTTTTTAGAAAAATAAATAAAAAATATATATATTCATTAAATTAAATTCTTACTACACATTTTGGGCAGTTTTGTCTAAGCCTGTTTTGTTATGTTATCAGAAAATTTAAAAAAAAAAACAAATAGAAAAAATAAAATAAAATTTATTGTCACAACCCCCCTCCCCCCCACGCTGCTGGAAGGTAACAGGCTACCCATGGCAGCACTGCTACCAGAGGTAGCGAACTGCTACCAAATGGTAGCAGCACTACCAAAGGTAGCAGCCTGCTACCATTTGGTAGTAGTGCTACCAATGGTAGCTTGGGCTGCCAAGGGGGAGGGCCCACGTGGGTGTCCACGTGGGTACCTTTCCTCCTTTTTTAAAAAAAAATTAGAAAGAGTTTTTTTTTATATATTTATTTATTTTTATTATTTATATAAATTGTTTAAAGAAAAAAAAAAGGGGAATATATGTATATAACATATAAAAATATATAAATACAAAGAAAAATCAAATTAATAAGTGAATTTAAATTTAGTTTAAGAGATTTAAATTCAGATTCTTTTATATTATTTAATTTTAAATTTAGTTTCTTTTATATTATTTAATCCCAGATTATTAAATGATATTTGGATTTAGATAACCAACGCCTAGTAAATTCGTCCTTTAATACAAGTTATTAATTTCATATTGACTACGTCATGCTTGAGTTAATACATATTATTAACATGGACTAAGTATTAATGGTGGATTAATGTGAATTTTTTTTAATAAAAGTTAATTTAGCAAACCCATAAACTTGATCGACATTAATGGTTAAAACGATATGGTAAACAAGTACCTCTACCGGATAATGCCTATGTAGGTTTAAATTTCTATAATAGAATTTGGTTTTGCAATGGTAAGACTTGATATGCTAGTGTTTGGTCATAAGTCGGTCAAGCCCCTAGTTAGGGTACCGTCAAACAAGAGGATCTAGGTTTGTTTGTATTTTTTCTATGATTCAATTTGACCCACTTCTAAAAGGGATCATTATGTAAATTCCGACCGGGGTGTCTGTTGTATATTGATTGTATTCGCCTAAGTGGTAAGATGTAAAAGACTTATCAATTATGTATTCCTAACGATATAATACCAAAGGGGTCATGCAGTTGAGTAGACCCGGAGACGTAGCCCCTAGGGGTGAACTCCGAGATCATATCTATGTTATGCGATGTTTTAGCTTCCTTTGTTTCATGCTTTAAGTTATCATGTATGGTGGATATCTTGTATAAGTGCATGGTGGGGAATTTAACGAATTTAAATCTAAGTGCATAAAATTATTCATCTTGACAAATGTAGTAATCAGGTTCATGAAGGATTGTAAATGAGATTATGGAAAAGTATTTTGAAAATGTGAATTAAAAGTAGTATTAGTGAAAAGAATCTTGCTGGGTTACATTATTGGATTAACTTGTTATTAAGCATATAAATGGAACGAATGTGAATGGAAAACAAAGTTAGAATTAATGTTATAAATTATAAGATGAAGTTTAAAGGATGAACCTCATATGGGTATTTACCTTCTTACCTTAGTAAATGAGTAACGCCATGTTAATTATGCTTCACTATATTGGATAAAGATGTTTAGTTATTTATGTTTTAATCTTAACACATAAACCTTACCAAATTAACTTGATAATTGGGTGAACTCAACTATTTATCCATCATTATAACCCTAATAAAAGAATCTCTTTGTGATTGCTAAAATTGAACAAAAAGGAAGGATTCAATCAGTTGTTTATATCTTAATCTTAGTAAGTGTATCTCTTCATATTAACTCCATTTAACTAAAAGGAGTGATACGCAACAAAATAGTTATATTCTAATCCTAATGGAAGAACGTCACTATGAACTCGTATTTTAATCTTGTAATGATGAATTCCATCTTGCTAACTATATTTTAATTTAAAGGAATAACTCATGTGTTCCTAATACATTTCCACCTTAATGAAATTAGTCCATTTATTAACATTATTACAACTTCAATGAATGAATTCTATGGCTACTCACATTTTATTCTTCATAAAAGAACTACAACTCATTAGTTGGCTATGCATGAAATCAAAAGAAGGGACCACACTCTATTAATTGTAGTTTAATCCTTAATGAATGTATCTCATCTTATTAACCAAACTTTTAATAATTAAGAAAGTTTTCAAATGTGGGTGGTTATCTTAAAATCAAATGAATGAACTCCGTTTATTTAAAATGTTTTGAACCTTTTTGGGAGGCCTCATAATGTAATTATGAATTAAAGTGCAATGAATAAATAACCTCTCGATGGCCTCCTAACCACCCAAAGTAAATGAACACTTCCTAAAATGCTAAAATGTCATATCATTGAACATATATATAATCATGTCTTATGCATTATCCCACAATTAAGATATCCAAATTTAATGGATCAATTGATGCAAGCTGAGCTAGGTGTAAGGTTATGTAATCGCGTTGGGAAACTCCTTAGGTTCGTTTAGCCTTCCGCTGTGTTATCTAAGTTTTAGATAACTCCAAAATATCTTAATGTTGTAACTTATCTGTAATACTCTTGACTATTTTTTTATTTTTTTAAAATATTTACACTCTATTCGAGTGATTTTAACTTAAACCCTTAGGGGTTTCCTGGCGGGGCATTACACTTGGTATCAGAGCCCAGGTTGCAACACTGGGATCTCTGGTTTGGCTTGTGCCCTTAGTTGGTGTGTGTGTGTCTACCTTATGTTGTATGCTTTCCCACCTTGATGTGAGGGTGTGATAAATAACAAACCCTACTTGTGTGTAACGTGTGTGTTCACACCTTGTTTTCACCTTATTGATGTGGGTGTTTTGGGAATAATTATAGGTGTTTTGTCTGCTTAATGAGGTCTTGGTCTACGATTTCTCTTACTATGAAAGGTAGTCGTATGTACCTTCATTCTTGATTGTTTTACTCTTTTGACTGATCCATCTAGGTTGGTTGTTAATATCTTGAAATCTAAAAGTATGGTATGTGCTTGTTTATGGTATTGATCGATTTTAATGATTGTCTACTTGAAAGACTAGTATGGAAAATGTTAATGCTTATTATGTAGTACATTGAGTGATTATGAATCTTCTTCTTCTCTCTCTCTATTAAATCAAAAGGAATTGATATGTGTGATTATCTCTTATTTAAGCTTTCTTATTTCAAGAGAAAGGATGATATTTCTTGAGCCTTGTGTGAGCCTTATAACGTTTTTGTGTTTTAGATTGTGAAAGGGATTTGGTTTGGGAGTTAATTTTTGGTTAATGATAGAAAATGGTATGTTTGCATAAAAGGGTTCTCCATGTGCTTGGTAGGAGTAATGTAATTAAATTCCATCTTAAGTAAGGTGCATTAAAATGCGCATAGTGATTTTGTGAAAATTGCTTGATGTGAAAGGAATACCAAAAGAGGACATGTTGTGGTAGCTTCAGGAATGTATTAATGTGCTCCTCGAAAGATTGTTTTATGTGCTTATTCAACTAGTGTGATTTAGGACCTATTAAGTGATGCACTTTTAACTTGCTTTGGATATGGGTAATTGTCTTATTATGTTTCGAAAAGAGTAAATAAAAGACTTGTTGATTTGTATGCATTAAATGTGTAATATCTAGTAGATAGCTCTTCATTTACCTCCTTGTCATATTATGAATTTTCAATGATTAGATTTGATGTAGTATTGTACTGTATTGTATTATGGATAGTGATTGTTCTCAAGAAGACTTGTATTACAAAAGAAAATTTGAATGTCTTGAATTCTTGATCGGAAAACTAGAACATTATAGTGCAACAATAATGATTAGAAAAGTCATGTTAGGATGCTTTGGCACCATCCTAAAGAATAGCGAAATGAAAACCGTGCAACTAAAATGATAGACTTATATCCGAGCATATGGTGTGATCTTGAAATTCTTGTGTATTCGTAGGAAATAGTCGATTGCCAACTCTCTCCCTCCTCTTGTCTAAAATATAGGAATTGTTGTTTTTGAAATACTATTTGGAATGTAGTGATTTAAGGAGAAATTTTGTTATAACGCATATGAAATTGTATGTTGCTTTGGGCTTCTAATTGAAAGGGGAAAGTTTTTCGTCTTGGAAAGGGAAATTGCATAGTTAGTAATGTGAATGAAAATGCTTAGGGAAGATTGAGAAAGATATTAGAATGATGTAATTTCTTTGTGTAAATTTGAATTGTTGAGAATTTCAGAAGGTGTATCTAGGGTATACTTTATTTAGTAATTCATGTGTAAAGCATAATTAAAACTTCCCTTAAGTATATGCTAGCATAATGTAAAGTACTCCCCGTAAATGTGACTAAACCAGTAATGGTGCTATTCTGTGTGTGATGTGAGAAAACCCGTACTTGTTTTGTGTGCCCATGGATGGTGAAGTAATCAACCATGGGGAATATGTTTGCTTATGAGTATGGAAAAACCATACCTATCTATGTGATGTTGCTTATTTGTTTCCTTACTGAGTGCCAACCCATGGGTTGTTGATAAGTCAGTATGTGAAGGGGTAGTAGTAGAAGTCACCATTCCTTGAATAGTATGAATAGCGTACGAGTAATGTCGACGCGAAGCGACTTTAGCTTCCCTATTTTGAGAAAAAAAAATATAGTTTTGTAATGAAGCTATAACATGGGTGCACTCTATACTTCCCCTTGTGATGAACCGATTTACGAGGTTCATGTGTGCCAGCCTAATTCCTATCCTTTATTTTGAGCATATAGATGATAGTTCTTGAGCATATTGATGGGCTTTATTGGAGCATCTGTTGCCTTGTCTTCATGAGAGGCGTGTTATTTTCTTACATAAGTTGCCAATTGACTAGTGTTGGTAGACTTGTGGGTAGACCTTAGCCATGTATACCTCTGGCTTACGGCGAGTATCCTAAGAGGAACATCGCTATGCGGAGTGTGACCAGTGCATGCCTTATCTGCGGGGTACACTGCCATGCGGGATATGTCCATTGCGTGCCTTGTCCGCTTGGAGTATTGCCATGCCGTGCTGAGACATGATGCGGGATGTAGTAGACATTTCCATGTGGCCTACCGCTAGGTGTAGGGTAGAGCCATGCCACGTGATGACGTGATGCGGGGTGATGCCGAGGTGCACACTGCCATGCCATGCGGGTGTGTGACTTGGCCACACCACATGATGAGCTACTAGGATAGCTAGATGATTGTTCCTTCCTTCCTCGTTGGTGGCTAGCTACTAGTCACGTAGTGATGTAATGTGCAATTATGATTTTCTTTTATTTATTTATTTATTTCCTTGAGGGCCAGCAATTTATTTTACTTTGACCTTGACAGTTTAGCCACGATCTTGCAATCTTGATTTTACTTGATTTGATGTTGCAAATCCGGAAACTATTTTCTTGTTTTATTGCTGGAATTGACAATTATGATCTTTATTCTTTTGTACTTTGGTGGCTAAACCGGTTTATCCTTGTTGTTTTCGTATGCTGGTCTTGTGTTGCAATGTGAATTCCTCTCCAAGAACGTAGGAGATGGGCTTGGATGAGTGTATACAAGGAAGTAGATGCAGGGAACCTTGAGGATGGAGGTATGTGAGGCTGTGAAACAGCTAGGATCCACTACCTACCTATGAGTGGTGACTATCTCTTGGAGGCTAAACACCTTACACAACAAGGGATATTCATGAGGGACTTGTATGGAAGGTAGCATCGCTATGGTGTACCCTAGCACCATCAACCCCTCGAGTGAGATGTTGGACATTTGTTGATCATGTATTTATTCTGAGAGCAGGCATAGAGATGTGGATCATATATGTTACCCTTGACCGAGCATTAGACATGCTCACATGTGGCCTATTGTGTTGTGCAAACCAGTCTTGTGGGTGGATATTATGTGTAATCATGGATTAAATGGAATTAACTTGTTGCTATGTTATGGGGCATAGTCATTGGAAAGGTTCCTGTATGTCTGAAAAGTGTAACCAATTGAGTTCTTACATTGCTCTTATTTGACGAAAGTTAAGTTGGTGGTAGAAATTGTTATTTGAAGCTAGTTCTATGCGATAAAGTTTTGTGAAAGAGATGAATTGGCGAAAGAAATGGACCTTGAGAGAATATTTTCTTGTCATGTTTGATAAATGAGTAGGATAACTGTGCTTATACATTTTTTTAATTGCTTTAAATTTGGTGTAATAAAAAGGGAAAAAAATCCTCGTTTCTCTACTATGATTGTGTGTAAAATCTAGAATATTTTAAGATGTGAATGATGTTAGATGCCTTCTATTAATGGATAATGACATTTGTAGAGGATTTATAAATAATGTTCTAAAATAATGACAAAATAGTTGGTTGTGCAAATTGATAATTGTTAATTGAGTTTAAGGGCTAATGCGTGTTGGATGACTTCCATTTAGCTTTGCGACTTCCAGGAGTAAGTCGGAGCCTAGGGGGGGAGAATGTAATGCCCATACCCTAGTCAGACTTGTAAAACCCGTTTGACCTTGGTTGACTTCCTATGTGGCATTCTTGAATGGTAGGTTAACCGTGATGCAATGTGTAGTTTAGATAATATAAATAATTGTGCATACTTATTATTATGCTTTTGCATCGATTCTTGTGTAAATGTAATTGTTTCCTAACCCTTGTAATAAATCTTGAGCTAACACCTTCATTTAATATGTATATGTATATGTATGCTTGCGTGATTCATGGGTGCAGGAGATTTCAGGTACGACACCGCCTAAGGCGAGGTTCATCTCCTTCGGAGTTCGCAAGTTTGAGTAAACCTTCTCCATCCTTAGAATTCGGATTTGGGGGTCATTAAACTCTTGTCTTGCCTTAGCCATGGTCAGGTGAGCATCGTGTGTGTGGTTCGTGGAGCTTTCTTTTCATTGGGTTGCATGTCAGGTGATTTGGTGGACTTCCTCGGTTTGCATGCCTAGCGTAGGGTAAGTGGAGTTTGTTATCCCAAATATTCAATTCAATTTAATGAGTAGAAGTACGCACTAGTATTTTAGAAATTTAAAATAGGAAGCATCTTTTATATGAATAATGGTTAATTTAAAAAAAAAAAGATTGCTTTAATTATTAATGTAGCAAGCTTAAGGTATTTAACTTGGATTAGTGTGCTCATTTACGCATTTGTAGTTGAGAAATTTGAATAAATAAGACTCTTGCATTAGATTAGTCATTCATTTAAAAAGGTCGCTTTATTATGTTATAGCGAGTCAATTTAATAGATAAATGTAATAATAACGAATTTAATGAGCTATGCGTTTTAGAAAGGAAAGGTTTAAAGTCATTTGAGAAATAGAAATAAATTAATCATTTTCGCATGTTGGAAGAGAAAGGGTAAATTTTATTATTTAAAAAGAAATTATTTCATTTTTACTTGTAAAGTTGATATAGTATAAAAGATTGATTTTTAGAAAATTAAATTAATCAAAACGCCTTACCCGGTCAATAGTTTCGAAATTGGAAGTAGGCCTAAAATTTATATTGAGAAATTAAAATTTAAAACTCAATGAGAAATAGAAGCATTTTAATTTTAATAAGGAAAGCGAACAAGATGTAATAAATAATGGAAAGGAATGACTTCCATTTTCATTCTCATTCATTTTATTTTAAAAATAAATGCCTAAAATTCGAAATTTAGAATTAGGGCAAAAATAGGGTTTCTCATTTTTTAACCTAGCTTGGAAATGTTTTTGGGGGTTCTTTTTTTTGGTCATCTTTTTGGAAAAAAAATGGTTTTTGGAGGAGAGATTGGGGATCTTGGAAAAAGATGGAGTTTTAGAGCAGCAAATTTGGGGGCTCATCATCAAAATCTTTCCAGGAAAGCTTGTTGAGGTAGGAATCTCTTTTATCAATTTGTTCAAGTTGTTTTTAACAAAAAAAAAAAGAAAGAAAAGAGGCTTGTATGTTGTTCTTGAAATTTTGGTTTTCAGAATTTCCATTGTTTGCCCATGAGTAAGTTTCTTTGTAGAAAAAAATGGTTAAAGATTAGTTTTGTTGGATCTTTGTGTGAGAAGAGAGCTTCCTTGTGCCAAAAATTTGCTTAATGGAAGGGTTATTCAACAATTTCTTCTATTATTTTGAAACCCTTGTCAATAAAAGAAAAAAGGAGAAGAGGAATGGCTGTGAATGTGATTGTTTTTCAAAAAATGGGGTTTGCTGGAAAATGTTATAAGATTGTTTTTTCAGACTGTGTGTTTTGGTGAGTTATTCATCCTTTTTGTTATATTTACATATACTATTTCTTTTTAGATAAAAAAATAAAATAAAAATATATATATATATATATTCAATAAATTAAATTCTGACTACACATTTTGGGCAGTTTTGTCTGGGCTTGTTTTGTTATGTTATCAGAAAATTTAAAAAAAAAAAAAAAAGAAAAAAATAAAATAAAATTTATTGTCACAACCCCCCCCCCCCCCCCCCCCCCCCACGCTGCTGGAAGGTAACAGGCTACCCATGGCAGCACTGCTACCAAATGGTAGCAGCGCTACCAAAGGTAGCGGCCTGCTACCATTTGGTAGCAACGCTACAAATGGTAGCTTGGGCTGCCAAGGGGGAGGGCCCACGTGGGTACCTTCCCTCCTTTTTTAAAAAAAAATTAGAAAGAGTTTTTTTTTATATATTTATTTATTTTTATTATTTATATAAATTGTTTAAAGAAAAAAAAAAGGGGAATATATGTATATAACATATAAAAATATATAAATACAAAGAAAAATCAAATTAATAAGTGAATTTAAATTTAGTTTAAGAGATTTAAATTCAGATTCTTTTATATTATTTAATTTTAAATTCAGTTTCTTTTATATTATTTAATCCCAGATTATTAAATGATATTTGGATTTAGATAACCAACGCCTAGTAAATTCGTCCTTTAATACACGTTATTAATTTCATATTGACTACGTCATGCTTGAGTTAATACATATTATTAACATGGACTAAGTATTAATGGTGGATTAATGTGAATTTTTTTTAATAAAAGTTAATTTAGCAAACCCATAAACTTGATCGTCATTAATGGTTAAAATGATATGGTAAACAAGTACCTCTACCGGATAATGCCTATGTAGGTTTAAATTTCTATAATAGAATTTGGTTTTGCAATGGTAAGACTTGATATGCTAGTGTTTGGTCATAAGTCGGTCAAGCCCCTAGTTAGGGTACCGTCAAACAAGAGGATCTAGGTTTGTTTGTATTTTTTCTATGATTCAATTTGACCCGCTTCTAAAAGGGATCATTATGTAAATTCCGATCGGGGTGTCTGTTGTATATTGATTGTATTCTCCTAAGTGGTAAGATGCAAAAGACTTATCAATTATGTATTCCTAATGATATAATACCAAAGGGGTCATGCAGTTGAGCAGACCCGGAGACGTAGCCCCTAGGGATGAACTCCGAGATCATATCTGTGTTATGCGATGTTTTAGCTTCCTTTGTTTCATGCTTTAAGTTATCATGTATGGTGGATATCTTGTATAAGTGCATGGTGGGGAATTTAACGAATTTAAATCTAAGTGCATAAAATTATTCATCTTGACAAATGTAGTAATCAGGTTCATGAAGGATTGTAAATGAGATTATGGAAAAGTATTTTGAAAATGTGAATTAAAAGTAGTATTAGTGAAAAGAATCTTGCTGGGTTACATTATTGGATTAACTTGTTATTAAGCATATAAATGGAACGAATGTGAATGGAAAACAAAGTTAGAATTAATGTTATAAATTATAAGATGAAGTTTAAAGGATGAACCTCATATGGGTATTTACCTTCTTACCTTAGTAAATGAGTAACGCCATGTTAATTATGCTTCACTATATTGGATAAAGATGTTTAGTTATTTATGTTTTAATCTTAACACATAAACCTTACCAAATTAACTTGATAATTGGGCGAACTCAACTATTTATCCATCATTATAACCCTAATAAAAGAATCTCTTTGTGATTGCTAAAATTGAACAAAAAGGAAGGATTCAATCAGTTGTTTATATCTTAATCTTAGTAAGTGTATCTCTTCATATTAACTCCATTTAACTAAAAGGAGTGATACGCAACAAAATAGTTATATTCTAATCCTAATGGAAGAACGTCACTATGAACTCGTATTTTAATCTTGTAATGATGAATTCCATCTTGCTAACTATATTTTAATTTAAAGGAATAACTCATGTGTTCCTAATACATTTCCACCTTAATGAAATTAGTCCATTTATTAGCATTATTACAACTTCAATGAATGAATTCTATGGCTACTCACATTTTATTCTTCATAAAAGAACTACAACTCATTAGTTGGCTATGCATGAAATCAAAAGAAGGGACCACACTCTATTAATTGTAGTTTAATCCTTAATGAATGTATCTCATCTTATTAACCAAACTTTTAATAATTAAGAAAGTTTTCAAATGTGGGTGATTATCTTAAAATCAAATGAATGAACTCTATTTATTTAAAATGTTTTGAACCTTTTTGGGAGGCCTCATAATGTAATTATGAATTAAAGTGCAATGAATAAATAACCTCTCGATGGCCTCCTAACCACCCAAAGTAAATGAACGCTTCCTAAAATTCTAAAATGTCATATCATTGAACATATATATATAATCATGTCTTATGCATTATCCCACAATTAAGATATCCAAATTTAATGGATCAATTGATGCAAGCTGAGCTAGGTGTAAGGTTATGTAATCGCGTTGGGAAACTCCTTAGGTTCGTTTAGCCTTCCGCTGTGTTATCTAAGTTTTAGATAACTCCAAAATATCTTAATGTTGTAACTTATCAGTAATACTTTTGAATATTATTTAAAAAAATATATATATTTACACTCTATTCGAGTGATTTTAACTTAAAATCTTAGGGGTTTCCTGGCGGGGCATTACACTCCAATGAGACATTGTGTGCATGTTGGCATATGCACACTCCAATGAGACATTGTATGTGATTGAAGGTTTTGTCATTGATGGCAACCTTGCAATCCTATGGCTCTGACAAGGCATTACACTGACAAGTTAGTGCACCGGCATTAGCAGATCACACTCTACATTGGCACTCAGGACACCAACACCGACACAAAGAAAGAAAGTATACCAGCACAGAGGCCTACAGGATTTTGTTATATTATATTTTTTTTATTATCAAAAAGCTTTGTAAGCCAACTTGGAATGTTGTAAAATGACTCTTATATATAAAAGAGATCATTGTAGACATTTTGTAAGTAAGGAAGTAAGTGAAGAAAGTGATGTATGTGAAATATTAAGGTAGACCTATTATGCGAAATATAGGTTGAAGGGTTTATGGAAGAAGCAGAGTAGCAACCGGTACTGGATCAGACATTATAGATGCCATTGTAAAGAAATACAAGATATTTGATTTGTATAATACACATTGTAAGTTAGTGAGACTTTCCATTGAGCAGTGAGCTCTAGGCAGTTGGCCTTCCGGCATGTGTAGGCCCCTATTGTAATAATATTTTCTTATTGGCTAGTGAGTGAATATTGTAGGTCACAAATCCCACCGAGGTTTTTTCCACACCAGGTTTCCTCATTAAATCCTTGTGTTATGGTGTTCTTTTCATGTGGATGTTCTTAATTATGTTTATTACATTATTTCTTGCATACCAATACATTATTATAATATGTTCTGCATGTTTTAAATTAAGAAATTCTAATTACCAGTTAGATACTGATTCACCCCCCTCTCTCAGTATCTGTGGGATTCCTAACAATTGGTATCAGAGCCTGGTCCTCTATTTTTAGAAGCCTAACAGCTTGAGGAAGATCTTGACACCGATAAAGATGGAAAATCTGATGAAGCAACTTGAAGGAGCTCTTTCAGACTATGATGCAGAGAAATTGAAAAATATCAAACTAGAAGATGATTTAAGGGCAGCTCAGGATATCATTTAGGCACTTCAAGAGAATCTTATTGTTGCAAGAAATAAGAGAAGAGAACTTTGTGAAAAGTTGCAAAATGAGAATGATGAAAAGGAATCACTTAATGATCAAATAAGCAAGCTGAAACAAGAGAACATGACAACAAAGAATGAGATGCAGGATATGACTATGAGATTTTGTAAAGAGATTGAGGATAGGAAGAAGAATGAAGAATAATTGACTAGAAGACTAAGTGATGCAGTAAATGAAAACACAAGACTTAGCTATGAAAATGACATGTTAAAGATAGATCTGATGCACACTCAGAATGACTCCAATGAACTAATGAGATAGAAAGAAGTCTTAGAAAGAGAACTAGAAACTACAAATCAACATAAAGAAAAATTCAAGAAAATCTCAGAGGAACTTGGCACCTTGGTGAAGAATCAAAAACCTAAAGGTGACACTTCTGGAATTGGCTTTGAAGTTGGTGAAAGCTTCGGTACTGCAAATACTCAGGATCACAGCAAACCGGCAAGATAACCTAATGCTTATAAATTCAATGGAAAATGCTTTAACTATAATAAGTATGGTCATAGAGAAAATGAATGTAGATCTAGAAATTATCAGAATATCAACACACCCACCGGTCAATGTTCTAAATGCAACAAAGTTGGTTACAACTCTGAAAATTGCAAAATGAATGTGAGATGTTATGTTTGTGGAAGATTTGGACATTTATCTAATCAATGCAGAACACAAACCGACATAGGTTATGGGAAAGCTATTCAGAAGAATAATGTGACTTGTTATGCATGTAATAAGATTGGGCATATTGCAAAATTATATAGAAGTAAAGGATCACTAGTAGACAACAAAAATTCTATCGTGAAAGGTAAAGAAAAAGTTGAAGAGGTTAAGCAAGAATTCTCAAAACAATGGATTAGAAAAGTTGATCTAAACATTGGGAATACTCCTCCACCGGTAGAACCAGTCAATGCTTCATTGGAAGGATAAAGTGATGCTTCACCAGTAGGATAGAGCAATGCTTCAATGGCAGGAAGTTCTACATCTAATTGAAGAAAGTTTCCTTGAGGGTTTGGCAGTCTAATGACACATGTGCTATTATTCCCTCGGTTAGAGATAAGAAGTTGGAAATTACTTATTACTGGCAGACAATGTTAAGTGAATACTTAACCGGCATGCATTTAATGTGGTAGATGGTGAAAAGACACTATAAATTTTAGGTTTTGGCTTCATTTCATTTCACCGAGATTTCAAACCTACGAAGAGTGCAAAGATTCCGAGCTAAGCAATTTCGAGCAAGAGGCAAGAACACTCCAAGCAATCATCTATCCTAAAGGCAGTAAAAGGTATTTTATCATGGCATCCACCTCTGCAATTGAATATATAGCAAACCCTACTATTGTCGAAGCCATAAAAAGACCTAGGCCCATATTTCAATTAGTTCCCGAAGTAGCAAAGAAAGATGATACCTTAGGTGCTTTTTCTCAAATTCCTAAGGGAGTTGTTTATGTTGAAGACCCTAGAATTTACATTCATTGTAACATTGAGGAACTAGGAGATGAAGAGATTAAAACCATGTTTAAAACTATCATATGTGATGAATCCGGCAATGTAAAAGATGAACAGAAGATCATTGAAACCCTAGGATTTACAGAGATCCTTAGCATTCCTGAATTTCCCAAGGATGTGATTAGGATAGTCTTAAGTAGGGTACATGGTGAATTTTTCTAGCTAGATGCAATCCACAAAATCACTAAGGAAGCTGTGAAAGCTGTCACAGGGTTACCGACCATTGGTAAAAGGCCAAACAAAACTAAGAAGGTTTCCAATGACCTAGTTACTCAGTTAATGGGTGCAACATCTGATAAAAGGTCCTCAAGAGTAAATGATGTAACAGACATTAATGTAAGATTTATCAGCATGATATTAGGGTATAAAGCTACTCATGCAAATAGACTTAATTCAGTTTCAATTTTATGCATTAAGAGTGCTTATGATATGGTCACAGATAATGCAAAGATTGATGTATGTGAGTGGTTAAAGGATGAATTAATTGACAACTTAGGCAAGATTAAGAAGGACAAGAAAGGAACTTTCAGGTTTGGAAATCTGCTAGTATGTCTGATGCTACATATAACCAAACAGGTTCCCGGTATAGGCTACAAAGAACTTGGATATGATATACTGGTAGGCAAATAGTTAACAAAACTATTCAATAATATGGGAGAAGATAAGGAAAACAATATCCATGATTTCTTTCAAGCACTAAAGGTCAAAATGAAGAAAAGAATCTGACTATCACAAAAGATTGTTGACAAATATAAGGATGAAATATGCTTTGTAATCAAGAAGGATGAGATCTGGATGGAAGCAGTCATCCCTAGGACAATTTGGGTAACTAAGATGGGCTATGAAACAGATGATCATATAATTGAAACATATGCTAAAGCACTTCTGGAAGCCCCTAAAGAACCTAAGGAAGAAGTATTTGGTAGTGCAGAAACTATTGAAAGCCAAATACAATCTAAGAAAAGAGTGAAAAAGGTTGAGGCAGTTGTAAGAAAAGGTTCTAGACAGGCAAAGGCCTTTAAAGAAGATGTGTTAAAGCAAACCGGTATAACAAAGGATGAGTTAGCAGCTCCACAAATTGAAACTCACCTATCATTGGTAGGTACTTCTTCGGAGAGTGACATGCCTGCAACTTTGAAAAGAGTTGTAAGGAAAAGAGATCCCTCACCAGCAACCACACCCTCACCTAGGAGGACAAGACAAAAACAACAAGCAGTGAGATCTCCAATAAGAAAGGCTACACTAAAGAAGAAGAAACTGACACCCAAAAAGTAGAAGAGGACAAACAAGGACTTGGCCCCTCTTGATATATTGTTGAATGAAATTACAGAGGAAGACAAATTGAAGAATATAGAGAAAATAAATGACACTCTGACAACTGATGAAAAAGAACAAGTAGAAAATAGTGTTATATTACATATGGATATGTATAATAAATTTTTTATGGAAGTAGTAAATGAAGTTCCAGATGAACTATTTAAGAGACTGGAAGCAAGAAGACAAGTAGTAATAGAACTAGACAAGAAAATAAAGATAGAAAAGCTAGTTGTTATATATCCGGTGAATTCACCCAAAGAAATTGATGACTTAATTGCTCAATCCAACCGGTCTGTATTTTCTACTGCACACCGACACATTGCTTTAATGGTTGGAAGAGTTAATGAGGTGACTGAGGAGACAGAAAATGCATGGGATATTTTCCTAGTGGAAAAAGAAAAACAAGAAGAATACATGATCCACAAACCTATAAAGGTATATTGGAAAGAAAGAGACAAGGGTAAAGGTAAAGTTGGTGGACCACCTAGTATCAAGGTTAAAGACAACTTACCCCCACCTCCTTTGATTACTCCACCAGTAAAAACAACAACTATAGAAGATCAACCGGAAACTGAGAGTATGGATGTAGAAGATGGTAATCCTAATCCTGAAGTCTTATATATTGTGGACGTTGATACTCAAAAGATCAACATTGTGGTAGACAAAGATATAGTTGGTAAGACTAACATGGCTAGTGAGCCTCCGGTAGCTGAGAAAACTGATAACACATAGGAGAAACCGACAAATGACAAAGAGAAAAAGGTAGAGACTCAGACTCAAACCGAGAGAATGCAACAAATAGAGAAACAAATAGAGCAAAAGGCTCCTGAACAGGAATAGCAATAGGAACAGGAATAGAAGGAAACAGTGCCACCGACAACTAGAGAAGTAGAAAAACCATTGCTTAAGGAAATGCAGACACAAACAGACCTGCCAGAGGTCAATACAAGCTTGTTTACTTCCACTGGTGGTACTCAAAATCTAGGTTCATCATTAGGCTACAAATCAACTAATGTGACTAAGGTACTATTGGATTCAATTAAAAAGATATCAGACTGCAGCTCACAAGCTTATAAGGCAATAGATGATACCATACCAATTTTGAAGGTAATTGCTCCTAATTGTAATATAGACAATAAAGATTCTTTAGGACAACTTGATACCTTGTGTAAATATATCACATAAAACATTGAGAAAATAAAGGAAGAGACATTGAAGGATAAAGTAAAAATTGAAAAGCAGAAATTCTTTGATGAGCAAATAAAGAAGTGTAACAGAGATTTTGACACACTTCTACCAGAATTGTGTAACTTACTGAAAGAGTACAAGACTCTATACAAAGACACCTGTAAGACAAACTTTTTGACTGTAGATATAGATAAAAAGATGAGCAAGGTACAGGATGAAATCAATAATCTTGCAGATAATTTTGTCAACTCACCTAATAGACTATCAGTTTTTGAGGAGAAGATAACAAATTTTGAAGAAGATTTACTTAAATTGGAAAGAGAAAAAGAGAGAATAGTGAATAAGGAAAAACATCTAAGATTAAAACTAAGTCCAAGATTGGACTATCTAGCATCACTGTGGAAGGAAGTATCTGAGGCACTGATACAGGGATAGAAAACACTGACAGAGCATTTGCAGCATCTCACCGGTATAGTTAAGAGAACAGAAACAACAATAAGAGATAGTAAAAAGTTTATGGAGAGTATAAACTTGGTTTTGGCAAATCTATTTCAAATTGTAACTACCCAGTTACAAGGTTGAAACTACAAACTCTACTGACATCTTGACAACCTTTGTCATTGATGCCAAAGGGGGAGTAGTGGGATGAGAAAATTCAACATCACAGGAATCATATGCTCAGGGGGAGCACACACATTTTTGGTACCATTTTTGGACTTCACATTTTTGGATAATTTTTGGATACACTTTTAAAATTTCTCATGAGTGTTGCCATCAATGCCAAAGGGGGAGATTGTTGGCATATGCACACTCCAATGAGACATTATATGTGATTGAAGGTTTTGTCATTGATGGCAACCTTGCAATCCTATGGCTCCGGCAAGGCATTATACCGGCAAGGCATTACACCGACAAGTTAGTGCACCGGCATCACCAAATCACACTCTACACTGGCACTCAGGACACTGGTACCGGCACAAAGAAATAAATTATACTGACACAGAGGCCGACAGGATTTTGTTATATTATATTTTGTTTATTATTGAAAAAATTTGCAAGCCGACTTGGCATGTTGTAAAATGACTCTTATATATAAAAGAGCTCATTGTAGATATTTTGTAAGGAAGTAAGTGAAGAAAGTGATGTATGTGAAATATTAAGGCAGACCTATTATGCAAAATATAGGTTGAAGGGTTTATGTAAGAAGCAAAGCAACAACTGGTACTGGATTAGGCATTATAGATGCTATTGTAAAGCAGTACAAGATATTGGATTTGTATAATCCACATTGTAAGTCAATGAGACTTTCCATTGAGCGGTGAGCTCTAGGCAGTTGGCCTTCCTACATGTGCAGGCCCCTATTGTAAGTAATATTCTCTTATTGGCTAGTGAGTGAATATTGTGGGTCACAAATCCCACCGAGGTTTTTCCCACACTGGGTTTCCTTGTTAAATCCTTGTGTTATGGTGTGCTTTTCATGTGGATGTTCTTAATTCTATTTATTACATTATTTCTTGCATACTGGTACATTATTATAATATGTTCTACATGTTTTACGTTAAGAAATTCTAATTACCAGTTAGATACTGATCCACCCTTCCCTCTCAGTATCTATGGGATTCCTAACACTGGAAACTCTATGTGTAGTGGTTGAGTGTCCTCAAGCGGAGCTTCAGCAAGTTGATCAGCAATTACCTATCCTTTTATGGCTTTGCATTCCACATATTCAATGTCAAACTCTCTAAGGATCATGACCCATTTCGATAGTCTTCCTGTAAGTGTTGCCTTATTGAGAAGATACTTGAGTGGATCAATTTTGGCCACTAGCTTGACTGAATGTGCTAGCATGTAGTGTCTCAATTTTTGTGATGCAAAGACTAACGCCAAGCATGATTTTTCTATTATAGTGTAGTTCATTTCATAAGACACCAATGTCCTGATGATGTAATAAATAGCTTGTTCCTTTTTATTGTCATCCTATTGCGCTAGAAGTGCCCCTAGTGATGAATCAATTGCTGATATATATAAGATTAGTGGTTTACTCTAAATCGGTGGCATCGATATCAGTGGATTTGATAGGTACTCTTTTATCTACTGAAGATGTTGTTTGCACTACTGATCCCAGTTGTATATTACTCCTTTTCTCAATACCTTTGTGAAAGGTTGAGCTTTGCTTGCTAGCTGAGAAATGAATCGTCTGATAGATTGGAGACGTCCCTATAGACTTCTCATTTGACTGATGTCCTTCGGGGTGGCATTTCCATTATAGCTTGAACCTTCTTAGGATCAATCTTGATTCCCTTCTTTGAAATGATATAGCCAAGTAGTTTACCAGATGTCACTCCAAATGCACACTTCTTTGGATTTAACCGAAGTTTGAACTTTTCCATTTTGTTGAGTATAGGACCTAACTCTTGAATATGCATTGATCTTTTCATAGTCTTCACTAAGGTGTCATCAACATAATCTTCCATATTCTTATGCATCATGTCATGAAAAATAGTTGTATCTTCTCTTTGATAGGTTGCTCCTGTGTTCTTTAGCCCAAATGGCATGACGTTCCAGCAAAACGTTCCCCATGCACAGGTGAAAGCTGTCTTTTCTTGATCTCCAGGAGCTATTTTGATTTGATTGTATCCGAAGAATCTATCCATTAGTGAGTACATCTCATACCCAGCAGTCATGTCGACTATCATATCAATATTTGGTAATGGAAAGTCATCCTTCAGACAAGCTTTGTTAAGATCTCTGAAGTCAGTGCAAACTCTGATAGACTTGTCTGCCTTTAACACAGGTACTATGTTTGAAATCCATTCAATGTAATCTATAGCTCTAATGTATCCATCTTTGAGCAGTTTTTCTAGTTCATCCTTGACTAATAGTGCTACATGTGGGTGCATCTTACAGAGTTTTTTCTTAACTAGTTTTACTCCTGGTGTAATTGAAAGATGGTGCATAATGAGATCAAGATCCAAGCCTTAAATATTAGAGTACATCCATGCAAAGCTTGTTTTCTTTTCTAAGAATAGCTAAGTGAACTCCTTCAATTCTTCTGCTGATAGTGATTGAGCTACATGAATGATGTGTGGTGTCTCTTGACTCCCAATGTTCACTGGGTGAGTTGGCTCGATCAATATGGAGGACCTTTCCTAGAAATGACTTGGCAGTATATCAAGTATCTCATCTTTAGGTGCCTCAGAGAGGTTTTCACCTTTAGGTACATCCTTTATTTTCTCTTTTTTAGATTCTGACACCGCCACAATGTGGTTTTCGCCATTAGATATTTTATTTTTATTTTTCTTATTTTTACGACTAAGATACTTGATATCCACTTTAGTCATGTTTTCACTATGTTCACTAGTGGAAGTGTCTATAGGTTCAACTGCATTGAGATAATAGGCTAACGTTTAGTCATTGGCAAAAGTAGGTATATTCATGGGTTGGTTTTGTAAAGTACAGTCAATCAATTCAGGATGTACTAAGGATAAATCTTGGATAGGTTCAAGAGCGTTCACGGTATTGTTATCACAATGGTGGATCAGAAAGTTGAGTTCCAGAAGAATACCTTGCATAAGTGTCTCGAGACTAGGAAGAGTTAGATCATGATTATTAAAGTTCACGTCATTATTTAGTTGATCTAATCTAATAGACATACTTGTAATGTCGTTCACTATGCCAGACTAGACGTCATATTGTGGTTTAACAACTATAAGATCAGTAGATAGATTTTCATTGTTTGTATTAGTTGATTCAAAATTTGAGGCTGAGTAGATATTGTCCTGAATAGGACTATCATCAGATTCATCAGGTGAAGTTTTCAAGTCTTCTTCAAGTGATTTAATAAGGGTATGTATGGTATCAACACCAACATCTTTAATACTACAAGTTCCTTCATGTTGTGGTTCATTTGTCACTTGTATCTGACACACCTGTTGACATGATCTTGATGTTTCTGTGATTTGTTGTCATCTACTCCATTCAGCTTCTTCTGGACTGATAACTAGTTCTTTTTTTGTAGCTTCCAATTCTTCTTGTGTAGTGCTATACCTGATTTGTTCTATTTTAGGATAGGGTACATAGATGAGAATCTTTCTAGTATTCTTCCTTCTTTCAGTCCTTGTTCTTTATTTGCTTGTCTCTTTTGTCTAATTTCCTATATTTCTTTCTCTAGTTTTATGCGCATTAACTCTTGAGTATCATCTATGACACCGCTAGACTCATTTGGAGTTCCTGTAGTGTATGTGTCTGAGAGGTGGTCGGGACCCCATTCATACTCGTTTGAATCAGTCTTTGAATTGTCTACTTTCCACTTGCTAGTATATGTGACTGGAACTTTTAGTCATGCAAACAATTCTTTGATTCTTACTACATGTCTTATATCTTTTGGGACCTCAACTTCTTGTATTATTGTAGTTGACACCATCGAAGCTTGAGCACTGACTATTTCTTCTTTCTTGACTGGTGATTCCTCTTTCTCTTTTCTACACTCTGATTTTGTTTGTTGAGTGTCTACTTCTTGTAATGTTAAAGGCAATATTCTTTTCTGCCACTTAGACTTAGAAACATGTTTTTGGTTTGATGTCTTTTTCAGATTATATCCCAATCCAGCCTTATCATTTTTGGATTTGGTTTGTAGCTGAATTGGTTCAGTAATACCTTCATTTTGTTTTCCCAGAGGACCAATACTTGAGTACCCCATGTGTTGAATCATTTTGTAGCCAGGACCATATTGGTTTGAGGAAATCTCACAATTTCATACCTCCTCATTTTGACTAGGCTTTTATTGTTATTTTCTTGCCAGGATCAATGACATTTTTCAGAGAATCCTAGTTGTGTAAGCAGATTGTAAGTACAAATATTCAACCCTGTGCCTCCATCTATCAAAACACATTTGACTCTATGTTTGTGGATCATGGCTTCAATATGCAATGGCAGGTTATGTGGATGATTTAGTGAGTTGTCACCTTCTTTAGAGAAGGTCAGATAGTGAGGTGAAGTCAAATGACCCACCATAGACTGAAACTGATCAATGTCTAAATCTTTTGGAATGTTGGTGGTGAGCAATGCTTTTTCTAGGATCTCTTTGTGAGAATATGAGAGTTTTATCAATTCAAAGATTGAGATTTGAGCATTTGTCCTTTTTAATTGCTCAACAATGCTATATCCAGAAGATGATGATGAAGTTAACCATTTAAATTTGTCCAAGGTTGATTCTTTTTGTTTGTTTGGCAAGGATGGTAGGTTTGATGTTGTTTGGGCTGAGTTAGAAGAACTAGCTCCTTGGAGGATGACTTTCTTCTAAGAACAGGTGAGAGCTCTTGCATATTGTGATTCATTTGGTTTATCTTAGACTATAATCACATTGCAATATTCTGAGTGGGAAGGCTCAATCATGTTGATAACATTGTCCTAACTGGTATAAGTATAATTTACCTTGGCACCTCCTTTGGTCTTTGAAGAATCACCTTGTTCATAAATAGGCAAAGGGTCTTTAAATGCTTTATGATCTGCATTAGTTGGATGATTTCCAACAACAACTTTACCAACGTCTATGAGATCTTGAATCTCACGTTTTAGCTTCATGCAATTGTTTATGTTATGACCTTTATTCTGATGGAAGTCACAGTATTCATTTTCTCTCCACCATCTTGGTTTGACTTTTGGATCATATGGTCTGGAGTTATCTGGTAGTGTTATCAAGTTGTTTGCCAATAGAGTTTTGAAAGTGGATTCATACGATTCTTCGAGAGGATTAAAATCACGCTTAGGTTTGGAAAGCCAAGGCTTTTCTTTGAACCATTCTTTTGTTTTCTTTGGCAGATTTTTTGTTGTAGCCTCAGTAGCTTTAAGTGGCTGTGTACCACTAGCCAAGTTGAATATTGTGGATTTTGAGCTGGCTTTGACAATGTCTACTACTTCATCATTAACAACATTCTTGTTATTGTCTTTGTCAAACTTCCAATACTTGTTCTTCTCTTTAGAGCTAGGTCCTGGTTGTGTTTCTTTCCAAGGCATGATATCCCCTTTCTTTATGAGCACATCTTCCATTCGAATGACATTATCTACCATTTTGTTAAATGATGGGTTTACTTGCATTTGTATACTATATTTTAGTTTGGGGACCAAGTTATTGACAAATATATCCATTTTCTTAGAGTCTGGGATAGGTCATGGATACCTAGAGAACATATTTCTCCAGCGTTGGAGGAAAGTAAGAAGAGGTTCCCCTATTTTCTGTTGAGTATTACAAAGATCTATCATAGTCACAGGATGTCCAATGTTGTATGAATATTTTTGTAAGAATAGTTGGATTAGTTCTTCAAATGTTTTTATTCCTTTGGGTAGACTTGAGAACCATTCCATTGCTTCACCCCCTAAACTCCTTGGAAAAAGGTGCATGAGGTACGTTTGATCATGCATGAAATCCATACAGGCAACACAAAACTCTCTGACATGTTATTGAGGATCCAAGGTACCATCATACTTATCAAATTTTGGGATCTCCACTCATGAGGGAAATGGAGGTATGTATAGATTCTTGTCAAATGGAAAGGGACATATTGTTTCTAGAGAATATTGTTTTGGGGACTTGTCCTTATTCTTTAGTTCTGTGACCTCCATTCATAAAGCTAGTAATTGTTTGTGTACCATGAGTATAGGTGATTCTTTCTTTTTTGTAACAAGTGTCTGAACATCATATCCAGTAGGAAGTTTAACACCTTGTTTTGCTAGTTCTAAGAAATACTCTTCCTTCTCTCGGGTCATGATAGCTTTCATCATTTTTCTAAAGTCTTTGTCCTTTTGACAGTCAAGGATTTCTTTTTCTGGAGGTTCAGTGTCTTTGTCAGCCTCACTTGATGATGAGGAATCATTATCATTTTTGGGAATGTTATTATTGTCCTTGTTTCCGTCATTTTGTTCTATCTCATATATAGTGGGAGATTTAGGCTCATCAAAAATTAGTCTGCCTAATGACGACGGTATGTCAATAAGTGGATCCCTTTCATAAAATGGATTGTTAGTGTATGAAAAGGGTATTTCTTTGCCTTTGGCTTCTTTCTTACAAGAACTCCTGGTTTGTGTAGGCATTTTTATGGATTAGTGTGACCTAAAGTTGTTTGTGATGTAGAAGTCAAGATCAATTTTAGAGCTAGTTGTTCAGTTAATATAATGTTTGGGAGAAACAACTGAGATTCAAAGTGGTTTTAGGAATGATCTATCCTATATAAGACATTTACCTAAGTTGATTCTAAGCATAGTGTAAGATTCAATCTAGTTTTAAGAATGATCTATCCTGTATAAGAAGTTATCTAAGTGACTAAAATTTGATAGGTAGTTGATTGAACTAGCTGAAAGATGATCGACCAAATTGTACAATACAAATGGCAGAGGTACACTATCTTGATCTATTTATGCTCAGGAAAATTGATAACCAGTATTATATTCATTGTAAGTTGTTTTTAGGCAAGTTTGATTGTTCTATTCTGACAAAACCAGAGACTTGTACAACAAGATTTTTTGAACCGGATGACAATTTAGCAGCTACAAGATGACAAAAGTTTTGTTTTGTATGAGTTGCTACCTCATACCGTACAATAGATGGGTATGTGCAGGATGACAAAAGACTCAGAGCAGTTATGTTTCGTACGACATAGGATACAGAACCAGATGATAGATTAAAATGATTCGTACAACACAGGATCGGGTCTAGGATGACAAACCAGAAAACTTGTATGACATAGGATCAAGTGCAGCATGATAAATTATCAAACTCATACGACTGTTCATAGGATGGAGCCTAGAAATTCTGAGTTTTTTTGAATGCTGAGTATGACAATTGAGTATGACCAATTTGGAGATGGATTGATTTTGGACCAGGATACAAAATTTTGACTTAGGACAGACTAGTTTCTGACACAGACAGAGTTTCAACTTAGGATGACTAATTTCTGATGCAGACAGAGTTTTGACTTAAGATGGACAAGTTTCTGACACAGACAGAGTTTCAACTTAAGATGGACTAGTTTCTGACATGGACATAGTTTCGACTTAGGATGGACTAGTTTCTAACACAGACAATGTTTCAACTTAAGATGGACAAGTTTCTGACACAAACAGAGTTTCAAATCACTGAGTTGTTTCTTGTCTTCTCCAATTTTGGTATTTCAATTTTTGTTTCAGGGATGAAAACACAGAAAACAAGTAGTATGTATAGTGACTCCAATCACAGCATGCAAACCCTAAGGAATTTGGTGAGGAAAGAAAACCTTTGCTTGTAGACTCAAGTACATACCCAATAGCTAAGCAAAATACATCCATTGAGTCTCACGCAATGGATTCTCAATGCCGTATTATCTGACTCCAAATGCTGATGGGGGCACGAAATGACAAGTATCTTGGGAGAGTTACTATCTCTCTTGCACAAAGATTATCCCCCTTTCGAAGATGAACCAGGTAGCCTCTAATTTTAATTGGAACTAGTTAGGGATCTGTCGGTGTGTCAAGGTATAAACTCAATTAAGAGGTCTCCCAGCCTTGAAAACCAAGGTTTAATATACCCGAATGTATGGAGGAGAGCTATTCTCGAGCACTATCATTGACTTGATTTTCATCAAATCACATTTATTTTATAGTGGGTTGGAGTACTTGGCATTTACCTGTTCCCACTTAGGTCGTTCCCCTCACACTGGGCATAACAACTTTAAGAGTTTTTCAACCCCTTGAGAGGGCAGGTCCGCTAAAGATGTACAAATCTCAAACAAAGAAAAAGCCTCAAGGGTTTGGATTTTTGATTGTCTAGAAAAAGACAAGAGCATACTCTCCTACATCTCAGAATCTTCTAAAAACACAAAAGATAGATTTGTTCTTTAACTAGATAGCAAGTTAGGTTCCTAAAAAATGAATTTAAAGAATACATGATGTTTAGTCTATTCTCCTTAGGCAAACTACAAATACAATGAATCAGTAGTCATATTGTCTTTATGCGACAAGCATATTCTTTGACAAGCATTGTATAAAAACTGATTAGGCTGTGAAAAATTCTGAGATAGACAGATAAACAGTCAAGGTCAATCGTCAGAATAATAAAAAAATAATGAAAATTTGCCTCTTTTTTAAAAAAAAATTTTACTAGAAAATACAGAGTTGTACAACAGTATGAAAACTCATATGATACATGATCCCAACTCGTACAACACAGGATTCCAATTTTTATGACACTTGCAGTTTGTCATTTCAGCCTATGGGAATTGTTGTACGAGATGTATGAACGAAAAATCAAAAAATTTGAAATCTAGAAAATAACAACAAAATAAGTAGTCAATCTTGGAGGCCAAAAAATGTAGTCTTTTGCCCCACGGTGGGCGCCAGATGTGTGTGTGTGAAAAAGTTGTCTATAGATGCAAGCACAACACTTCAATTAAGTCATTATATGCATGGTTAGTAATCAATAATCAATAAGTAATAAACCATATCAAAGCAACTAATTGCCTTCTAAAAGATGCGAGTATAAGATTGCTCTCAGATTGTCATAAGCAATACCAGTGACTAGACTACACCAAGACAAAGGATTTTAATCTAAATGATATTAACTATATGGATACAAGATGGATGAATAATTCAAGCAAATAATCAATTCAAGCAATAATGGATGTAAGCAATGATGGATGAGTAAAATGGATGCAAATAATCTTAAAAAGTACAATAATCTTCAATGACTCCAGAGCAAAATTAGCGTGATAATAATCTCCAAGCATGTTCTCAAAAATCTCTGGGGTAAATTGGAATGAGAGTTGAAGGCTGAATTTAGAGAATCACAAAAGAGAAAAACTCAATTTAGAATTAATTGAAAATAATTGAGAAATCAGGTTCAGTTAACCTTGAGATAGATTCCAATTATGGTTTAATTGAAATGCATTCAAATTAGAAGTCCAAGTTGCATTGGAAATAATAATAAATCAATTCCATGCATTTGTGATAAAAATAGATAATTCTTTTATTTATTCAAGAAAAGAGTCTTTTCAATGCAACTCAACTTCTTTTTCTGAAAAGCTTTGAGTTCCAATTTTAGAGAATAATTCAATAATTCCATTTAATTGCTTTTCTGATTTCAAGTTCTAAATTTAGAAAAATAAATAATATCTCAAGTTTGATTTCTCTCTCAATTCAATTCTTTTATTTTAATTTCAATTCAACTCTTGCTTTGTAATTAATTCCTCTTTTATAATAAATTAATTCATTTTGCATGATTAAATGGCAATTTTATTAATTAATTAAATATGGAAGGATATTTAATAAATTAAAATAGGACAATTGATCAAAATGATATTCTTGGAAATGATTCAATTAATTAAATGAATTGAGTAATTGTTTTGCCATGTGATATTTGATGATTAAAGAATTAATAATGTGCTCAAGATTGATTTAAGTGCCCCTAGTGATGAATCAGTTGCTGATATATATAAGATTAGTGGTTTACTCTGAATCAGTGGCATCAATATCATTGGATTTGACTGGTACTCTTTTATCTGCTGAAGATGTTGTTCGTACATCTGATCCCAGTTGTATATTACTCCTTTTCTCAATACCTTTGTGAAAGGTTGAGCTTTGTCTGCTAGCTGAGAAATGAATCGTCTGAGGGATTGGAGACATCCCTATAGACTTCTCATTTGACTGATGTTCTTTGGGGGTGACATTTCCATTATAGCTTGAACCTTCTTAGGATCAACCTTGATTCCCTTCTTTGAAATGATATAGCCAAGTAGTTTACCAGATGTCACTTCGAATGCACACTTCTTTGGATTTAACCAGAGTTTGAACTTTTCCATTCTGTCGAGTATAGGACCTAACTCTTGAATATGCGTTGATATTTTCATAGTCTTCACTAAGATTTCATCAACATAATCTTCCATATTATTATACATCATGTCATGAAAATTAGTTGTAACTTCTCTTTGATAGGTTGCTCTTGCGTTCTTTAGCCCAAATGGCATGATGTTCCAGCAAAAGGTTCCCCATGCACATGTGAAAGTTGTCTTTTCTTGATATTCAGGAGCTATTTTGATTTGATTGTATCTGGAGAATTCATCCATTAGTGAGTACATCTCATACCCAGCAGTCATGTCGACTATCATATCAATATTTGGTAATAGAAATTCATCCTTCGGACAAGCTTTGTTAAGATCTTTGAAGTTAGTGCAAACTCAGATAGACTTGTCTGCCTTTGACACAGGTACTATGTTTCAAATCCATTCGGCGTAATCTATAGCTCTAATGAATCCAGCTTTGAGCAGTTTTTCTAGTTTATCCAGTGCTCAAGCTTCGATGGTATCGGCTACAATAATACAGGAAGTTGAAGTCCTTGAGGATATAAGAGATGAAGTACTAAGAATCAGAGAATTGTTTGCACCACTAAAACTTCCAGTCACATATACTGGCAGGTAGCAAGTAGACAATTCAGAGACTGATTCAAACAAGTATGAATGGGGTCCTGACCACCTCTCAAACACATCCACCACAGAAACTCCAGAAGAGTCTAGCAATGTCATAGATGATACTCAAGAGCTGATGCACATAAAACTAGAGAAAGAAATATAATAAATTAAACAAAAGAGACAAGAAAATTATGAACAAGGACTGAAAGAAGGAAGAATACCAGAAAGCTTCTCATCTATGTACCCCTATCCTAAAATAGAACAAATCAAGTATAGCACTACACAAGAAGTGTTGGAAGCTACAGAACAAGAACTAGTTATCAATCCAGAAGAAGTTGAATGGAGTAGATGACAACAAATCATAGAAACATCAAGATCATGTCAACAGCTGTGTCAAATACTAGTGACAAATGAACCAGAACATGAAGGAACTTGCAGTATTAAAGATGTTGGTGTTGATACCATACATACACTTATTAAATCACTTGAAGAAGACTCAAAAACTTCACCTGATGAATCTAATGACAGTCCTATTTAGGACAATATCTACTCAGCCT
Source organism: Cryptomeria japonica (assembly GCF_030272615.1). Lineage (NCBI taxonomy): Eukaryota > Viridiplantae > Streptophyta > Pinopsida > Cupressales > Cupressaceae > Cryptomeria > Cryptomeria japonica. Next base: position 264,079,142 of record NC_081410.1, read on the forward strand.
TAAATTTTGAATAAGCTAATACAAACAAAGAAAATCTATCTATTGATCTTATCGCTATTAAACCACGATATGACGTCTAGTCTGGCATAGTGAACAACATTGCAAGTATGTCTATCGGATTAGATCAAATAAATATTAACGTGAACTTTAATAATCATGATCTAACTCTTCCTGGTCTCGAGACACTTACACAAGGTATTCTTCTGGAACTCAACTTTCTGATCTGCCACTGTGAAAACAGTATTGTGAACGCTCTTGAACCTATCCAAGATTTATCCTTAGTACATCCCAAATTGATTGACTTTACTTTACAAAACTAGCCCATGAATATGCCTACTTTTTCTAGTGACTATACATTAGCCTATTATCTCAATGTAGTCGAACCTATAGACTCTTCCACTAGTGAATAGAGTGAAAACATGACTAAAGCGGATATCAACTATCTTAGTCACAAAAACAAGAAAAATAAAAAGAAAAAATATGATGGCGAAAACCACATTTTTGCGGTGTCAGAATCTAAAAAAGAGAAAATAAAGGACATACCTAAAGGTGAAAACCTCTTTGAGGTGCCTGAAGGTGATATACTTGATATACTGCCAAGTCATTTCCAGGAAAGGTCCTCCATATTGATCGAGCCAACTCAACCAGTGAACATTGGGAGTCAAGAGACAACACACATCATTCATGTAGCTCAATCACTATCAGCAGAAGAATTGAAGGAGTTCACTAAGCTATTCTTAGAAAAGAAAATAAACTTTGCATGGATGTACTATTATATGCCAGGCTTGGATCCCTATCTCATTGTGCACCATATTTCAATTACAAGTGATGCTCTCTTTAATCTTATTAGAAGTGGAAGAATGAGATTATCTTATCTTTGAGTAAGCCTAGAGATCCTAGACCTATTTCTCCTCCTCATGATGGACTTGGTATCCTTCCTACACCTTCTATTCCTCCTATATATGCTTCAGTTCCACCTCCTACATCTTAAAAAGGGAAGCACTTGACATCTCCTATTTTCAACCTAGTACACCTTCTCCTATTCCTCCTTTAAAGGAATAAAAGAAGTATATTTACATTGATCCTAAACCTTCACAACCCTCAACTAAGACTAAAATAAAACATTGTGCAAGAAAACACCGATGGAGACATTGTGCTAAGGCTCATGAACTAGACTCTCAACCCATTTCCTCCCCTAAGACATCAAATGTTGACAATCCCATTTTTCCAACCTTTGCCTAACCCTAGGAAGGAAGTTCAACCTAAATCACTAAGATTAAAAATGCTTAAGAAAGATGATGGTAGATGTTTTATTCATATTAGAGATCCTACTTTTATTAATCTTGATGAAGAAATGGGTGAAAATGATGTTCATGATAACAATGATGATGCTAATGATCAAAATGACCTTGTTGACATTGACAATGGTTTATTTAAACAATTTTCAAAAGCATTAATCCTAGCTCCTAGTGATAGACAAAGTGACTCATCATTAGAGCATGGTCCTTGTTTGGAACTTGTATTAGCTCCATCTACTATGCTCAAAATTTATCCTCTAGGATATTGTCCACCTTCCCAAAACAATATTCAGGAAGATTGGGAGGTAGATGATTTGAATGATTAGCTTTTTTCTTGTCGTAGATTATCTCTCCTCTCTTGCTTATTAGTAATGTGTTTCCCTCGTGATGTGTTTTTCTATTATGTTAGGTTCTCTTTGGATTACCCTTATCACTTTGTTGGTGCAAGGTAATAAAGAGGCCGAATCTATTATGGCATTCTTCTATTTGTTTTCCCTTGTTTTTTCTACTTGGGGATGATGTAAATCATTGAGATCTCTTTTGGTCTCTTCCATGTTGACTCAAAAGACACATGTTCTCTTCTTCCTTTGTGTTTATGGTTCCACTACCTTTGCGGGATGAGGTCAATTCAATCAAAATATTTCATGATATACATTATTTATCATAAGAGCATAATGACCCCAGAGTTAGTGTATCCCTTATGTGTTTTATGTTTTTTGACCATTATCCTTTGATTTTTCCTTTCTTAGGGGAATATCATTATGGTAACCTACTTGTCTTTTGGATGCATTCTAATCTAAATAAATTTCTCTCAATAAAGTATATGCAATCACTTTAACATGGGGGCATACACTCCACTCAATGTTTCACTTTATGCACACACATTATCACATGTCTGGATACTCAAGTTACTTTCCAAACTAATCCTTTTTCTTTGTAATTTGGTATTTTCTTTTTGATGACTCATAGTAAGTGAACCTTACTAGGCTAGTAGTCATTATTCTCTCTCTTTTTCCTCTTTTTTTGATGTCCCTATTATCTTGATGTTAAAGTAGTAAGATCCTAAAGACCCTTGGGGGCTTTATGTGTCTTGTCTCTTTGATATTGTGAAAGTTTTCAATGCAAACCTTTGTACTTTACCATGAGTATGCTTAGTCTCATAATCATGTTAAAGTGGGGGATAAATGTAACATCCTAAATTGTAATCCCTTGCAATTTTATCCTCACTTGGTCCCTCACTTTGGTATTCGTCCCCTAAGGCCTGAGTGAAGCCCTAATTTTTCTCACACTATGTATTTCACTTAAAATTTCATGATCCTCACTTCCTTCCCTAAGATCCTAGGCCTCTAATGTCCAAGACTAGGGTGCCCATGACCTAGTACTCAAGGACTAGAGTACCTAGTGCCTTGGTCATCTTCAAAAGGGCCCATTTTGGAGCCTCATAAAAATAACATGAATTAAGAAGGAACCTAGATCCCGTGTTGGCTCATGTCAATTTTTTTTTTTGACTGGCATGTATAAAGGAGATCTACCTCTCTCATTTCTAACCTAACAAATTCAAGATCTTAATTACAGTTCTGAAAAATTCAAGTGAAAAATCAATCAATCTTATTTCAAGCATTAGAGCAGAAGTAAAGTCAAGATTCAAGCATTGGAGATGACATTCATGTTCTATGTTTTATGAATACTATCTACATGAAACCCTAATTCCTTGTGAAGACAAATAGAACTTCATAAAGAGGTATATCATTAGTGTCTCAGACATTTTCAGCATTTTCCTCAAAAGGAAATCATTTCCATTACAATACTTCATTTACATTTCAATTCTATTTCATGGTTAATTCCAAAACTGGGTTTTGAACTAAGGCAAACCCCTCTTCCCAACCATTTTCCCTTCTCTAGTGTGTGGAGGAATAGGTACAAAGCTTTAATTTTTAGGTTTGACATTATTTGCAAAGATGAATAGGTTCCCTTTTATATGATGAAAATTTCAGAGGACAAGAGCGATGGGCATTCTGGTCTTGACAATTTAGGTCGACCTTTTGGGAATAGATCTAAACTTTCACATATTGCTCAGATCTAGGTTCATTTCTCTGTTTGATTACTTTAGCTCATGGTTTACAACATAATTGCTTCTTACACACATTTAACCTAATTTTATAATTATTAATCAAATCAATTTTGTTTAAAGGGAAAGAAGAGGCACATCTAAAACCCTTGGAATCTTATTAGCATCTTGGTCTATTAGACTTGAATCTATCAAATTCCATCTTTCCCTAATGTGAAGGTCTCTAAGCAAAAAGTAGTGGTTTTACTACATTAATGAGTGAAACCCTAATTTTTCACCTATTTGTTTGCTTTCATTGCAAAAAATCGAGCCATTGGGCAAAATCTTGTCCCCTTAAGAAGGGTAAGAACAACAAGAATGATAGTAGTGTGAAGAAGAAATGGCAAACGAAAGAAAAAGGAGACCCATCAGTAGAGTGTGATCCAGATAAGGAAGTGATTGAGCTAGAAAAGGAGGTGAAGAAGGATGGGAATAGTAATAATAAAAATCCTACTTATGTTTGTTCTAATAATCAAATAGAAAGTACTAAAGAAGATGAGCAAAGAATAGAGGTTAATAATAATAATGTTCTGGAGGACCAAGAGGTAGGGTCAGTTAGTCAGGAGAAAGTAGAGGAGAGTCCCAATGATGATATGTCTGCATCATCTCATACAAAAGCAAGTGAGGAAGAATTCAATGAAGTGCAGGATTTTAACCTTTCTAATCTTGAGCCTCTGTTGCTATTGACCAATGGAAGCCCAAAGCTATTTCAATGTAAAACCCCATCACATAGTGTGGAAATCAAAGTCTTGGAAGGAAATCTTAGGATTCTTGGTACGAAAGAAGGAAAATCGAATAAGGAGGGACCCAACGGAGGTATCGCAACTAGAAGCAAGAATAAGAAAAAGGCAGATGTTGGAAGCCAAAACAAAAGGTAGGGGAGACCTTCTCTAAAACATCAGAGGGAACAAGAAAGTTGGAAGAACCGTGCTGATGGAACACAGAGTTCCATCGAGTCAGCCCTATCCCCAGTTAAAGTATGAAGATAATTTTTTGGAATATAAGAGGGTTGAATGCCCCTCATAATCAAGATGTGTTATGTAATATTATAAGAGATCATAAAATAGATGTGGTCCTTGTTCAGGAAACTAATATGTGTAAGGATAAAGTGGAAAGTATTAGAATTTTTATAAATAATGGAGTTATAGGATCTAGTTCAAAGGGAGCCTCTAGAGGAACAATGATCTTTTGGATCCAAAAAACTATTAAAGGAAAGGAAATTATTTCTAAATTTAATAGGAACTCTATGCAGCTTGAGCATATCAAGGATAACTTTGTCTGGGTTTTAACCAATGTCTATGCGCCTAATACCAAAACCAGGAGAGCTAAATATTGGAGAAGCCTTGCTGAAGATAGACTTAACTTTGTAGATAAAAGCTAGATAATAATGGGAGATTTTAATACTCCGCTAAAAGAGGAAGAGAAGATGGGAGGCCCTCCCTTGCATCTTGATTGTAAACAAGATCTTATGGATTTCATTAATGATCAAGCTCTTATGGATGTGGATCTCCAAGGGATTAACTATACCTGGACTAATAGAAGAACTAAAGCTGATCTTATTCAAGTTAAGTTAGATAGAACCTTGATTTTTCCTGAGTGGTTATCAAAGTATAGTTGTTCTTTGGTGTCTGTTATCAAGATTGGTTCGGATTATTACCCTATTTCTTTCACTGCCAATTCTTTTTCTGCTAAAAGAAATTTCCCTTTTAGATTTGAAAAAGTGTGGTTATCCCATCCTTCTTTGGAAGCTTGTGTTGCAGATTGGTGGAGTTCTAAGGTTGAGGGAATGAATCTTTTTAGAATAGCTAAAAAGCTCAATATTATAAAGGCTAAAATCAAAATTTGGAACAAAGAGATCTTTGGGGATATCTTCAAGAGTAAAATTCAAATTAAAACTGAAATAAAAGAAGTTCAAGATAAAATCCAAGGGGATGGGCTTTCTGAAGAGTTGAGGTTTGTGGAAAATGATTTGTTGTCTAAATACCACACCATTATTTATAATGAAGAGACTTTCTAGAGACAAAGATCAAGATCCTTGTACTTGAAGGAAGGTGATAAAAATACCTAGTTTTTTCACTTAACTAGTCTTAAGCATAGGGGGGTTAACAGGATATCTAGGTTATCCTATAATAGAGGGATTTTAATGGAGGATAATGATATAAGAAAGGAAGCTCTGGACTATTTTAGCACCCTTCTAGGAGAAGTGGATAACCTAGATGCCATTAACCAAAACCTCATGTTGCAAGTTATTCCTTCTACCTTGACCGAGGAAGACAATAAACATTTGTCCTGAATTCCTTCTAGTCAGGAAATCAAAAAGGCAGTGTTCTCTTTTCAGGGAGATAAGTCTCTTGGACCGGATGGTTTCCCTATGTTATTTTTCCAATCCTTTTGGCATATTGTGGAGACTGGTATCTGTAAAGGAGTTAAAGAATTCTTTGGTTCTAGAAGGATTTTAAAAGAACTGAATGCGACCTTCATTGTCCTAATTCCGAAGATCTCTGGAGCTGATTCTCTTAATAAGTTTAGACCTATTAGTCTCTGCAACTCTGTTTAAAAGATTTTGTCTAAGGTTATTACCTCTAGACTGCTGGATATTCTTCCCAAAATTATCTCTACCCAGCAAAATGGTTTTGTCCCTGGTAGACAGATTCTGGACTCCATTATTTCAGTTCATGAAAATATTCATTCTCTAATAGTGGCTAATAATCAGGGTTTTTTTCTTAAACTAGATATGCATAAAGCTTATGATAGACTGAATTGGCAGTTTCTCTTAAGGATTATGAAAGCCTTTGGATTTGGAGAAAAAGTTATCCATCTTTTCTCTCAATTGATGGAAACTTCCTCTTTTGTTGTTGTTTCAATGGATCCCCCTCAAGTTTCTTTAAAAGCTCTAGAGGTCTTAGATAGGGGGATCCCATCTCCCTAATATTGTTTACTATCTTAGTTGAAAGTTTGGGTAGATTTATTTTTAAAAATGTGGAAGAAGGCAAGCTTAAAGGTCTAAAACCTTCTTCCTCCAATTTAACTTGTACTCATGAATAGTTTGTTGATGACTCTATCACTGTGGGGGAAGCTACCACTAGGGAAGCTAAAAATATGAAGAATGTTATGAATATTTATGAATTTACTTCTGGTAAAAAAATTAATTGGGATAAGAGCTCTTTGTTCTTTATCAACACCCCTATTCAAAGACAATTAAGGATTGAAAGAATTCTTGTTTGTAAAATAGTTGAGCTTCCCTCTACTTATTTGGGGCTTCCCCTTTGTATTAAGCCTGTGGATAATTTTTGGATTAAGTTGGTTGACAGATTCAACTCCAAATTAGCTAGCTGGAAAGGGGTAGTCCTTAGTCAAGCAGGCAATGTTACGCTGCTCAAAGCCACTCTCCAAAACTTGCTTGTTTATGCCCTCAATTTGTTTAAAATCCCTAGGAAGTTTGCGGAAGCAATTGAAAGAATCTAGAAAAAGTTTCTTTGGTCAAGAGTGGAAGTGAAGAATAGAATTCCCCTTATTGCCTGGAATAAAATCTGCTCTCCTAAGGCCTCTGGGGGGTTGGGTTTAAGGAATATAAGCTCTATGAATAATGCCTTATTAGCTAAAAAAAATTGGAGAATGAAAGGAGGGAAAGAGAGTGGAATTTAATCTGGAGAAATAAATATCTTCACATGCAACCTTCCAAGGAAGAATTTTTAGATAAATCTTTTATTGTTGAAGGTTCTACAATATGGAATGCAGTTCAATCGGCCAAAACTTGAGCTACAACTGGTAGAATGTGGAATTTGGGGAATAGTAGAAGTATAAGATTTTGGGAAGAAAGATGGATTATGGATAAACCCTTGGAGTAAATTCCAATCCTTTATGATTGGAAAGATTGGTTCAAAAGAAGGTATGGCGGTTTGGTCAGAGATTACTAGAGAAATGAGAAATGGATTGATTTTAGCTAGCAGTGTCAGGGGTTAAATTTTCTTGAGATTGTGCTTTCTTCTAAAATTCTAAGAGACAACAAAGAGGATAGGTTGATATGGAGGGAAACCTCAGATGGGAAGTATTCTATGTCCTCGACTGTGGCAATCCAAAATAAAGTTGTGGAAGAAATTCCTATTTGGGCTAAAGTTTGGAATAAGAAGTTAGTTCCTAAAGTTAATATCTTTTTTTGGATCTTTATGGAAAACAAGATATTAACTCTGGACAACCTTCAAAAGCGAGGATTTGTTTTTCCTAATAGGTGTTCTATTTGTTGTAGGGAAGAAGAGTCTACTTGCCATATTCTCCATCAGTGTACTTTTAGCTAGGAAATTTGGAAAATTATTTTAAGTAGGTAGAAGCCAAGCTCGGTTTTTCCGAACTCTCTTGGGGAATCATGGCAGAAATGGCAGTGCCCTAATTCCAACCCAAATATTGTGGAGCTTTGGAAATTTACCTTCCCTAATGTTATCTAGAATATGTGGAAAGAGTGCAACAATAGGATTTTTAGGGATAAAAGTGCCAACCCTAAAGTGGTGGTGGATAAAATTTATAGGAGCATCTTTGAATCCATCAATGGTATTGATGATGGACCAGTTGCTAAAGAAGACTTCAATGACAGGTGGAACCTTTCCACTAACAAATCTAGTAAGGAGAAGGGTAGAGAAGGTCTTGCTTGGTGTTTTCCACCTCAGGGATGGATAAAGGCCAACTTTGATGGGGTTTCTAAGGGAAATTTGGGTAAATCTAGTTATGGGGGCATTGTTAGGAATTTTGCTAGAAGTTGCCTAGTGGCAATTGTTGGTCCTTTGGGGAGTCAAACCAGTCATTTCGCTGAAGCATCAGCTACACTAAATACTCTAATTATTGCTAAGAACCTAAATCATGATAAATTATGGCTTGAGGGAGACTTACTTAATATAATTAAGTGTTTGAAGGGGGAAACCAAGCCATCGTGGTCCATTGAAAACATTATTTTGAAAGCTAGGGAAATTATTGCTAGTTTCAAAGAAATAATAATAGATCATGCCTTTAGAGACAAAAATGTGGTGGTAGACTATTTGGTGAACCTAGGCTTTAACTCCGAATCTTAAACAATTTGGCACAAGGAAGACATTAATATGAGTATTAAAGAGCTACTTAGAAAGGATAGATTTAGGGGGAAAGAAGGACCACATAATCATGATAGTTGATATGAGTAATATATGCATAGATAGAAAGGTAATGATTATTTGGCAAAGTTGTAGAATCGCAATCAAATATAATATCACTTTGCACACTTTGTGGGTCATATTTTTCAAAATATTGAGAGACAACAAGAAGAAAGTTTTGAGTTTGCAGAAGAACTGAGGTGAAAGATTGAAATTGAATATGGGAGGTGATTTAAGGAGGGAGGACCTGGACAACACGTCGAGATGTAAGGATATGTTGAAAGTTTGGGCAAAGCTGGAAAAAGGATGCCTAATGAGTTTCATGGAGAAACTGGTTGATTATGACAAAGGTAGGGTTAATCTCACAGTCTCCAAAATTTCTGAAAATTGGAGTAATGGGTTCTTTAAAATCTATGGAGTGAGGTTCAAATTGGATGCGGGCCTCATTGCGACTGTGACAGGTATGCCCCACTCAGGGCTTAATTTTTTTAGAGATCTTAAAGTGTCCAATAATGTGGTAAATCTTTTCCCATGTAAGGAGAAGGAGAGGGCTAAAATTGAAAAAGCCACAAGGGGGTTATTATGAAGCCTCCAATATCAAGAAAATTTGGGGCTGGGTTTTGAATGCCATAATGGAATACATAACTATTGAGGGCCACTTTTCCAGGGCCCACACTTATCAATTTGTGTTATTAAACCACTTTAGGCATGAGAAAAGGGTATCCCTACCCTACTATCTCTTCAGGTCCCTTTCTAGGTCACTCAATAAACACAACAAGAATCCCTCAAATCCGGTGCTCCATTGTGGGCTCCTGTTGCTCATTTATGAGCACTATAAAATCCTTACCATGTAGGAAAACAAGAGGTTACCCGCTTCTCCGAGGAAAGGCAAGAGAAAGCTGGAGGAAGGAGAACCCAGCAAGGAGGAGGCAACTTCTAAAAAAAAAGCAAGAGTACCACTAGGTTGAAAGCCCATGAGGATGAAAAGAATGAAATAGAGGAAACTGGAAAAGAGGGTAGTAAAATGGAAATGGATGAATCAGAGGGTGAGGATAGTTGGAAAGATGAGGATGTGTGTGTAGAGGATGAAGAAGGTGATAACGAGTCTGACAATGATAGCCCAATTCATAGTGCTATCTTAGGCAATGACAACCAACCTATGGTGGATTTGGAGGATAAGGATAATGAGGAAAAAGATTTGAATTTTGAGAGGGAGAAGAACAAGGAAACTGAGAAGGATATGGCTAAGGATAGTTTGAGCGAGGATAAGGAAAGCACTAGAGAAGGGTTATTCCTGGATAACCTTAAAAAACTCATTGAGGCTAGATTGGGTTATGACAGATGGACATATGAACTATTGAAGAACTTGGAAAAAAATGGGAAATAGATGGATGAGAAAAGGAAGGAAGATGACAAGAATCAGAAGCAATGGAAGTAGGAAATGGAGGAAAAAGTTAAAAAATGGCAGCTCAGATTGACCAGCTGGAAGAAGGGAAAGTGGCAATGAAAAACCTGTTGGGTATTATCCCAAATATCCTATCTGCAGTTACAAAGAACCTAGAGGATAGTTCGAAGGTCCTCGATAACTCTAGCTCTCCCAAACCGGTGGTGGACCTTGACATGGATGAAGATGCAATCGAGATTGGAAGTGGGGAAGCTACACTTGGTGGAGTAGCAAAGAGAACTAGAGCAAGTGTAAAGAAAGATACTCCTGCTTCTGCTAAGGACATCCCTAATCTTAGGGATAATAACAAAGACCTGTATGGGATTAGCAATAACTTGGCTAATTCCCTAAAAAATATAAATTAGTTCCTTTTGTCGGGTCTGGCTGGTTTTTGCTGGTTTTTTGGGGCTTTTAGCTGGTTTTCCTATGTTTGTTCTACCTAGTTTCTTAATGCTTTTATCTTGTAAGGTCCTTTTGTAAAGGGTTTTGGGGCCCCTTCAAAACCTGCTTTTACCTTACTCAAAAAAAACACAATCTTGAAGCAGGGTTATAGTGGGAAAGTAGTTGGAAAATATGAAAAAGGAATTAAAGTCCCTATTAACCATCATACATGAGCTAGTACAAAAGATATAGGACATCCTCATCATTCACCTATGGATGATCTCCTTAGGCTGAAAAAGATTAAGGAGTATTTTGAAAAACATACTCTATCATCCATCTAAAGGTTCTTCTCCCTCAAATAATACTTTTTGCTCATATCATCAAATAAATTATCATCATTTTCAAAAGGGAATACAAGGACTCATTGATAATGGTAATATCAAAATCATAGAAGACAATCCTCCTCCTTCTAGCAACCTTGGCCTTCCTATTCTACTAATGTGGTTGAGTCTGAGCCTCTTGTATATTCTCCCAATGACCTTGGCCTTGAGTCTAATATTATGGTGAATCTTGTTGATAAACCTATACCTCCTAAGGTCCTATGCATTACCTTTGATCATATTGAGACTATTAATGTATGTGATGGCACACTATATATCACTATGAAGATCAATGACAAAATCTCACGAGGAGTGTTCATTGATCCAATGTGTATGTTAAATATGATCATTGAAGAATATATTTATACTTTAAAATTGCATCAAGTAGCATATGATAAATCTGATGTAGTGGTTAAGGTGTATGATGGTTTGTCTTGCCCTACTATTGGTTCTATTACTCTCTTTTTTGAGGTTGGTACTAAGTGCTTAGATGCCATTTTTTCTATCATTCTTACATCAAATCAATTCCATGTGAATTTGGGACATACTTGGCTCTCTTCTATGAAAGTGATCCCTTCCATTATTCATAAATATGTAAAATTCCTTCATAATGATAAAATCATAACAATTAATCATAGCATGTACCAACCCACGGTAAGTCGTGAAGATGTAAACCTTGATTATATTTTACCTAAACCATTTGATCCTCTTAAGCCTCAAAGTGTTTCTCTTTTCCAATCCTAGAAGAATGAGATGATCTTATAGTTGAGTAAGGCTAGAGATCCTAGACCTATTCCTCCTCCTAATGATGGACTTGGTCTCCTTCCTACACCTTCTATTCCTTTTGTATATACTGCAGTCCTACCTCCTACATCTTACAAAGGGAAGTGATTGACATCTCCCTTCTTTCAACCTAATAGACCTTCTCCTATTCCTCCTTCTTTAAAGGAAGAGAAGAAGCCTATAGCCATTGATCCTAAACCTTCACAAACATTGGCTAAAACTAAATGAAACCATTGTGCAAGAGAACACTAATGAAGACGTCATGCTAAGGCTTATGAACTTGCTTCTCAACCTATTTCCTCCTCAAAGACACCAAATGTTGACTGTGCCATTTGTCCAACCTTCACCTAACTTTAGGGAGGAATTTCAACCTAAATCACCAAGTTTAAAAATTATTAAGAAAGATGATGGTTCATGTTCTATTCATATTAGAGCTCCTACTTTTATTAATCTTGATTATGAAATGGATGAAAGTGATTTTCATGCTAACAATGTCGATGATAATGATTCTAATGATGAATATGATTTGGTTGATGTTGAAAATGATTTATCTAAATAATTTTCAAAATCATTAATCCTAGCTCCTAGTAATAGACAAAGTGACTCATAATTAGAGCATGGTCCTTGTTTGGAACTTGTAGTAGCTCCATCTACCATGCTTGAAGTTTCTCCTCTTGTATCTTGTCCACATTCCCAAAATAATGTTCAACAAGATTGGGAGGCAGATGATTTTATTTATTAGCTTCAATTATGTTGTAGATTCTCACTAGTACATTTGGGTCAAAATTTTGACGACAAATCATCGGGATTCTAACACAATTTCATCGCACTACTGACAAAAAAAACCGTCGAAAACTTTGTGTCAGAAGTTTTGACTATCCTTGTGGTCATTGCAATTTTGACATCACCTGCAACCTTTCCAATGGCCGCCATGGATGCTCATACCCCAAAAGAATACCGTCGCGATCTCAGCCTATCGTCAGAATTCTGACTCCAAAGGGTAAAATTCCAATAGAGGAGTGCCATCGGATGCACAACATCCTCATCAGAACTCTCCTAGAGGCCATCATACGATGACCTCTAGGAGAGTTTTGATGAGGATGTCGTGCATCAGATGACACTCCTCTATCGGAATTTTACCCTTTGGAGTTAGAATTCCGACGATAGGCCAATTTTTCAGAAAAAAAAAAATTTATACAAAAAGATTGACATTGGTATCTCTCTTCTATCTCTCTTCTCTATCCCTCTCTACTATCTCTCTTCTCTCTCCCCTCTCTAGGTCTCTTTCTCCATCCCTCTCTTCTTCTCTCCCTCTCTACTTCTCTTTCTCTACCCTCTCCAGGTCATGATCTCTTCCTCTCACCCTCTCTCTCTCTCTTACCTCTATAGGTCTCACCTTCCATTCCTCCATCATTACTCATGTTGTCAATTTGCAAGATATTTCCCAAAGTACTTTGTTGCTAGGGTTGATTTGCTTAAGTGTTGGAGTCGGAGTTAGATGAGACCTGCATGATTAAGCTATATTAAGTGATCAAGTCACCAAGATCTCAATTGTAAACATGACTAGGTTCTAGGTTTTTAGGGTATCATAGGTCAAGATTGAGGTATGGGGGTCAAGAATTACCTTCCAATGACAAAAGACATCCAAATGATGAAGAATGAAGGTGATGAACTCATAGAAGTTTGGAGGAGATAATTTTACTAAGTTAAAATTTTGTTTAAGTCATGGTCATGATACTAGCTTGCTCATCAAGAGAAATTTGTGTGAATGAACCCTAGAAATGTGCCCATGCTAGAGAAGCAAGAATTCCAATAAAACCTAAGGCAATGCTAGTAAGGGGTCAAAATTAAAGAATTAGGGTACAAAAAACAAAATTTGGCTAAGTCAAGATGTTGCTCAAGGATGACCTAAATCATGGAGTGTAAATCAATCATGAAACATGAGAATGGATAGGTCTTGACCCAAGCAATGTAAGTCCCCCTTGTGATTCTAGCAGATATCACATCACAATCATTGAGTTTATCTATAGTATAAAGTCAAGACCTGACTATTGGAATCTTGGAGTCATCCCATTTGATCACGTAGTTTAGCACTTGCGAGGATTTTGTTCAAGAGAGGATAGAATACTTAGTATTTTATTTTGTGTTTCATAGTGCATAAAAAACACATCAACAGAAACCATTGAAAGGTTTGGTTAAAGCCTTTGAATCATAATCTCTACAAGAAGCTATCAAGAGTGCCCAGAATTTGGAAACTTTAGTATCCAAGAACATAATTCATAAGGCACCACTTTTAGAGCAACCAAAGAAGCTTATCAATGTAATATTTTATTTACCTTGGATATGTTTTATCCTAAGTGTGATATTCCACTATTAAAAAGCTTAATTAGGTAATATTTTTACTTAGGTAGAATAAGATAATGAGTTGCACATTCTCCTTCTTTGATTGAGATTCTACTTTTTCCTTGTCACAAATTTGGAAACTTGGATAAGCAATTTCTTTTTTTGGTTTTCTACCTCTTCATGATCCTCATGGATTTGGAATCTTGGAAGCTATATATTGTAGGTTTTTCCTCGATTAACATATCAAATGAAACTATTGTGAGCTTTCATATCTTAACATACCAAGGGCTTAAGTTTGGGGATGACAGAGGGATGACAAAGGGGGCGGGGTGGGATGCAAATATATATACAACTTAAAAAATTAATTATAAAAGGATGTGTATAGAATAAGTATAACAACTATAAATAAAACTTTGCCACACTATGTAAATTTTACAATAAACATTAAAAATATGTCAATGATTGCATTGAAATTTGAACATTAACAATGGTGGTAGAGTTTTGGAACTTTGGGAACAAACTAAGAATAAGTATAAGAATTGTAGATGAAACTTTGGCATACTAAGTGTTTAAACTAGTCAACATAAAAAAATGGAAATGATTGCATTAACAATAAGAATGGTGGGTAGAGGTTTGGGGTCAATGGGTAGTGCCCCTTGTGGGGGGTTTGGGGCAGAGCCCCCATCAAGGTTAGGGGGCATTGCCAAACCTTTAATATGCATGACATTTTCATAATAATTTCACCATTTTTTTTTAGAATTGGAGTTTCTAATTGGGGGCCATGGGAGACTCATAGGCATCCTCAAGATAGTCAAGAGACTCCTTGGAGTCCCTAGGATGTCCCTAAGTGGTGCGGCAAGGGGATGTTTCCCCTAAGTATTGCATCTTGAAAAAATAGGGATTTTGGAGGGGGGGGAAGGGGTCCCCATGTTTCAATGGTTTCAAAAGATTCTAAGTTTTTTTTTATCTTGTCATAACAAAATATACTCCTCTTGCATCCTTGGATGATTTGAGAATTGAAAACAATTTGACAAGAAAAAACTAACTTCTAAAGTTTAGACATAGTTTTCTTTTTTTATCCAAGTCATTACAACATTTCAATGATCAAAGTATCTTTTTCTTGGTGGTTTCAAAGCATCCAAAAGGCTTGAGAAATTCAATATTTTCTTTCATTCCACCAAAATTGGAGATCAAGAAGCATGTTCACAAACAAGGATTTGTTTGTAACTTAAGGCAATCTACTAGTTTTTGGGGCATTTTTAGGTTTAAAGAACCTACCATTGTGTCAAAAAGGCCCATAAGACCCCATTTTCATCTAAAACTTGTCTCTTTTGGTCGTAGAAGCATTTAAGGAAAAAAAAAATCACACAACCAATGATATGCCTATACCATACATATTTGAGTTAAAATAAAAATAAAAAATTGACAAGGTTTGGAGACCATTGAACAATTTGGGAGATTGCTAATACATACACTCAATTTATAAAGTCTCAATTTGATGTACTTAATCTTTGAGAGGCCTATACAAAAGCATTTTGTAATTGCGAACTAAGATAAATTTCCATTTTTGGCAGTTTTCATCATGGATTATGGTATTAAATTCTGACATTCTATTATCAAGATAAATTCAGAGAACCATTTGTACTCGAAACAACAGATAGTGAAAAATTACATTAAGTAGGATCTCCTACCCTATCTCATTGAATTCATTCCTACACCAAGTGACTATGAACAAAAGCATAGGTATTTAACAACAATGACATGGTCCATGGACTAGTGATCCTCCTCTTGATACTCCATCTACAAATGAGAACATCTCTTATACACGTTGCTACTTCTGAATTAAAAGTTGATTCTTCTAGAACTTTCCATGATTCTTTGCAATAGGATTATATGTCTTCTAGATTCACCCCACTAGGACACATTCCTATCAAGCATCTTTACTTTTTTGAAAAGTAGACCACATTTCAGATCTAGATGACACCATAATGACTTTGATTTCCTCTTGCAAGATATTCCTCCATCATGTATTGTTTCATCAAAGTTCATATTTTCTTCTTCAAGGGCTCCCAATTATTCTCTATATAGGATTATTCGTGTCTATGAGATCCACTTCATTGGGAGGCCTACTTAAACATTTCACATCTGTTTGTGGACTCTCACCTTTCAAATATTGATGAAACAATTGAGAATATTTATCTTCTCATTGATGAAAATGCCCATCAAGTTACATCGTCTCCCATTGTAAATTCACTTATTCTATCCCCACCATATCATGCAACATGACACATTCTATTTCACATTAATTAAGGTCTCACACTTCAATGATTTTAGTCCCTGAATCTTCTATGGAACAATCACAACTTAACATCAACATCAAGACACATGAGTCACTTCAAAAATCATACATCTAAATTCCTTTCTACATTCCACTTGAATGGGAATTCAACAATTTGACAACTCAAGATTTCCATATTGTGAAAGGAAGGTGCATCATTTGTTGCAAATGAACCTACTACAACATTCACCATTCAACATTTTGCATTTCTTTTCTCTCTTATTTGTGGAGGCACAAACTTTAGGGGATGGGGTGGGTATATATTCCTTCACATATGTCTCTTGGGATGGAGTTTTTTCCTATGGATTTTCTAGTCTCTACTTCGAGAGGGTACACTCTCTTTATAATTTGGGGTTATTTCATATTTTACATGGATACCTAACCTTGTGACCCATTTCTTCTTACCTCAATTGTACTTAAGGGGGTGTGCCAATGTACCATTTTATTCACCAAGTGGATATGTTTTATCGTAAGTATGATATTGCATTTGTTTGTTTAGTTTACTTAAGTAATTTCTTTTAACTTGAGATAATGACTTGCACATTCTCCTTCTTTCATAGGATTATGTTTTTTTCCTTATCCTCAAAAATTTGGAAACTTGGATAAAAAATTCCTTGTCTTTTGGTTTCTGTCACATCCTCATCTTCATCCTCATGGATTAAAAATCTTGGATATCGAGTGAAGATATTGTGAACTTTTTCATTTTCTCTCTTATGAAATCAACTATGTTATGCTATTTTGATTTTATTATCATTCATATTTAAAAATTTTAAAAATGTTATCACTTACATTAATTTCTAGGTTAATATTTATTTTGTAGATTCTAATAGAATTGAATACCATACCCAAACAATATCTAGTATGAACTAGTTAGTTACAGGCTAGGTTCCAAGCATACTTGGTAACACAATTTTTGAGCTTGTGTTTGTTTATGATTTAACGATTGATGCATCTAGCTTTGCTACACATCTACTTTGAATACAATGAGAGGGTGATTTTGTCTAAGCCAAGAGACCCTGCTATCTAATATCACCCAAGAAAGATACTGATATTTTACCTTGGAAATATAAGCCTTTTGTAAGTATAATTCAATGAATTGTGATAATAACTTAGAACAAAGTGAATTAAAATTTGATTGAGTTCCCCATTGTATTTTAACAAATCACCTAGGAAGATGTTCGTTCCTAACAATTTCCAATTCTCTTTCCAAAAGGATGAAAAAGAAGAGAAAGGAACTAATTAATGTTGGGACAGAATTTAGAAGACCTATGTTTTGTGTCTGAAAGCTACTAGCCTAGAGAGCATGGAAACAATCTGAAGTCATGGGAGAGAGTTTCAGTTCTATCTCCATAAATTATGTCCAGTACTCTTGTATTGAATTTTTAAATCCTTCTAAGTTTAAATGTTCATGAGGAAACTCTAAAATTTTAATAAAATACATAAATGAAAACCAATTTTGTTTTTGTCAGAATACTTTTGAAAATCACATCACCTCAGTAATTGAACTGTAACAATAAGATTGCATAGAAAGTGCAGGTTTGCTATGAAACATGTTAAAAGGGTTAAACTGTTTCAATTAATACAAACACTGGAACTATTAAACAATAATAGCTTGTTGGTAATCAAGATTTTGGACTATACCCACATTTTACACCTTTTCATACAGTTACAAAGAACATAGAAAACATGTATATGGAACTACAAATTCCAACATATGTAAAAATACAACAATCTAAATAAGAATGGGAAGCATGTGGAGAATGGTTAAGACATGCATAAATAAAAGGAAAACAAAAATCTCTCAATGTGTATCACAAACAAATCAAGGAAAAAAGCTTTTAGGCAGGGGACCGATATGATCATAAAAATTTCAAAACTTCCAAAGTATAGAGCATTTGAGATTTTACAGAGAATGCACTAATTCAGCTTTATTCATGATGAGGCATATTCACAAATTTTGCAGTTGCACCATGGTGTTGTTCATGTTGGCTCTATTGGACCCTGCAATTAAGATTCAATATAGGTACATTATTCAATAAGATTAACTATGCAACATAATGAAATATTGAAAAGTGTGTTATCTTATTGAGCTTCACTTTGTTTTGAGAATAGTTTAATATTCTCTACTTAACAGGGCCAACCACGTGAAGGTGGAAGCTCATTTGGCCCCTCCCCCCCCCAACATCACTCTAAATTCCCCATTAACATCTAACATTCATTCATTCTTTCATCCATTATTAAAATATAATATTCATTCATTATCACATAATGTTCATTAACACATAAAATTCATTAACACGCAACAATCAACAATAATCATCAACACATATCATTCATGAACATTCATTAGCACATAATTACATTCATTAACACATAAAAATCAATCATTATCAAATAAGGTAGATTGCAATCATTTCTTTCTTTGTTTTTTTTTGAAGCTATGTAAATTCTAAGTGGAGCATCATCTTCTTCATCATTTCCCCCATCTTTGGATGTTCTGCCCTCTTCTCGTGCTCTTGATGTATGCCTAGTCCTATGCAAAGGATGAGGATGCTGAACCAAAGGGGGGTCCTCTGCAATAACAAAGAATTGGGTTAAATTCAAAACATTTTTTTATTATTGTTACAAGTATTTCATTAATTTAAAGAACACAATCATTACACTCTTTACCTAATGGGGCCACATCATCTTCCACATCATTTTGTCTAGCCTCAACCTCGACATGCTGAACACCCTCTAGATCCTCTGGAGTTGAAATACAAAACGTTACATTAGTTAATACACCAATTGCAATTAAATTTGTTTAAAGGAATAATAGTGGTCCTCTTTACCTAATTGGGGAACATCACATTCCTGATGTTGTCTACCCGGATCATACTCCACTTGGTCACCATTGACTACATGCTCTTAAATATTAACAATAAAGGTTACATTAATTACTACACTAATTTTCAATTTAAGATGTTTAATTGTATTAATAATTACATAAAAAAATTTGAATAGCAAATGAATACCTCCACTACTAGGATGCACATCCGGACCTTCATGTACAGGTTCTGTTCCATGATTATCATGTTGCATTCCAATGTCACGTGCAGTGTTATCATTGCTTGCTTATTTAAAAAAAATATAGTCACTTTATGTTGAAACTTAACATCAAATAGATTATTGGTTAAGTATTCAATTTGAAATAATTTTCATTTAGCTTATTTACCATTGTGACAGATGCATCAGAATCTCATGTTTTCCCACTCAATTCTCATAGCCATTCAGCCACGACTATATAGCCTTGCTGGTAGCCAATTATCTTGTCATCTTCTGTGGGTGCTCTATTGAATTCAGAGCCCTGCATTTTTCTTAGTATTGTGAATTTTGCTTGTATTGTTTGATCAAAAAAAAATTGTTTACAATTTATAAATATTTTGATGTGATACTTAATTTACTGATTCTTACAATTCGTGTGGCAAGTTTCATATAACCACTAGAGCCGAGTTTGTGTTGCCCATGATTTTCTTATCTTTCCTTGGTTGCCTTTGACGTGTCACTCAATCTATGAAAAGTTTGAAATATGTTAGATTATATAAATATAATGAATAATTAGTACATATTCACATTCTTCATAGTATCACATACCTTCTTCTGGCATCTGGTGGTGTATTTCCTTTTTTCCTTTCAATTCTCTCCTTTGCATCCAAAATCAGGTCCTTCCACTCCCTCTCTAGAATCATGGGGGGACACTCATACTTTACGTTCTTCTCTAAATGTCTCTTATATTGGTCCCTCACATACTTTAGATATGTGCCAGCTTTTTCTAGGAGCTTAGTCTTGTCGAATGTGTCATTTCCAAACAACCCTACCATACGGTTTGTGAGTTCATCTTTTAACTTTTTTTCTTGGTCATTCCACCTTTAAAGCAAAAACAAACCTATTAGATTTAGAAAGAAACTGAAGCTACCTTTGATATAGTTCAAGAAATGGATAAAAGGAAAACTATTCTAGCAATGATATGAAATCAAAATAGTGGATAAGGGTTAGTTCATGTATGATGTTCCACCTTTTATGTATGGTGGGCCCAAATATCTGCAATGTAATGTCATTAAGATTTTTATAAAAAATATCATTTCCTGCGAAAAAAACATGGGATCATTAGTCCAAAATGAGTGATCAGTAAGTAAATTACAATTAGACTATATATAATAATAATTTTAAAGTACCTGGAACCTTTTGTATCTTCAACGGAATCAATTCTTCATCGCTCACCACCAATGTGGCCTACAACGTTCCCATACTAGCAATACGGGAAGATCTAGGAAATGATGGTATGTTATCACCAGTAGTCACCTCTGGCACATCCTCATGTGCATCTCCTACCATAGTAAATGAATCCACTATGAAATGCCTCCAAGAAAAAACACTTCAAGGGTAATAAACACATAACGAAAGAGAGAGAAAATGAGGGATCTACCACTAGTGGGTGGGTCAACATGAGCCAGTGCAATAGACGATGTCTACATGCTACGTGTTGCCAACATTACAATTGGCAATATAGTTGGGGTCAACCTCAGACCCATGTCAGCACTTGAAGAGTAATACATTAAATATATAAAACATTAAAAAAGCAAGTTCACAAGTCCAAAGGAGTGGTTTTAATATATAGAGCATGCTCATCACCTAAACTACCCACAATACCCTGATCATCACCACCAGGATGATGAGCCCTTATAAATTTCTGTAAAAACAACACATACATATTTTAGTTAATGACATAAAAGAGAAAAAAATATAAACCATTATTGAACTTTTGTTATGATTAAAGCTTTCATTACTGCTTACTTGCAAGTTGTCCACTGTCCGCAACAATAGTTGCACCCTCTCTGTTATCTCATCAGTCTGAGGGCTTATGGTTGCCAAATAAAAAATCTCTTGGCTAATTTTTCTAATATTCATTTGTACCAATTGTATAGGGTTTGTGCTAAGTGCGATGTCATCAGTGCATAACACTGTCGAGTGCCCCACATCCCTATGGAGGTGCTGAGGTACTGCAAGTTCCTTTCCCTTATCTTGAACACCCATCTATGACAAGAATATAATTAACACTATCAAAATTACTTCAAAACACTCAAGAAAATATCATAATGTAACAGTTTGCTTCTATCTAATTTGTACAGTTACAATGAGGTTTACCTGCTCCGTAGAAGTGTCGGGACCTACACCCCTATCTGTGCTATGTGGTGGATCCATGTGGCCCTGTGACAAAGAAAAAATATAAAAACGTTAGCGAAATGAAACCAAAAGACTTAGCAAAAAAACTTAATAATACAATGGTTTATTGGATTCATTAATTGGAAGTTGGCTTAAATGGTATATATATAGTACGTACCACCCCCGTGATAGTAACTTTGTTTGTATCTATACGATTCAAATTGTAATTGATTAGTAGCTCTTCCCCTACACTTATTGATTTTATCGCACATACAAACACACAATTTCTCTCATGTGCCTCAAATATGCAATTGGGTTGCTTATTAGTTGACCCAGGTCATGTACTATTTATAAAACCTACAATATTCCATGTTGTTTTTGGCCTTCCATCAATGTATACAACCACTCGTTTACTTTGATCATTATCTTTTT
Organism: Cryptomeria japonica; assembly: GCF_030272615.1. Classification (NCBI taxonomy): domain Eukaryota; kingdom Viridiplantae; phylum Streptophyta; class Pinopsida; order Cupressales; family Cupressaceae; genus Cryptomeria; species Cryptomeria japonica. Next base: position 264,100,967 of record NC_081410.1, read on the forward strand.
GTTGTATATAATTGGTTGATAGTGCATACCTACACATACTTTTTTTATATCGAACAATTTGCATCTAATCATTATAATTGTAACAAGGTCCAACAAACTCCATCAATTTAGCAACTTTGTTGTAACAGACCTTTATGTTGTCCATGGAAAATAGGCCCAAACCATGTAACGATGAAGGTGATATGCGATATATCCTCTCATTAACACAAAAATTAGTGTTTATTGGAGGAAGTTCCTTGGGTACACATTGTTTCAATAGATGTTTGTACCTCAAGGGCACCTCAATGTCACCTTTGGTCTCATCATCATAAGAACATGACCCCCCTTGAGCAAGAAAAAATTCCATGCATTTATTGAATTTTCTTCTAATCTTTTGACCTCTAGTTGATCTCCCTATTTGAGATCTACTACATGTCTCACTTTCCTCTTCTATTCCCGCATTTCCCTCACTCAAGGAAGACACATCTAACAAATACCTATTTGGTGATACCTGTGCACCATCAAATGAGGGAGTTAGTTGGTAATGAGAGAGATATTTTGCAAATGAGGGTAATATTGATGAAGAAGTTGGCCATAAAGTTGATGTTGAGATTAAAATTTGAGTAAGTCCAATTGGGGCCTCAAGTGCTGATAACTGTATTAGATTTTCTACTAATGTTGAGGTTTGAAAAACTGAGGAAGTTTGTTTTTCTTGTAATTTTAAAAAAATATATTATTTCTATAAGGTGTATTGACTTATACTTGTCGATCCATGAGACTGTGCAGGATCCTCATCAAACGGGTTCAATTTCCTACACCAACAATTGAGCATCATAAGCATTACATTTGTAATTTGATAAACAATAAATACTGCAGTATCATAAGCATCATAAGCATCACATATGTATCATCATATATGTAATTGAGCATCATAAGAATCACATATGTATCATCATAAACATGTAATCCATCACATACATATCATAAATCACCATCCATCACATAGCTAATAAGTAGTCCACATTCCATAAATAAACACAAAGTTCAAAAAATGTCACATGTATCATCATAAGCATGTAATCCATCACATATGTATTTTAAATCACCATCTATCACATAGCTAGAGGTGCATCATGAATTAATTAAGTAATGGCATTATAATTCAAAACATATGAATTATTTATGTAACCATATAAGTCAAATCAATTTCTATCAAGATATCAATATTAAATAGATAATATAATAATTGCATCTCATACATTTCATTTATGTCATTTATCTTCTTCTTCATCCAACTCATCATCATGAACATCATGATCATGATCATGATGATGATCATCATCATCGTCATCGTCGTCATTGTCGTCATCATCGTCGTCATCGTCATCGTCACCGTCATTGTGTTTGTCATCGTCATCATCATCACCATCACCGTCACCATCACCATCACCATCACCATCACCATCACCATCACCATCACCATCACCATCACCATCACCATCACCATCATCATCATCAATAGTAGCATCATCATCATCAACTTCTTCTTCGTGTACATTTCCATCAAAAAACATCATCGACTAACTATCGATCGTGATCATCATCTATATCATCTTCTACTTCTTCGTTATCTTCTTCTTCCATCACATTATACATTATCGGCCTTCCTCGTGGATCATGTCTAACAACAAATTACCAACCCAGTTTATGTGGAACCTCTGAGTAAAATACCTGCTCACATTGACTTGGAAGAACATAGGGCTCACCCCCAACTCATTCAAACAACCTTATATTAACCATTGTAAATTCATTATCATGTTCGATAACAGTTCTATTAGGATCATTTTTATTCAGTCGTAGCCTGTACCATTTGACGACGATCATAACTAATTTGAAGGAATTAAAGTCACACTCAAGTATATCATCCAAAATGCCATAGTATCGATTTTGAGACTCTTGAGGATGTATGTCGTTTCTAGATGAAATATTGGTCACCTCAAAGATTGCAGTATCCCAGAATCACAAGTTTTCTTCGTGTCATCCAACTGTTTGATGCAAAATTTATGACCATTGCATCACATAGCCTTGTGGTGTTTGACCTGCAATATATCTAACATATTAAAATTATTGCATCATGAGTTGATAAACATACGGGTGATTAATAAAATTATATGTACCTATTGATCTCTTAAACCATATGCTAAATCAATTTCCCTTTGTGTAACATTGGAATCTCCATTACGATGAGCTTCTTTAACCAATGAAATGACACCATCCCATGTTAATGTGCGACCAGAATGTTGACATCGTTCAATCCACACTATCATCCAATCAAGATTGTTTGCAATATACAAATGTAGTGCATCCCACTCCCGACCAACTGTACAAATAATTAATAGACCACTTACAACTGATTTATTTAGAAGATGAAGAATTAATTTACTACAATAACATCTTATAATTACCTCTCACTTTCTTCAATCTACCTTTCCCCATCAAGTGCTCCCCTTTGAATTTATTAATGGGGTTGGGATCCCAAATGAGATCTATGTGGATTTTTGCTACAAACTTAGGAAGATATTTAGTAATGTACACCATAGTTTGGTATACCATATATCCCTCCACCATAGAACCCTCAGGATGTGCTCTTTGTCTAACCAAAGCCTTCAAAAATTTCAAGTGCCTCTCAACCATCCACATTGACCTAGTGTGTACAGGTCCACACAATTTGATCTCCTCAACTTGGTGTATGAGGTAGTGTTCTTGTGCATTGAAAAAAGTTGAAGGTAGACACTTTTGCATTTCACTCATTAGATGAGGGATTTTTCTCTTCCAATATTTTATATCTTCTTTGTGGATTTCTTTAGATGACAACCACCTAAAAGAGATTGAAGATGCAAAAATATATAAACGAGACTTTACAAAATAATATACAATATATTGCATAACAAGTAAAACAAATGGCAAATATAATATCTATACAACAAATTGAACAAACATCACTACTTACCTCATGTATTTTCCAAGATCATATATGACTTGCTTGATATTATTGTCGAAGTGGTCTGGGAGAGATAGAGGTAGAACGTACTGCAACAATTATAAAATGATCTTTTCATTGTTTTCTAATATAATACAATGAAAAGTACATGTGTAGTATACAAATATATAGTAAATACACAAGAACACAAATTACCTTAATGAAGGTATGCCAATCATGCATTTTCATCCCTGGCCCAAATTCACTCTTCTTTGATATGAGATTGTTTATGTTCGCAACAAATTTTGTGGGAAATTGAATTTTTCGTATGACTTCTTTTATAGAATTGCTTTGTTGCTCTGTTAATAACCAAGGAAGGGCACTTATATTAATCTGATCTCCATTGCTATTTGATTGAATGACATTTTTCATTGCATGATTGGATTCCACAATGTCAATACAAATTTTGACAATTTTTTCTTTATCATGCCTTCCATCCAATATTTTCCATAATGTCTCTATTATATTCTTTCCAATATGCATTGTATCAAACAAATGCACAATTTGCAGTTGCTCATAGTAAGGCAACCTACTGAATTGTCTGGGATAACTTTTTAGTCCCTTTGGAAGGTGGTCATCCATGCCTTGACGACCTTCAGTATCATCAATTACATCATCAGTAAACAAAATATGATAGAAAAATTCAAATTCCAAACATAAACCATTAGATGGAATGACATTACCTTGACGATTAATTCTATTATATTCTAACTTCCATAAGTGAGGAGTCATTCTTCATGGCTTTGATGTAGTCTCTTCTTTCCCATTGAAAATATGTTTTTCAGTATTTCGGTACTTATGATTTTTGTGAAGGAAGTGCCTATACTCATCAAACACCTGCTTTCCTAAACTTTTTGAATGATGGGATTTCATCTTTGGACCACAAACTGGACATGCAAATTTTCCCTTTGTTTGAAGACCTACAAGATAATGTATAATCCTATTAAATCTATTAATTTTTATAATTATAATTATCATGCACAACTTGAACACTATAACGTACCACAAAAATGTGTTAGCCCTGGGGCATCATGTATTGTCCATACAAGCATTGCATGGAATTGAAATTGTCTTTGTCCTATTGGTCTAGAGATGTCATACATGGTCACACCATTCCATAACTCCAGCAACTCGTTGATAAGAGGCTCAATATATACATTCATATCTTTAACTTGGTACTTGCCTAGTGGAATGAACAAAAACATTACATAATTATTATGACCATTTTACTGCAATATTTATAATTAAATGTAGATGACTATTAAATGATAAAATACCTGGAACAATCATTGCCAACATTATGTGCTCCCTCTTTATTGACATCCATGGAGGAATATTATTGTTGATAACAAAAATAGGCCACACCGAGTAAACAGATCTCAACTCTCCAAATGGATTAACACCTTCCGCTGCCAATGAAAGCCTGAGATTATGAGGTTCTTCTTTAAAGTGTGGCCACTTTTCCTCTATGTCCATAAATGTTGAACCATCTATAGGCATTCAAATAATGTCATCTTGACTTCTATTGCGTGCATGGTAATCCATAAATTGTGCCAAGATAGTGCACCTGAATAATCGTTGCATACATGGAATAATGGGAATATAACGAAGAACCTTGCGAGGCACCTTTTTTGTTATTTGATTTGTTCGATATCTACTAATATGACATTCAAGGCATTCTATTCCAAATTCATGTTGTTTATGATATATAATATGATCATTGGGACAAGAATCTATTGTTTGATACTCCATTCGAATATCTTTCATAATAGTAGATAATTCTCAGTATGAGCGAGGTAGAATATTTGATGGTGGTAAGAAAAACTCACCTATCAATCTACAACAAAAAAAAAAAGTTTGAGGTGTTAATATAAAGAATATTAATGGTACATGATTCACCATTTATTAACTGTAATGACATGTATAACACACCTTAACATACGTGAGATTTTTATGTTGGATAAACCATTCATAACCTTCAAGTTCACCAACAACAATACAGTAGAGAGAAGAGTTGTTTGGGAGCCTTTGTAAAGGGGCTCATATTCCTTCTCAAGAAGAGGTAAATCATGAACATCAAGGTCATCCTGATCATCATGATTAGCTATGCCAGTACTAAATGTGTCATGGATCAATGTATTTGTACCATCATCTTCAATTGTGTTTTCTGGTGCATGATAGTCATCTTCCATGGGATCATTATCTTCAGCTTTGATATTCACACCTCCATGTTCCTCCACTTTGAAAACCATATTCTTCGGTTTGTGTTGGTCCATATCATGTGCCCTGGGGTGCTCGACCTATATAAAAATGATCAACATAAATAAACCATGATCATGATCTCATTATCAAGTGATTTCTTATGTATATAAATTGTTAAAATGATATAATGAACAACTTACCAATGGATGATAATCATGTCCCCCTTCAGTGTGACCATGCTACCTACAATGTTTCTTAGCTGTTTTGATTAGAAGTCTTCTAGTCTTTAAGCCCTTACAAATTTTGCAGGGACAATAACATTTCCCATCACCTTTTCTTTTCAAGTTAGACCATAATCTATCAATTGTCTCCTTATTTTGTTCTTCGTTGATATTATCTGACATGGTCTTTCTTCACAGGCAAAAAAATCAGGCTATGGAAACTTCAGTGCAAAAGCTTCACAAAAATTGCAAATTGAACCAAAACCATTTAACTCTTCTTTTTCATCTTAAAACATTGAACTTAATAGAGAACGTATTTAATGTAGCTGATTGTGTGAATTTCTAAGCATTGTGTCTACAAATTCTTACTAAAATTTTGCCTGTTGCAGACTTTCTGAGAGACATTTTTTAATATTCTAAGCCATGGTTCTTGTATTTTCACTGGTGATAAGCTGGAAACTTTAAGGAAAACCTATAGCCAATCAATCTAATTTTGATAAGTTATACACCAAGCAAACAAGCATCTAGAACTAGCATTGTTTGCAGGTCACCCCTACCCTATGCCATGGGTATATGACTACCCAAAACTCCAGTTTAAGCATCGATCCTAGAAATGATCGGTATATGACTAGCCAAAACTCCAGTTTAAGCATTAAGTTACATCATTATTGACCTTACTTTGGGATTCCATATATGAGATTGGAACCTTTTGTAAGGTGTGATCAATGTGCTATCTTAAATGCAAAGCCAAAACCATTTTGATGAGATCATGATCCCACTAGTACTATTTTGCCTTGTTAATTTTGCACCCACAAAAATGATAGAACCAGATATAATATGCCACCAATGGCCATATACCGACAATGCTCAAGATGAGCCACTTAGAGGTAGAGTTTAACCACTTTCCATATAGGAAGATTATCTCTAACCTCATTTTTCCTATAGGTAACTAATTAGGTTAATTTTAGAGTCTTATTTCCAAATATGTACCTCTATGTTAGCTTTTTGCTTTATTATTTGCCTGTTTATGCTTAATCTTGTCAATTTTGCATAATTTTACTTAGTTCTTGCATCTTCAATGAAATTATATCTAATCATATCCAATCACATCAAAATGGAACAATTAATCATATTGCTGGTCTCTCCTAGAGGAATTAAAATGAACCAAATTGACTATTCCCCAATAAAATGTTTTGAAATGGTGAATGTATAAGTTTGTAGTTTACTTTCCTAGACTAGGACCCCATTTCGTCAACATTTCACTATGAAAGAATAAATATTTTTTCTTGAAGAGAACATCTTACAGATTATGCTTCAATGTATAACACATTTTCATAATCAATCATTCGACTTCACATGGATAAAAGAATTCACATATTCTAAATCATGATTTGATGATGTGAACAACTCATATGCAACTATATGGCATGCAAAGCATTTATTTTAACATACACTTATTCATCCACATTGCAGGGATAACAATACAAGGCTCACATATTGGTTTAAGAGGATGCCATGGTCTCACAAAGTAACCAAGAACCATATGAAATGATGGTCTTGAATCCACACACAACTAGGGAGGATCCATACGATTATGTATGACTTCCCCCTTGTTTTTTTAATGGGATTAGCCTCCAAGACATAGCCATCAATAATCACTAAGAATGTACAAGTGGATTGTAGCTACCCATACAACAAACACTTACCCCTATCCTCAAATTTTCACAATGTTTGATTCCTTATATACACTCATCCAAGGTATCTACGTTGATCTTGGTGAGGAATCACATGACAACAAAGAAGGCAACATTTAAAAATAACAAGAGTTTCACTAAACTACCAAAGATCATAAATATTGAAAGAAAGAAAAAATAGTACCAATAATAAGTCAAATAAATGCGTTCAATTCCAATAGCAAATCAAACATAGCCACAATAAATACACAATAGAGAAAACTCACAATAGTGATTAAACTAATTCAAACAAGATAAAATAAAATTGTTGGCCCATGCAACAAAGATGAGAGATCATCAATAATTGAAGGAAACTTCACAATCCTTAAAAGTGCACATTACATAACTGTACAACTAGAAATTGTGGCTAAATAGAGTGAAGATTCATCATGAATCTAATAATAGTCCCTCATGTGTGCATTTGTGGCATGAACACAAAAACTCCCACATGGCATGGCCATGTACCTAATGGAGAAGACATGCCTAGGCTACATGCCCAAAAAACATGACTATAATAATAGTCCCTCATGCATGCATTTGTGGCCTACACACTACAAATCCTAACATATCATGGCAATACACCTCATAGAGAAGACACACCTAGGGCCACATTGCACATAGCAACGTGCCTCACAAAGAAGACATGCATAGGGCACATGCCACATAGCAATGTGTCTTATGGAAAAATGTGCATACATGTCACACACCAAAGCTATATGTATACATCATGAGGCACATTCATATGTTATCAAACACAACCTATTGTATCTAACATGAGTTCCTCTCTACATGTGTGCAAATATTCCAACACTAATCGCCACTAAGAAGGAATAATATAAAATGCATCTTTAAATATTTGTGTGTGTGTGTGGAATTGTGTCTTTGAACCCAAATCACTACCATCAACAACATGTAACCATCACCTACACTATATCAAAACATAAGTATGGTGTGACATCATATCTATTTGCATAATGTCAAAACACATGCAAACATGAAAATCATCATAGCATGACAAAAATCAATCTCCACATGTTGGAACAAAGATATGAATAAGATACTAGGGTAAGAGGAAACCCGTACCAAGAACCACATACCAACTATCGGCAATGCCATCAAGATAAATGTAGTATAGGATACCACTATGAGCCATCCAATGGTCCATTCTATGAGGAGAACTAGGAGATACTATCTTTGAAAGGTGTGGTCAATAGAGATAATCCCTACTAATACCACAATATGTCACCATAGCTTCTTGAGTTTTCCATTCTTCTACTTAACACCACATTTATTGAGTTCCTCAACAGTGAGGTTGGTTCTCAATAGGATGCACAAACATGTAAACACACAAGCATGGTTTCATCATACTTGTACAAAAATACAAATTCATTTTTCTAGTTAATTGCTTAGTGTAAAAATAACTCCATTACATAACATAGGGCAATAATCACCATAAGTTTTCAAATAAAGTGCCCAAACATCAATTGGAGTTACCCTTTCTAAGGTACAAACATAATTTATTTATAACTTCAAAATTAAAATAATCACAATACATCCAAATAAGTTCAATAGTGCATGGAAATAGACAACATGATCCATAATTAAACCCATAAATTGCCCTAATTGGATATGCTAATAAAATGGTGTCTCAAATAACAGAGATTATGTTGGACCTATAATAGAGATCTGGACTTTGTTTCATCATACATAAGCATGGTTGCATCATACTTGTATCCAAATATACCATCCATAGATAGGTACTCAGTACCACAATCTCATGGGTACCCTTTTAGCTGAATTTACCCTATATTTGGGTGAATCTACCCTTGTATCATTCCTTGATCTACTATGTAATTCCACCAATCAATAATTTTTCCATATTCTTGGGAGAATACACTATCCGTTAGGTGAATATGCCATATCCTTAAATGAATCCTCCTTGTCATCATCCTAAGTCCTCTTTTTGTTAAGTCTTATCCCTTCATCTTTAGGAAAATCCACCTATCCTTGTGTGAATCTACTTTCTCTTAGGTGAATCTATTTCACATAAATCATTTATCTTATCCATCTTTCTTATGCAAATGGTGAATTTTTCCTATCCTTAGATGACTACACTCCCATTTAGGTGAATCTGTCTAGTTTTAGTCTCCTTCCATTATTTTGTCCAAATTTGTATCCTCTAGTTTACATGAATCTACTTGTTCTTAGGAAAATCAACCCTATCGTTCTAAGGAAAATTCACCTTGTCATCATCCTTAATCATCTACCTTTCAAGTGTATAGTCCATCCATCCTTGGGAGAATCTAACATATTATTGGGAAAATCCACTCCCTCTTAGGTGAATCCACCTTTTCCACCTTCTCATTAATCTATTATTTGTTCTAAGAAGGACACAAAAGTGGATAGAAAACAATAGAGGAGATAGTACTCAAACAAGTACTAAGTAATTGCATTAGTGACATGTCACAAATGTGAGTTATACATGTTCCAAATTCATTGATTCTCATGAAGGAACTAAGTTATCTACAATAAATAGCCACCCAAGAAACCCATTTGCTTTAGGAAAACTATCTTCTTAGTAGTAGCTTAATTCTTGAGACACTTGATTTAGATATGATCTTGTAAATGGTGTTAAAAAGAGTAATTAGTCACCAACCAACCAAACCTTGATTGTAACAAGCATAACCAAATCATCCATGATAAAGTTAACAACAAATATATTATTGCATTCCCAAATCTTTGTGGTGGGTGTGTTCAACAAATATATTGTTGTGTGAATTTCTTTTGTCCAAAATGTAGGAACTTGATCTACATATTCATGAAGGCATGATTAGGTCTCTATACAACACTGTTTTGTTGATGTATATATGTAGTGGTTAGTTGTTTTCTTTTAGTTGTGGATAAACCATTTTGAGTGAATTTCTCATTTACTTGAGCATATTGCATTTAGAGAACAACTGGATGACCATTCAACAAGGGGTTTAAACTCTTTGAACTTCACAAATGCTTGAGCTTTTCTTGTCAAGCAATGTACCCACATCTTAAAGACATCAAATTATGAAAGATGATAGTCCCAAATATGCAAATGACTGTCACAACATAGTGAAGGGAAATCCATAGATGCATTAATGAGTAGCCCTAGATCAATACAAAGAGAGCACATGCATGCTAAGGGAGCATTAAACAAGCCTTTTTCAGGATAATATAATGGTAGTAAAAGAAATCAATAAAGAGCATAAGTTCATCAAGAACAATTCTTAGCCACAAAGATCTAAGGTAATCATAGAGGAGCTGATAATAAGTGAGTTCAAGAAGACACACTCAAGCCTTCATCACATTCCATAAAAAGAAAATCATTATTCCATATAATTGGAAGGAAATGATATATTGCAAAGATTACTATGAAGGTCTAAAATAGTAAAAGAGATGAGACTAATCTTTTATTTCTACTTACAACAGTGAATTGGTTGAGATATACTCATAGACAAAGTGAATGACATGTATGAGAACAACCTCAATAAAGGTAAAAAGGACAATAAATAGTAGTGATAGATGACAATGCATTGAATGTGCCAAGAAAAAGACAGTGGAAGTCATGGAGAAATCACTATCAAAACAAAGCCATTAAATAAAAATATGTTGGTGTAGCTTGAGAAGCACAGTAGAACACTAAAAAAGAACACTACTTGGTCCTTGAAAAGCATGTAGTTGCAATGATTGAAAACCACAATGACAACATAGAGGGCATGAATGTTTGGAGTATTTCCATTCTTAAGAATCTCATGATAGTCCATTATTAGGACAAGTGAAGTGCACTATGAAAGTGTCTTAAAAAGCTAATATAGCCATAAGTGCTAGTGCCAATGCTTTGAGTTCAAATCCTCATGAAATATAGTCATGTTTATCTCAATGCAATGTTTGCCAGCATCCTCCTTGTGTGTGCCAAAATAGGAGCTTTGGAACAAGGTATGGACATCCATCAAAGCATAATCGAAGGGGGTTTTTTGTCAAAAATTAGTTGCAAATGCTCCAATAACAAAAATCACAAAATGGGGTAGCATACACATGGCATGTAAATTGTATGATGGAATACCTCAAAGAGATGTCATTTCATGGAATTTTAAGATCGCAAGATATGCACAAAATGGATTAATTCACAAAAAAAAACTAGTTGCCCTTGATTGCGAAAAAAAATTAGTTTCCCTTCATTGAAAAACAAAGAGTTCCTTTGATTGCAAAAAAAAACCTTACCTTGCTTGTGCAGAGATCACTCTGGTGGGGGGGAGGGGCATAGGGAGGCAAGACGGTTGCTTCTTTCTTCGGTTTGCTTTCAAAATGAAAATGCATTGTGTTTTTTTTTTTAATAAAATTCCTGAGGTCGTTGGAATTCCGACAAACACGAGCATTTAAAAAAAAAATAATCAAATTTTCACACAATGCTCCTTGTCCATCGGAAACCTCCATCAGAATTTGACCCCAAATGTATTAGTGATCTCTCTCTCTCCTCTCTTTCTCTTTCTATTGTGACATTCTTATATTTATATCTCACTTCTTCTATTTCTTGTCCCTTGTGTTGTCTACTTGGGGATGATGCAAAGTGTTGAGATCTCTTTTGGTCTCTTCCATGTTCACTCAAAAGATACATGTTCCATTCTTCCATTGTGCTTGTGGTTCCACTACCTTTAGGGGATGAAGTCAATTCAATGAAAATATATTCATGATATACATAATCATAAGAGAATAATGACCCTAGAGTTAGTGGATCCCTTATGTGTTTTATGTCTTGTGACCATTATCCTTTGATTTGTCCTTCCTTGGGGGCATATCGTTATGGTAACGTGCTTGTCTCTTGGATGCATGCTAGTGTAAAGAAATTGCCCTTGATAAGAAATATGCAATCAATTTAACATGGGGGCATACACTTTGCTCAATATTTCACTTTATGCACACACTTTTGCAGATGAAGCCTTTTTCTTTGTAATTTGGTATTTTTCTTTTTCATGACTAATAGTAAGTAAACCTTACTAAGATAGCATTCATGATTCTCTCTTTCTTTTCTCCAATGATGTCCCTTTTATCTTGATGTTGAAGTAGTAAGATCCTAAAATCCCTTGGGAAATTGGTGTATCTTGCCTCTTTGATGACTTGACGAAATATTTTCAATGTAAACCTTTTTACTTTATCGAGAGTATGCTTAGTCTCATACTCTGACTAAAGTGGGGGATAAAAGTGTTGTCCCAAATTGTACTCCCTTACAATTTTGTCCTCATTTGGGCCCTCACCTTGGGATTAATCCCTTGAGGCCTTATTAGAGCCTTGATCCCACTCATACCATGCATCAAACTCATTTTTTTCATCATATACGCTTTCTCCCCCAAAATTGAGTCCCTAATTGGTCAAGACTACAATGTTGGCATCTTGGTCCTTAGGGAGCAGAGTGTCCTCGCCCTAGTCCTCCCAATCAGGGCCCATTTTGGGGCCTCTCAATGGTAACTTGAAATGGGCAAGAACCTGGATCCCATGTCAGCTCATGTCAAAAAATTAATTTTTTTTTTTGACAAAGCATGTATAAAAGGAGATCTACCCTTTTCATTTTGATATACATCCACTCTTAACTAATTCAATCAAGAAATCAAGAATTCATTCAAATTCAAGTGAGCAAGAAATCAGTCTTCTTTCAAGAATTGGAGCAAAAGTAAAGTCCAAATTCAACCATTGGAGATGAAATTTATGTTCTATGTTTTATGAAGACCACACAAAACCCTAATTCCTTGTGAAGACAAACAAAACTTCATAAATAGGTATATCATTAGTGTTCCAAATATTTTCACCATTTCCTTGAAAAGGAAATCATTTTCATTACAATAATTCATTTACATTTCAATTCTATTTCATAGTTAATTACAAAACCAAGGTTTTATCTAAGGCAAACTCCTCCCAACCATTTTCCCTTCTCTACTGTGTGCAGGAACAAGTACAAAGTTGTAATTTTCAAAATCGACATTATTCATAGAGATGAACATGTTCCCCTTTTGATGATGATAATTTCAGAGGACTAGAGCAATGTGCATTCTGGTCCAGACAATTTAGGATGACCTTCTAGAATAGATCTGAACACTCACATATTGCTTAGATCCAGGTTTGTGGCTTTGTTTGATGACTGTAGATCATTGTTTATGCATAATTGATTCAATTTACACACATTTATCCTAATTTCAGAATCTTCATAATTCAAATTAAAAAGAGGGAATCAAACTTCAACTAGTGAATTATAATTAGAATTCTCAACCCTATCTTTTTTGGATTGAGGCTAGATCTATTGGATTCACCCTTCTTTAATGTAATTGGTCCCTAATAAAAATTATTAGTTGTTTTACTACATTACATGTTTGTGGTGGAAACCTTAATATTTTTCACTACACTTTACATCTATTTTTAGGAATACAACAACCCATCTAATATAAATGATGAATAAAATGAGGATGAAGCATGAGGACGCAACAATCCTATAAATAATAGATAAAATAGGGATGAAATATGAGTATGGAATAATCTCAAATCATTAGATAAAATAGGGATGAAACACAAGTATGCAACAATCCCATAAATGGTAGATAAAATAAGGATTAAGCATGAGGATGCAATAACTCCATATGTAAATAATAAATAAAATAGAGATGAAACATGAGTATGAAACAATCCCAAAGTAATAGTTTATATGTAGTGTCCTTCTATATCACACTCTTTGATGATGGTTTTGTTTGATACTTATGGAGATATTTATACTTCGAATGCTTTTAGTTTAATGCTAGACATTACTTTTTGACAATTGATATATTATAGTTTTATATGGATGATGATATATTCAGAACTATTATGATGATTGGACATATATATTTGGTTATTGATGAGAACTCATTATATGCATGTTGAGGTTTATATATATACTTGTGATGATATCATGCTACGTGCTAACCTTACTTCACACATTATGGAATATAATGATGATATTGAGGATGTTTTTGATTAGGGGAAAACAAGTTTTGAAGGGCTTACATTAGAGATTCAAAAGATAGTCATCAGAGTCTACCAGAAAAACAAAAGACAACAACCACAAAAAGGACAGCTGGTTGAAAACAAAAAGCCATCAGCAGAAAAGACACAACACAAAGAAACTAAACACCAGACAACAGAGAAAGCATAGAAAAAAAGCCAAGCCTAGGTGAAGTTCTTTATCAATTCGACATCTTCCAACTCCAATTGCTCCATTGTCACAATAATCCTCTTGAGATCTTCAATGTCCCTGCTTTGGTTTTGCTTCTTCCTGGTACTTGCGCTTGTTCTTTTTCTGCGACCAGCTTCCTTATCTTCAGGGGTTCCATCCTTCTCCTCAATAGTGTCCCCGAGGGGCTTATCCCCCTAGACCTATTCAAGTTTTCTAATAAGGACCTTGATACTATTATAAGCTTCCTTTAAAATATTTTAACTCTTCTCCCCAATATTTTTGAGGGTATTCTCAATCCCTTCCATCTTCTTTTCAGTTTCCCCAACTCTATCTTCTAGGGCTTTAAAGCTATTGCATTGGGCATTAATAATTTCCTCTGCATTGCTAATAGCTTTAGTTAGATCACTTAAGCAGTCAGGTAGAGATATGAATTTGTCGATGCCAATAGCTTCCATAGCTTCAAGTTTTCTAGCTTCCTCGACAAGTTTATCTTTTATGTTTTTAATTTTCTTCTATACCCAAAAGAAGACCTTGAAGCAGTCCATTCCATTTTTTATACAAATGTTGAAGTCTAGAGGGGAACCATCCTGAGCCTCATCTCCCACAGGGTCCAAGTTCACCTTCAGACCCACCTCCTTCCACTTAGCTGTCTTAATTTCTTTGTTGGAGGTATTCTCCCCAACCAAGACCTTTCTTTGATCCTTGGAGCTAGTAGGAAGGGGCGAGTGGTTATTAGCCTCCAACTCCTCACCTCTCAGCATCTTCCCCTTTTTCTTTTGGCTCGAGATAATTTGAACCTCCTCACTATCTGTCTCCATGTTGTCTTCACTTGCCTCTTCTTCCTCGTACCAACTGTCATCCTCTTCCCCCTTCTTTTTGCCACTGATCGACCATTTACCCTGTTCCTCATGGTTGGTTTTCCTTTTACACTTGTTCAACCTGGTGGTATGGGGGTCCACCTCGACATCCACCTCTATGTCATACCCTTTATAATCCTCATCTTCTGAATCACCCAAATCATCACCTGACTCAAATACCTCAGATATAGTCCATTAAACAATGGTATTCTTGATATGGCTATATAGGACCACCATAAGACCCTCATGTAATGCAGGGTTAGTCTTGGGATTAGAGATAGCATCCATAATCTTGACATTTAGGGCACATAACAAGTAGTAGGGGAGGGAGATTTTATCCTTGTGCCGAAAATGATTAAGAATAACAAAATGGTAACTATAAAATCTGGTATATCTACCATCTAAAGTTATGAATTCCATGACAACAAACAAAATGTATCGCTAGAGCTTCTTGATTACCTTAGGGGAGTAGTATGTGTGGCTTCCCTTTACCAGTTTCTCTTTCTCCACCTCGTCGTTTGGGAATTTATTCACAACAGCTTCCGACAGCTTCTGGTCCCTATATAATTTGTTACCATTCATCGGTAGACTAGTTGCCTTAGTGATCATGGTCTCATTAACCTTAACCTTCCTTCTACCAATGGTCAGGGTGCCCTTATTCCACCCCCTTTTGAAAATCCTAGTGATTTCAAGTCTTTTTTATTGCATTCTTTCCATGTAATCTGACATTTTTGCCACTTGCAGCACAACCCAAACTTGGGGACGGTCCTGCCATTTATCAATTTTTGTAGCCTCTATGCACTTACAATTTCCCCCATCTTCTTATTAGTATTAACATAATGTGAATTCCAACAAATACCGCTATTCTTAGCAAACTTTCTTCTTTTAATAAACAAAGAAGAAGCCTCTAGAAGCAAGTAGATATTTCTCAAGCTTTTGCTCCAAATGGAAAGAAGAACCCACAAATCATGCGAGATGCTATGGAAATTAATGGTGTGCCTCATTTTTGGTTGATTACAAAATCATTTCATGATGCCATGACCACCCCTACCATATCAAGACATGATATAAAATCCTACCTTGTTTTCCATGATATCTCTCATAATTTAAAATGTCACGTGCCACTTGAGGTAGCTCCCCCTCTCCATATATACCAAATCTTTATCTTCCCACTCTTCATTGCCTCGTTGGCCTCCAAATAAGCACTCTTGTTGGACTCTCTATAATAATGAGAAATGTAATATTGGTCGAATCCCTCAAGAAACTCCTTGGCCATGTTGATAATATTTTTAATCATCCATGATGGATGTTGCTTACCAAGGAGGCAATTGATAATATTATTAGAGTCTCCCTCCAGCCATATATTTTTGGCTCCCAATTGGTGTGCTGATTTTATGGCTTGGAGGGCATGCATGACTTCATCCAAGTGATTAGTTTGATTCCCCAAGGGGAAGGCAACCACCCCCATACAAAAGATAGCACTATTCTAGATAACTCCACCATAGCCAACTTACCCTAGGTTACCTTTAGTAGCCCCATCAAAGTTAGCCTTAATCCAATCATTGGGAGGAGAAGACCAAAAACACATCCTTCTATTGAGTTGGTTAGTATTATTGTCCATAGAGGCTGGGATATTCCAACTCCTTAAAACATCATACTCTTCCTTACTGTTGCAATAATGAGATCCAATAGCCATCACATTCTCAACAAGATTGTGATTTATCTTAGCCCACTCCTGAAATAGTCTTGAATCTCCTCAGGAAACGCCCAATTTAACCCCATAACTGAAAAAGCATCAACTAGATAGGTTGGACAAAGGGACAATGAATAAAAATATGGTTCATGGATTCTTCATCATTAAGGCATAAGTAGCATCTCTTAGGGATGCAAAATCCCCTCTTTCTCAAGTTATCTATAGTTAGGATTTTATTTTGTAGAAGACCATAAAAAAATATTTATTTTAGGAGTCAAACCTATACACCAAGCTTTGGCCTAGTAGGGGATAGATTCTTGAGACCGAGCCAGCATAAGGACAATAAAAGTCATCGAATAATTCCCTAAAGGGGTTCCTCCCCACATCAGGTGGTCCTCCCTTCTTGGATTAATGGCAGCCTAGTTGAGTTCTATATTAACATACTTTAAGTTGGGATCAAAAGTGCTTAGGTCCATCCACTTCTGATCTCTCCAGTAGTCAACAACTTTGATACCAAACTCATTCTTACAGGTTTGGATGATCACATGAGGAACATAATGATCATTGAGAGGAGCACCTCCAATCTAGGCATCATCCTAGAAATTGACCCTTCTACCATTACCAATGGCCCACACTTTGCCCAAAATCTTAATTCCTTTTATGAGTAACATTGTTCCATATGGTAGATCCAATCAAGATCTAATCTGAGGCAAGAAAATCTTCCACGGGTAGGATTCAAACATAAATATTTAGCCTTCCAAATTTCATTCCATTCACTTGCTCCCTGATAGACTCTCCATATTTGTTTGGACAGGAGATTTTTATTCAAGGTTTTAATGTTTCTCAGGCCAAGCCCCCCCAACTTCTTTGGTTGGCAAACTTTATCCTAGGGAATGAGGGAAACTCTATTCTTCTCCTCAACCTCAGACCATAGGAAAGCTTTCTGAATTTTCTCAATTGCATCTGCAAATTTTCTAGGTACTTTGAAGAGAATTAAGGCATAACCAGAAGACTTTGGAGAGAAGATTTCAAGAGCTGGATTTTACCTGCTTGGCTAAGAAGGGTCCCTTTCCACCCAACCAACTTCCTATTGAATCTATCAACAAGACTATTCTAGAAAAGATCCATAGGTTTTGTACCCAAGGGGAGACCCAAATAAATAGAAGGAGATTGGCCAATTTGGCATCCCAGGATACACGCCATCCTGGTCTATCTATCCTCTGAAGTGTTGAAGAATAATAAAGAGATTTTTTCCCAGTTAATCGATTGACCCGAAGCAACACTATATGTATTAATAATGTTCTTCATGTTAGTTGCTTCTCTAATCAATGAAGTACCCATTAAAATGGTATCATCAATAAATTGTTGGTGAGAACAGGCCTTAAATCCAGAAGAATGAGAGACTCCCAACAAAAGACCTTGAGAAACAAGTTTGCTTATATTTCTGCCCATATATTCAGCCAAGATAATGAATAAAATAGGGAAGATGGGGTCCCCGTGCCTGATTCCCCTAGAAGATTTAAAGAAAGGGGAGGGCGCTCCATTCACAATGACAAAGAATGAAGGGGTCAAAATGAGTTGGCCAACCAATTGAATAAAATTTTCATAGAAACCAAAATATCTAAGCACCTTGTCCAAAAACCCCTACTCCACCTGATCATAGGCCTTAGACAAATCCAATTTCATCAAGAAGCTCTATGTCTTTGATTCCACCAGCAAGTGAATATTTTCATGAATAGTGATGATAGAGTCTAGGATTTGTTTTCCAGGAACAAAGCTACTCTGTTGGGGTAATATAATAGAATGAAGAACTATGAGCAATCTACTAGTAACCACCTTAGAGATAATCTTATAGGAAGGAATTATACAAGCTGATCAATCTAAATTGATCCATCGAGTTAGCCCCTAGACATTTGGGAATCAAAACCAGAAAAATGACATTGAGTTCCTTTAAGATAAACCTAGCCCCCAAATATTCTTGCACTCCCTTAACTAGATCCTTTTTATAATAATCCAAAAGGTTTGAAAGAAGAACAACGGGAACCCATCAGGTTCTGGGGCTTTTACTACCATCAAAGGAGAGCACCACTTTCTTAACTTTACCTTTAGAAGGAATGGAAACCAGGACATTGTTCTAATCTTTATTAATGAGGGAAGGAATGGTCTCCAAGAGGGTCCTCTGGGAATGATCATCCATCTTGCTATCCACGGAGAGAAGATAGTTTAAAAAGTTCTTGGCTTTATTCCTAATATCATCGTCCTTCCTAGTTTTAGATCCACCAATCCTCAATTTAGAAATCCTATTAGAAACCTTGTGTTTCAGAGCAGTCATATGGAAGAATTGGGTTTTTCTATCTCTAGCTTTAAGCCAAAGAGACTAGGACCATTATTTCCAAAATTCTTCTTCCCTTCTGATGATCTCATGATGGTTTACAAGCACTTCATTTTCCTCTCTGATAGAAACCTCACTATATCTACTGGCTTGGATATTTTCCTAGATTTCCTTTAGCTCAAGCTGGGTTTTGGACTTGGTGGCAAATAAATCCCCAAAAAATTTCTTGTTCCATTTTATAATATTATCTTTTACATGCCTTAATTTTTTTGCCATTGTATACGTAGCAGTATCTTTGACATCAATCAACCACCAATCCTCTATGGCCATCTCAAGGTTAGGATGATCCAGCCACATCCTTTCAAATCTAAAAGGGAAATTTCTTTTTCCGCTTATATTCTCCACCACAAAACCACATGAAAGTGATCTAAACCAGTCCATGAAATAGCCGAAAGGGAGCTCTGATATTGGCTAAACCACTCATTTGAGATAAGGGCCTTGTCTAATCTGACTTGAATAAGGTCCCCCCCTCCTCGGCCTTCAGTTGGTCTAGGTAAAATTGGCCCCTTAAATATCAATACCATGCAGACCTTGGTTATTAATAAAGTTCAATAGGTCCATTTTACTGTCTAATTGAGATGGGACACCCCCAAACTTCTCATCATCACAGAGAGGGGTATTGAAGTCCCCCATCACCAGCCACCATCCATCCTTAAGAGGAGATCTAATATCTTTCATCTTCTTCTAAAATTTGCATCTACCTAGTCTATTATTAGGTGCATAAATATTAGTCAGGATCCATGAGGTACCATCCCCTAAATGATGAAACCTTATAAAAGCCACGTTATTATCCTGCTTAACATGCACCCCTATGACTCACCTAAGATTCCATAAAATGACAATACCTCCAAAAGCTCCATTAGAGCTACCTCCTAACACCCCACTATCCTTAAAAAGATTAATATTCTCAACTTTCTCTTTAGTCATCTTGGTTTCTTGGATAAGAACAATATCTGGTTTATGTTCTCTAACAAAATTTATTAGAGCATTCTATTTTTGTGGACTATTCAATCCATGAATATTCCATGAAATAATTTTTCATTTTCTTTTTAGGGAACCTCAAGGATGGTCATCTGAGTTCCATCTGCTATATTCTTGTCGGCCTCTTGATCTCTAAGCTATCTTGTTGATCTTCTTCTAGGATTTAAGGGGATAAATCTCATGTCGGCCTTAGTCCTATTTCTGGTCTTAACAGGAGTAGGTTGGGGGGTTGACTTCAACCCCTTTTTTGCACCTTTCTTTCATTCTACAGCTTCATTATTCTAGATATCATCCTCTTGGTTGTTCTAGGTGGATACATTCTTCTTGAAAGTTTCTTCCTCAATCCACTTTGCACTTATATTAAGCAATGAAGTCATGGGGGACGACTGGAAAGTAGATTTCACCATCTCAACCGACTATTGTGATTCTGATGATGAAATCCCTCCAAGAATCAAACACCTCTGGGTATCCTCATAGTCAGCTGTAGAGCAATCCCTGTTAGTGTTTTTCATAGTGTAGTTTGAAACTGCCTCCTCCTTGGTTTGTAAAACCACCTGTATTTCTCCTTCTTCTAGGTTATCACTTTGTTGTTCATCTTGATTGAGGTTTTGTCATTCTCTCTCATCTTTGCCTATTTGATCCCCTTTTCTACCTTTAGACACATGGTTTTCTAGGTTTTCCATATTGGTGTTCCCTTGTTGCTCAAAAGTGTCAGGGATGATGACACTCAGGGCTTCTTCTACCCTTTTCTTGTCTTCTGCAACAACTAGTTGCTTAACAGGATTTTTGGCTCTCTATTCGGTTGTCTTGTCTTTCTTCACTTTCTCTTTGACAACCTATAGGGGGCATTTTTTAGT
Source organism: Cryptomeria japonica (assembly GCF_030272615.1). Lineage (NCBI taxonomy): Eukaryota > Viridiplantae > Streptophyta > Pinopsida > Cupressales > Cupressaceae > Cryptomeria > Cryptomeria japonica. Next base: position 264,122,147 of record NC_081410.1, read on the forward strand.
AGTATGCCTTGATTTTTTTGTAGTAAAAACATGCAAAAGGTGTGCTTTCATATTGAAATGGTTGGACCCACTTCCCTAGTTTGGAGTTAATCTTAATAGATAAAGGCATATCCATTCCTTGCATGACTCCCACACAAATCCTTTCAAGGTGAGTTTTCTTCTAGCCGCTGTGATATGATCCATAGACAAGAGCTCCCCAAAGGAACTAGTGATTCCTTTGAAAATATCTTCAACCCAGAACTCCAGTGGGAGACTCAAGAGTCTAATCCAGACTAGAGCTTGGACAAAAAAAGGTTCATTTAGGTGCATCAAAGGTGACCATTTTTGCAAAGCAAACACAGATTTTCCAATCAACCAAGGGTCATCACAAAGAACCCTCAACATGTCTTCTTCACATGAAAAAGATAGAGACAACACACCTTTGGACATGGCCATGATCTCCACCCAACCTTTGAGTGCTCATTTACATTTAGCAAATGCCTTGACAACATCAATATTCGGTCTTGGGCCCAAAAAATTGCCTACCAATGTCAAAGCCATAAGGTTGATGTTGTGCTCAATCACTGGATCAAGAACTTCAATAGAAAATATGTCCTTTTCTGGTTCTGAGATATTATACACTGCATGGAATGAGGACTTTCCAATCGGTTTGACACCAAATAGAGAACTCCATGAATGAGCAATGTCCCTACAATCGAGTCCCTACATTGGGCTGCCTCCAGCACATGATCCTCCCTCCCTGCCAAGATCGAGAGGCCTATCACCACCTTGTGGGTCCCCAAACACTAGATCCTTTCTATTCAATTCAGAAGAATCATGGTAGTCCCGAGATCCGTCCTTTCTGCCTGCTCCCTGGTTTGCCTATCTATTACAGGGTTTCCCACCCTATCTTGAGTTTAAATTCAAAGTCTCTCCCTTCTCTCGCTTCTCCCTCACCATATGCTACTGATCTTGTTGTCTCAGGAATGATATTGAGGATGTTATGTTTTCCATGATTGTATTATTGTTGTGGTCATGAAAGAGATGATGTTATACCACTCGTTAACGAGCAATGTGTGATGTCGTGATTCTCTTCCAGTTGTTTGATTACTTCATGTTATATGTAATGTATATGATGTTGTATAGACATTTGGTGTTATATAGGATTGTATGTGCTAGACATTGACTCCACCTAGTTTCACAGGTCTAAGTGTATCTCTAATCCCAATGGCAAGTTGATCAGAGGTGACATGAGGTCTTATCACAACCTAGGCTTAGTTGGTACCTTGTCAGTATTAGTGGTCAGATAGAGTTGACTTGTCAGGTGTTATGTGGTATTTTATTTAATCTTATGTTGGGATGTTTTGTGGAGTTGTGGTTATTAATTAATTGATATACATATTTTATTGATGTTTAAATTATTATTGATGGTTGGTATTAATATAAATATAAATATATTTAATTATTGAGAACTTATAATAAATTAATGTTTATCTTATGGCATTATATTTAGTAGATAATTTTATATTATTGGGGAATTTTATTTATTTGACTGATTGGTTATTGGTTTATTTTATTGTTTAACCTTGTTATCTATTTGTTTTATTGTTTATTTACTTACCCATTCTTGCTATTGGCATTTGAGAGTTGCATTCATGATCAATAATATTATTTGATATTATTTTATCTCAATATTTGTGAATGGTAGGTAATTTTATTATTATTTTCATTATTTTGATTCTTGGTTGTGGTGAGGTATGATTTCTTGGTAATTTTTAATATGGAGTTTTGATATTGTTGGGAGTTTCTTCTGGGCTGAATTTTTTTTATTGGATTTTCTGAATTTGGCTTTGGAATGGATTTTACTGCAAATGCTTGAGGGTTGGAGATTTGGATTTTAGTTTTTGATTGTAGCCGTGATTGCATTGGAAGAGTTGGTTGAATCTTATTCTATGAATTTTTATTTATGAAAATATTGAATCCTCTGTGATTGTTTTTGAAAGGGGAAAATGATTGTTGTGTGATGGAAGAATGTTTATGTTCATTAAGCAATGTTGTGGCTCTAGTGCCTATTATTCTAAATATGCATGGTTGTTGGGTGTTCTTTTTAGATTATGACTTGAAGGCTTGTATTCATTTCATTGGAGGACTGTATTTGTGTTGTTATCTTTTGTTTTCATTTTCAATATTTGGGGTGCCGGCAATGAAGTCTGTGTGGTGTCAAGATTCATTTGTCTTTGATTTGGATTACTTATCTTCTATTCTATGTTGTAATTTTTTTTTGTACTAGCCTGTAAAACACCTTGAGCACTTTTGTTTGATGTTGAAATTTGTATTCAAGAACATTTTGGACTTAATTCATTAATTTTATTTATGTTTGAGTGGTATTCAAGTCCCTGTCATATATGTGTTATTTTGGAGAATAGATGCACCATTTTTTTTAATTGTATATGTTAGTTTGTATCTTATATGCATTATTTTGGATAGTAGATGCATTAGACTATTTGCCATTTGTGTCACTCTATGTGGTATATGCACCACAATTTGTTGTATATGTGTCATAGTTTGTTTTATATGTGCCACAATTTATTGTATAAGTGTCATACGGGGTTGCAAAAGTTCCAGAGTAACTGGAAAAGGTGCTATAGGAACATACATATGTGCTAGAGATAGGTGCAAACACGTCGTTGTGTTGTTTTTCTCTTCTAGTTTATTTTTGTGTGGGTTTTTGGCAATCTGTTAGACCAGAGGCTGTTTCCTTGGTTTTTTTGTATTTCCCTATTATGTTTTTTGGATTTTGATCTGATGGGCTTCAAGATTGGATATATTTTACTTTATGTCATTTGGAAGATGGATATGCCTTGATGTTGATTTGTTGCATATCATGTTATTGATATTATTGGTTCCATGATTTGAATAATGTAAATGCTAGTGGTATTAGCAATATGGATTCAATTATGATTATGGGTCAGTTTTGGATATTGGAAACTTTGGATGGTTGTATCATGTGATTTTTGAGATTCTATGTGTATTTTACTTTATACCCTAGGTTTTAGGATCATGATAGGCAGAGTGACTTCCAAGTGGGTGTCCGGTCCCCCAAGTGGCTATGAGAGAATCTCATTGGAAGTTTTATGTAATCAAGTGATAATGTTAATTAATTAATCTAGGGGTTTGGGTAGTTCTCATATTAAACAAGATAATTTGTGGAGCCCCACTCATGGCTTAGCATGCTAGTACAAGCATAGGATGAGATTGGGAAGGTCTTGTTGGCATGACTATCACTTGGGCACCGAGGTCTAGAGAGAGACTGCTAGGTAAACCCTTGTTGATGCATGTCAGAGTCTAGAGACCACTAGGGAAACCCTTGTTGACAACATGTGATGACACTTTCCCTATATGTGTCCTACTAACTTAGCCTTGTTTGATGGAAGCCTCTAGTGAGTTTGTTCTTTTGGTTGAGCCTTGCTTTGTGCATTTTGTTTATGTATGTTTTGTGACTAGTCTTCAATTGTGTTTTACATCCCTTGGCTGTTAGGTGTTAGCCTAGATCTACTGTGTGTGGGACCTTATGTCATTCTCTGGAGCATAGTGGTTGGACCTTTTTGGTTTCACATGGCTAGGTGGTTTGATGCCTTCTTCCATTGGGATTCTTTTTCATTGGATGTTCATGTGTGTAATTGAGGAATCGCTATCTCTTCAACTTTTTCTTGGATTATTGGAGCAAATATGATCTATTCTCTATGCTCTCGATTGAGAGACTTCATTGTATTATGTATCTTGGATAATTATTCTTTTAGTTATAGATTATGGCTCTATTTTGGAGAAGATATCATGTTTGTATTATTTGTAATATGAGATGTGTAACATGTAAATACTTATGTGGATTCTTCTATTATGAAATGGATTGATTATTTGCTATAGTTGATGGAATTACTAGTTGTTGGATTGAATGGTTAGGAACATGTGGATTTGGTGCATTAAAATGAACTCATCATATTGATGGTATTATTATGTCTTAGCCACATGAGAAAATGATAATGTGGTCAATGGATGTTGTTAATGGGTTATATCTCATGTATGTATAATGGTTAGCAAAATGGTTACTTTCCTATGTTCCTTAGATTAAATGAATGTTAGAATGGATGAAGGGAAATAATATGGTAGTGTTATTTGATAATGTTCATATCTTAATGTTATATTAAGTAATGACATTGAGATACCCTAGGGTATGTGAATCTATATATTAAATATTAATTCTGCATGCCTATTTATGTTCATATGATCAAGTTTAACTAATGTATGTGTTGTTATGGATCTTAAAAAAAAATTATGTCAATTTTCTTAGTTGATTTGTTAATTTCTCTAGGGTTTTCTTGGCAGGCATTAAATTTGGTATCAGAGCCCATGTTCATACACTAGGTACTTTGGTTTCATGTTGAGCATAAATTTTTATGTAGTAGTAGAGTAACTTAGGTTAACTCTAAGGTTATCCTTGCTAGTATGTTTTTTTTGTAGTAGTTGCTTGAGATTTTATCTTATAGTTGCTTTGCACCTTGTTTGGATAAGATGGTTGTTAGGGATAGAGGCCACAAGCATGGTAATCATATGGGTACTTGATTGAATCCTCGTCTAGAGAATTTTGAAGAGACTCATCAAGAGGAGCAACAACAAGACCATCAAGAAGAAGAAACTGACTATGAGAATCAGCAGGGTAATGACAAAGTTCCTTAGTTGCTTAGTTCCTTAGTTGCTTAATAGGAGGAGAATTAGTAGGAAGAGTCATAATTATGGATGTTAGGATAGAGATTCATATTAGGAGAGAGAGAGAGGGAGTGATCAAATTGAAAAAGAGATGATGTTGTACCAGATCAAGATGTGGTTCCATCAAGTCATATGAGAGATCTTCTTTGGTCTCAACCTCCTAATTTTGATGGATCTAGTAGTGGGACAAAGGTAGAGAATTGGCTTGTGGATTTGGGTATGTGTTTTTATATGTAGTGTATAGTAGTAACACCAAGGCTAGATGCGCTATCATGCATCTTTGTAGATTTTCTTCTAGTTGGTGGCATCAAGAGGAGAAGAAACTCCAATTAGACATTGCATCGATATCTTGGGAGATATTTCTTGAGCAGTTTTGTGCTCATTTCCTATTAGATCTTTGGATATAGAGAAAGGTAGATGAGTTCCATAACTTGAGGTAGATGGCTATATCAATTGAGCAGAATGAGAATCAGTTCTTTGAACTTAAGAAATATGTAGAGATAAAAGATGATGAGGCCATGATTGTGCAACACTTTGTAAAGGGTCTTAATGCCAGTATCAATGGAGGAGTTCGGGTTTTTGAACCCAACAGTATGGAGGTAGTCATGGAGAAGACACATTTGGTTGAGGAGAACTTGGCTATGGCTTTAGGTGGACAAAAAAGGGTGCAGATTGGAAGTGCTCTAGCTTCAGGTTTAGTTGTGAGAGGTATGCAGTCGCAGGTAGCAGGATTCGCTAGGAGTCATCCTCCATCATTCAAGGGTGGACAACAGTACCAGTGGAAGAAGTTCTAGGTCTAGAATTATTCTCATGGTGGTGGTTCTTAGGTAGGACATGATCATAATTGGATATGCCAGAGCTATCATGATACTCTGTCAATATAGAGTTCTTAGGAAAACTCCAAAAAATGTAGTTTTCAGCAGTCTAGTGCACCTTTTGTAAGAAAAGGTTTTAGCAAGGGAGGTTGCTTCACTTGTTGGCATCAGGGTCATATTGTAGTTCATTATCCTCAATGATCATCACAGATGTCCAATCAGAGGCCGACAACTTTAGAGCCTATTATACGAGATGTAGGTAGATCTCATCGAGTCTTTGCGATGGTTTATAACCATCAAGATGAGAATTAGAATGTAGTCATGGTGATGACAGGTGAGATGGGTGGTATTTATTTCTCTATGTTGTTTGATTTAGGAGCTTTTGATTCCTTTATTTCTCCATTTTTAGTAGAGAAATGTAAGATCTCAGTGGCAAAGCAAGCTGATAAGTGGCAGATTGAGTTAGCTATGGGTTCCAAGGTGGCAGTGGATTCTTTTGTTTGAGGTTGTGTGTTGAATTTAGAAGTTTGTTACACCACTATGGACCTTCTTATTCTATCTTTGGTGTCTTATAAAGTTGTGCTAGGTATAGATTAGCTTGAGGAACATCATGATAGGATTGATTCCCATCATAAGAGGGTATAGTGTCTCAATGATCTTGGTGAGGAAGTGGAGATTATGGGTGTGCAATGACCCATTTCCCTTTGTATGATTTCTTCTATATAGTTGAAGTGATGTGTGTGGAAATAATGTCACTTATTTGTAGTAACAATGAGTGAATTGGATGAGGGAAAGACTCAAGATGATCTCTTTTTGTTGAACACAAGATGCCATTGAGAGGGGGGGAATTAGTGGCTTCCAAACTTGATCCTATTAATTCCTAAAATGTGTGTAATAGTTAGAAGATCTAACAAAAAGTAAACATATCGATAAGATAGGAGAGAAAATGAATATGCAGGCACACACAAAGGGGCATATCACACAACATCGGATATACGAGGAAAACCCAACATGGGAAAAACCTCGATGAGAAATGTTGTTGGAGTCTACTGCTCCAATCCAGCCTCACAATAAAACATTGGTTACAACATTTAGGGCACCAACCCAAAGAGAACCACCCCTTCTTTAGGGAACCAACCCAAGGAGCACCAAACCCTGATTTAGGACACCAACCCAAGGGGAACCAACCCTTGATTTAGGGCACCAAACCCTACACTAAGCTCCAACTTTGTGATTGCAGTGTCATACATCAAATGTGTTTTGTAACCTCTACAATATTTCTTTCGGTTTTACTCTTCTCAATCAGTCTTCCTCTACTCCACTCCCTACTGGTTCTCTTCTCACTTAGATCCTCCTCTTCTTCACTCTTTATTGTAACCTTGTCAGTTCATCCTCTACCCCTTCTTTATTGGTATTGTGATCTCTTATCACTATCGGTTCTCTTTCTTGTCGGTTACTCCACTTTCCAGTTTAACTCTGCACCATTCTTTGGCTTTCTGGATCTCCTCAACCACTCACACTACACTGCAACTCCTTCTCTACCTTTTTGCAGGTTCTAGCACTACCAGTTTACACCACTGCAACTCACTTTGTAGTTTACCGATTACTCTAACCTTGTTGATTCTGCCTCTGCCAAACCCTATCACCAATTGCACCTCCAACACTCAGTCTCTATGATTCTTCAATGGATTCTTTGATTGGATGGCTCTCTACTACACTTTTTCACTTCACTCTTCAACATGCGATACCTTAATCATTTGGCAGCATCATCATCTTCGGTCTTGAGTCAGCATATTTATACTTGAGTTTTCCTGCCATGACCAACATTCAAACCTCTGGCGTGCTAGGGTTCCTTCATCAACCATGAGGCATATCAAGGTGGATTAGATCTCTTCTCAGAGAAAGTCAACCTACATCCGATCACCCATCACTGCTAATCACATTGCTTCCAGAACATATTTGCTATATTTATCAAACACGACAATTTTTTTAGTCTACACTTGTCAACCACCATGAAGTGATCACATGGTTAGCATCACCTACCTAGATCAGTACCTGGAAATCCTACATCAATCATGAATCCACTAAATTTGATCTCTGAGCATGGATTTATCTCGAGCCACACCCTTTTTCTCTTGACCCATGATTTACACCATCGAGATTAATGTCGACTAATCACCACCTACCTCATCAAAAATGCACAGTCAATTGGTTTGACACTTGGACTCCACATGGTTTCTCTATTGGTGTGCACCTCAGCTCACTATGTTGGTCAAACTTGGTCACCGACCAACACACAACTGGGTTCATCTACCAGTTCTCTAACCCCGTCGGTTCTACCCTAACCAAGCAACCTTCAAGTCTAGACTTGGTAGATCTATCGATGTAACATCTTTGGCCAGCCAATTCACTTGCCAAAAAATAACAAGCTCATATTCATCAGATAGGAGCACAAAAATTTGCCTCTTAGCCCTCTTACCGATTCACATACATACCAATAGGCACCTTGATGACACCATGTTATCAATCTTCAATTGTCTCTTGTTGTCTACATCTGCATTCTGGTTGCACTCTCTATTTGTAGTTGATCAATCTTTCCTTCTTCTTCATCAACCTGAACATCATCTCAACCGATTTGTCAACATGACAAACCCATCACTTCTTTATTCTTCCTTCTATGTCCCAGTGGCATAACATGCCAACACTTGCTAATCCGGTGCACATCTTTGGTTTCATGCATCTAAGGCATCCTTGTGTTTAACTAGTTGATCCAGTGTGAGACTTCAACCAACTACCATATAATTCTCTATCTTATCCCAGAAGGTTATCACTTACCGATGGGAGAGGATCCTTTTTATCTTCTTCTAACATTTCACCAATATGCCTTAGGTGACATTGAGCAGATACATCTTCAACTAGACACATATGATCTGGTTGGGCATACTTAGTATCAGACATATCATCAATTTTGTGATATCATATTCATCTGGTGGGAGTCCTACTGATTGACATCTAGCTACATACCATCTCCGCACTTTTGCATTGGCTCACCCTGCGCTCTAAGTGGTCATGTGCTTGCTAGTTGGCAACAATGCATTACCAACATATCACTTACCGGTTCTTTTACCATCTCGATCTCCAGTCCTTATGTCTTCAAAACAAGCCAACACTAACTTGTGTACCAGTGACTCCAATGATCACTATGCAAGCATACATTCTCTTCCTTACCAGTGACAAGCTATACCTGTAACTTGTTGTACTAGTTGACATCAATAATACCATTTCTGGTTGACATCAATGACAACAATACACTTCAATCTCCCATGCCAGTTGCCATGCTATACCAGTTGACATCAATGACAACACAATGCCAACACTTTTTTTGTCATACTACCCTTGAGGAGTTTTTGGATGTCTTTCATAGTGAGTTTTTGGGTATTCCACCTAAGTGTGACATTGATTTTCTGATAGACCTAGTTCCTGGAGCAGAGCCGATTTCTAAGACACCTTATCATATTACTACTCAGAAGTTGAGTGAGTTGTAGTTGTAATTGGGGGATTTGTTAGCTAAGGGTTTGATTCATCTTGTAGACATCTAAAATTAATTAAATTAATATTTAATTAATTTAATCCTTTCTACATAATTAATTAATTTAATTATGTTTATCCTTACTCTTCTTGAAATTAATTAATTTTAATTTTAATTTTTTTATCACTATAGCCTCATAATTAATTCATCAAAATTAATTATGCCTTATTATTCAAAATCATCCCAACCTTCATTATTTCTTCTAAACCCTAATTAGTTAATTAATTTTAATTAACTAAGCTAATTCACTAATTCCTACAAATCACTTCTTCTAATCCTCACTTAGCCTAATTAATTCTTCTAGAAGCATGATTATCATTATTTCTCAATTTTAAAATCCTCCACTCATTCTCTCTCCTTGTGCCACATCCTCCTAACTTTCCCACTTGCACTCTAATCACTCATTAAGCCACCTAATCAATCTCCTTAATCATTTGTACATACCTAACCACCTCGATTAGGGATGGGTCAACTCTTTGCCATAAATGGCTTTCCCATCTCATCCTCCAATCTTAAATGCTACCCACTTTGATCCTTTCAAAGAAATTCAAATTCTTTGAATCTACCCATGCATCCTCTTCCCAAGGAATTTTTAATTCCTTTTCTCATTTAGTCTTCCCACACATCCTCTTATTTTAGAATTTAGAATTTTGTTTTCTCTTCCCAATGTACTTTGAAATTCTTGCCCATGTACCTTAAGAGGTGTGGAGACAAGAAATGCCTTTATGACAAATCTTTTTAATCTCTCACCTTATCCTCTCAATCCTCTCCAATTTATTTCCTTCATTCAAAATCAATCTTGGCCCTCCATTTTGGCCTCCTCTAATCTATAAATTGGAGTCTCATCTCCTCACATACCATCCACTTCCATTGCATTCTTATGCTACTCTTTTATTCTCATATTCACTTCCATCATATTCTTATATTGTCCATTTGAGGATGAAAATATTCCATCACACCCTCATAATGCCAAAATATTGTCTCATCTAAGTCATATCTATCTATCTATCTATCTATCTATAAATCTAATCTTGTTGTGTAGTGGACAACAATCCACATATCTTCCATCAAAGGAGAAAATCAAGTGGAGAAACAAGGGTGCATCTTCCACTTCATCAAGCTCAATCCGAGGAGAAAGAGGCAACATTGTGAAGATATAAAGGTTATTTAGTATTTAGTTATGTGGTTATGCTTATTTTGATTTAAACTAACCTTTACATCATTGCATTGTTTTCCCTTGGTTCATTTTGGAACTCCTGGTAGGACCCACATCCCTTTTACCTAACCTTTTTTGGTGTTTTGAATATTTTTTCTCACAGGTTAGTGGATCGGCATCTGAGACTACAATTTGGTGTATCTGTAGACTATTTTGACATTTGCGTTGGGACAAAAATTTTCTATTTGAATTTTATTTCTCACTAACCATTTTTGTGAAAAAACTACAGATCGACGTCTTTGCCTGTTGTATACACCTAAAAATGATTTGAAGATAATTAATTGAATAAGCAATTATTTAATTAATCCCCCTTCCTAATTTAATTGAATTCATTATCAATTTGATTAAATTATCCCATTCATCTACTTATTAATAAATCTAAGGATTTAATTAATAGGTTCATTTCAATAGTCCCTTTGATTAATTAATCCAAAATTAATTTATCCCCCCCCAAACTTAATTCATTTCTTCTAATCCCCTAATAAATTAAAAAAAATCAATTTATGAGTTGTTGAAATTTAATTAGCCTTTTCCTATTATTTCAATTTTTAAATTCAAATTACTCACATGGCTCCTAACTTTTAACCACCTAACCTAACCATCCCCTAGCCTAACCCTAGGTTTACCTAACCCTATCCTATCTTGCACACTCTAACCTCCTTATCATAACCTCCTATGGTATGGATATTCTCCCCTTGAGACACATGGAACTTTTGCCACATGTCTTCTCCCTTGGACACTTGCCCTCTCATGAGAAAGGCTCCTTGACACTTCTCACCACAGAGATGACAAGTGTCCCTTCCTCCAATCTCTTCTCCAACTTCCTCAATCTTGGCCCTTGATATCTTCAGATTAGATCTCGACCATTGATTCCTGCCACCTCAGCTTTAGCCTTGGAATTCTTATAAATATCCCCATTTTGGAGCAACAAGGATCCCTTGCATTCATATTCTTAGCATCATTACTATAGGCAATTTGCATTTCAATTATCTAGTAATTAGCTTTTGGATTAATCATAGCATGTTGATCTAGTTTCTTAAATCATGCATTTCATATCATTTGCATAATCAATCATGATCAAGTAGCTACTCAACTCTTGAGTTGCCAATTTGGAGGTCATTTCGCTGCTGAGAGCCAATCAATCCAACACCTTCAAGGTCCTCAAGAATAGAGGAAAATGGGACATTTCAAGAAGGTTTATGGTTTGCATCTTAAATTTAGTTTTCAATTAAGCTTTCCATTATGTTTTTATTGTCTTATTATATGTGTATGCCTTTCTATATACCACATTTTTAGCATCACACCTGCAAATCGACATCTTCGCCACTCTGAATTGGCATTTTCACAATCCCAAATCAGCGTCTCCATTTGAATTTTATTTCCCGCTAATTGTTTTTGTGAAGTAACTATAAATCGGCATCATTGCCTACAAATCAATGTCTTCACTTCTTTGTTTCAGCATCTCCGCAACCCCAATTTTTCTGTCTTTGTTCAAAAATGTCCTCTTGCCTAACTTTTTTTTTTAGTTTTTCATAAAAAACTATGAATCGACGTCTATGCAGATGTTTGATGTTTGCACTTAGTAAAAAAATAGTTTTCATAAAACGGGTATAACGTTTCACTTGGGTGTCAGATTTTCAAAATTAAAAATATGTTGGAAAAAGGACTCAAAGATCTAAAATGGGTTGTCAATAAATTTTTTGTATAATTATTCAAAAATTAGTTTAAAACATTCAAATTCAACCCTTCTTTTTAAACTTTAAATACACATAATTTTAGTAAATGAAATCGTTTTTCATTAAATCTTGTTTTGAAATCACCTAGAAAATCATAATGAATCCAATTTTGTAAACATTTTTGGGCTAATTATCTTGTGTTTCTCAGTTTTTTTTCAATTTTCCAAGATCAAACATCATAGACTACTAATCATCTTTTGAAGAACGTTTGTCAAAGGCTTTTATTTTTCCACTAAAGTAGATTTCTTTCTTGCATCTATAGTAGACAATATTTTATATGTGGGACTAAAAAGAACTATTGTCTACTGTGTTTGGTGTGCTTGAACTTATGTAGGGTGGACCCATCATCACACCTATTATCCTCTTCCCTCATCTTTGTGCACCTTGTGTGACAAGAATGGTGATTGACAACACTCATTTTTTCTTTTTGTAATGAAGGGTATTTTGATTGGGGATTTCATCACCCCACAAGGGTACTTCGAATTGGGACACATTAAGGATATTGTCTCTCTCGATGTGATCTGGAGTGGTGTCTTTCAAGCCACTATATAAAAAAACTTGTCAAACGATTAGAGTGTTGAGTGAATTCGATGTATGTGGAGGATTTCTCTACACCAATAAGATTAGTTAGAGCCTTAAGTGGCTTTCTTCACGAAATCATTGTTGGACTAGATCTATTGAAAAACTACTAAGAACCTTGTTGTAGTGGCCCAAATCCTACATTTAATGGTGCAGGGAATGAGGATCGCACCCCAAAGTTACCTTGCATGTACCCACTCAAGATGAGACAAGAATTCCTCATATGATCTATAGATCTTTGAGGTAAGAGAATTTTGCATGCCCAAAAAGTGAGTGCATTGTAAGGGGGAGCTAGTGCTACTAGAATCTCTATCTGTCTACTTGTTTGAGGTATCACTTTATGTAAGAGTCCCATTGGATGGTTTCCAATTTCCAACCTAATTTGTATGCCCAACACGTGACTTCATTTGTGCAAAACCAATGAAATTTTGTTTGAGCTAATATAGGCCCCCTTCACTTTCACACTTGTCATAAAGTGTTGCCTTGGCCAATGTGCTTGTCATTGTTTGATTTCTCTTGCTAAGAGTAGATAACATCTAAAACATTCCCAAATTTGACCAAACATTTGACCACACCTTCAATCTTCACTTTGTCACTGTCAAACCCCTATTTTTCTACCTCCATTCAAGTCAAACCTCCAATCAATTTTTATCCATCCAAATGATCACAAATCCCCAACTAATATCTCTATCCAATCATTAATCTAGTCTTGGGTAACCTTCCCCTTCTTCTTCCTATCATCAATCCATTCTCCCATAATCATTTTCATTTCATCCTCGAGGACTTAGTACATCAACTTAATCAACCTTCCAATCCAATCATAAATCAATCATCTATAAATCAATCTACCTCATCCTAAGGTCAATACTTTGTGAAAGTTTGATTTAGACCTTTATCTTTAATCAATCAATCAATCAGTTAGCTTTTGTACTTGGGAAAGAATCTCCCCCAAGTACTTTTTCTCAAATCATCTGGGTTGATCAAAACCCTAATACTTTTTGCTCTATTTTGCTTAGGAATGCAAGGCTATCCTAAGTATAACAAGGTTTGATCAATTGTACCTTAATCCAAGGGTCTGAATTTTACCTAGCTTGGTTGTCACCTTGCTTTGTGGTCCACATCATCAGTTTCACACTTCATCTAAATCTTAATCCTAGAATCAAGGTGTTATCCAAATCCAAATCAACCTTGTCCTAATTCAAGGACCAATAAAATCCAATCCAATCAAATCAAACCCAATCCAATCCAAGAAAATCAAATTGAATCCAATCAATCCTTGATAAAATCCAAAGTTTCTAAGTCCTTGTCCTCATTTGGCATCATATTATCATCTTTCTTGATCAATTATATCCATTCAATTCCAATTGGTCATCCCATTCTCATGATTTTTAGGTTACTCTTGCATGGTCTACACACACTCACAAAAAGAAAAGGTGTCTGCCCAGAACCCACATTCAAACATCATGGTTTGGTTTGAAGAAATGGTTATGGAAGTTCAAGGATCACCCTATCAATCATACCCATCTAACTCATGCATGCTTAAAAGTTATCCAACTTCTTCCTATTCATGTCTCACACCCTAGCCCACTTACCAAGTCAATCCCAATTAATCTCACATCTCTTATCCTTCCCCTACCTTTGACAAGGGAAATCCATCTTATTCCCCATACATATATTCATATTGTCCCTCATCCACATATCCCTTTGATCCAATATCTATACCTCCATCTTCTCCCCAATTTATGCCCCATCGCAATCTTTTTACAATACCTTCATCACCTCCACTCCCCATCCAAGTCACTTACAGAATAGCTCCCCAAGCCTTAATACTAATCCCCCAATCTATAATCCCAATACTCTATGTAACACTAAACCTCCACATAATCCTCATCCTCCAAAGTCCACACCATCCCCATCCTCCAAGTCCTTTCTCCATAATTTTATCCAAGAAATACTAGAAAAGGAGACAAAGTCCCCACCTCTGAACAAAGTTTCCCAATATTTCTAAGTCCTCCACCCACCTCCATCCCCTCCAAATAAAGACAACCCTCAATATCCTAAGTTTCATGATACTACCATCCCTCCATCTACTCAAGTTAAAGAATCTAGCTCCTCCTCCATCATAACATCCCCCCAACCCCTAACATGTCACGAGCTTGTTTTAGAACATGTGAACATAGATTCCTCTCCATCTCAAGATCAAAGCATCCCTCCATCTCATGATGCCTCTCCATCTCAAACTCCAAGTCTACCCTCCACTCCATTGCATGATCCCTTTCCATCTCAATATCCAATCATCTCTTCCACTCCACCACATGGTCGTATCCCAAGTCAAGTTCAAAGTATTCCTTAATCTCCATGTCATGATCTCAATCCATCTTATGATCTTGATATTCCTCCTAATCCTCCACATGATCCTAATCCCCCACAAGATCCCAATCCTACACCGCATCCCATTACCCCTTTCCAAGCTATCCATGAATCACATATCTATCAACTTGTCTCTTCCACCTTCATCCACTCTAAATTCCCCCAAGAGCTTACAATTCCTTCCACCTCAAAATAGACTCGCATCTTGTTTCCAAAATAATAAGTATCCCATTGGAAAAATAATTTGTCAAAAAATGAATTATCAGGACAAAGGGTTAGGCCTCCATGAATAAGGTATATTGGAACCCCTTCAAGTTAAAGAAAATACAAGTTCATATGGCGTTGGATACAAAGCTCATGCTCAAGATGTTGGTATACCTTCCATCTCTTTCAAATCTAAAATCCCTCCATCTAAATCCAAATGTTTCCATTGCCCATCTTCCAAACCCCTTTTGGGTTGTTATGTTACCAAGATAAACTCTACATCCCTTCCATCCATCTTGGGTCATTAAATCCCTCCATCCACCACCCCATCACCTCAAATGATCCCTAAGAAAGATAAAAAAAGGCACACATCCTTTAATTCCTTCCAACATTCTCCCTCTATAATTCCATTCATAAAATATCTAAGTCATCCAACCTCATGCACCCATACCATTGCTATTGGAAGCAATTCAGATGCCAAATCTAAAATGCATAAATCTAGAAATCCACAAAAATCCAAGTATCAACATGTCCCCTCAAAAAGAAATGCTCAAGAAAAGAAAAATATGATCCAAAATAAATAAAAATCCAAAAGGCCAAAAAGGCCCAAAAAGAAAAAATCCAAAACTATGTGGATTCCCAAGATACTCATAGAAGAAATGCACCTCAAAGTAAAATCAAAATTGGCATCCAAACTTGTTATCCAAAATCTCTCTCCACTCCTCCAATCGTACATCTAACTATCCTCCATCTTCAAAATCCATTTTGGGTCCTTATGTCCCAAAATCCATCATCCCTAGTCCATCATCCTCTTCATCTATTTTGGGTCCTCATGTCCCAAAATCCACATTTTATCCTCCATCTAATTTTAAATCCTCTCCTCCACAACTCTATCACCCTTCTATTGTCAGTTGTGTTGAGTATGTTGACATTATGATATTATGTTGTCATTGATGTCAATATGTTGGAGAGTGAACCGACAATATGATGAAAAGTGAATTGGTACAATGTGGTGAACCGGTATATGTGCAAAGAAGTGAACAGGTATATTGAAGCTAAATAGTTGGCAAAGTGAACCGGTATAGTGGTATAAACCGGTATATTGAGCAATGGGTGAAGTGGTATGTTTTTCCAAGAGAACCTGTATGATGAAGTGTGAACTGACATATGGAATGTTCTCTATGAAGACTTAACATGATATGACTAACTGGTTGGTAGTCTTAGCTTAAGGGTTTCCAGTTGAAGTGTTCCAAGCCTATGTGATTCAACTGATGACATCGTATGATGAGTTAGAATTGTAATGAAGATCAGATCATGGTGCCATGTTAGCCTTGTGCGCGTAAAGGATCTTGCATGATGGAGATTGATCCTATCTACCTTGGGAATATGCGAAGTCTTTGTAAATGGTGGAGAACGCATGATGGGTTACAGGCTGCCATGAAAGTGGTGAAGAATGAATGATGGAGAATGTCTTGAAATTCAATGCAATGTGTTCAATGGTTAGGATTGAACTGTTTGAATTACTTAACCTAAATGTTTCAGGGTTTAGGGTTTATGCTACAGACCTATCTATTTCCTATAAGGTCGATATTGTGTTTCATGCTAAGGTTGTTGGCAAATGGTATGTGTGTATCTAAGTGAAGAGATACATGATTCTTGCCAAACCAGATGAGATAAGAGGATTGATTCCTGCATTGTGTGTGTGCAAAAGGAAGGAACTTAAGCAGATCTACATTAGGCATTGAGTGCTACTATCAGATCATTGTAATACCTGTTGATCTTTAACCACTTCAACAGTTGGAAAATCCCTTAACCGGGTAGCTCTAATCAGCTTGTTGTAAATCCTTTAACAGGGTGACTCAAACTAATTGAGTTCTTGAAATCCTCTAACAAGGTAACCTCTAACAGGGGTCAACCCTTAACCAGGTATTTAGCCATCCCTTAACCAGGTGATCTCTAACAGGATCGGTTCCTAGCAGAACCTGTTGTAATAGTCTTTAACCAGACTAGGCTCCTAACAGAGCGAACTTCTAAAGAGTTCAAAAGTAGCTTGTGGGTATTCATCCCCACCGTGGTTTTTCCAAGTTGGGTTTCCATGTGAAAAATCCATGTGTCATGTGTAGTATTTTTCATGTGATGATTTAAGTGATTTATGTTTGAAGGTAAATCATGTTGAGCTAGCTGTTATTATATTTCTGATGATAGATTACCTATTCATGTATAAGGGTGAAATGGAAGTGTAGTATTTAGTTGAGTAGAAAGTTAATTGATTAACTGGTTAATGCTTGTCACAGTCATTCTTAGCTTTATCGGTTGCACTCTGTTTCAGACTAGTGTTAATGTATGTTAGACATTTGTAGTGTTTGTAGTCAAACCAGTTTGTGAAAAGAATTTGTGATTATACTGATTCACCCCCCCCCTCTCAGTATCGGTTTGGTACTTACTGTTCATCATTGAGTTATCACCTTCAAGGTGTGTGCCAATGTTGATCTTCCCAACACCCCCATCCATTTATCCACAATCATTCTAACACCACATCCATTATCCAACATCCATTTTTCATAATCCTATCCCTTTAATTCAATCTTTTGCATAAATCCTTATCCCCCTCCATCTTCTATCCATTCCATCTCTCCATCTATTTCTACCAACATCTATGAGAATACCTCCAATTATCTAGGTTCAATATAGCACATCTTCAAGGGATACGATCAATGGAAATAGATGATTTAGTCCTTAATCCATCTCCCTTTCATGCATCCACTACCTTTTACATCCCCTTATCCACTATCTTTATCCTAATTTCTATCCATCCAAATTATTCTAAAAAAATAAAAATAAATAAAATCCATCCAATGATGAAAAACACTTCTTGTGGAACCTTGGGTAATTACCATGATGAAAACTTGGTAAAATAGTGTATTCCCCTCATCCCCTTTCACTCTACACTTGGGGGCAAGCTTCATCCATGCCATACTGCCATCTGCATCTTTTATATCCCTTATCCATCATCCACATCCTATCTAAGTTCATTATCCTTTCGCATCTTTGATCTTGATTATCCTATCCATATCCTCCATATCATATCCCTCATCCTATCCAAATCCATCCTCCATTAATACCTTTGATGTTGATCAATATAGAGGCAAAATAATATCCATGCATGATTTGGAAAATGAAAGCCTAAATTCCTCCACCATCCATATCCCTCGCACATTATCCTTCAATCTCAAACATCTTTATCCACCATCCTTCCATCCTTAATTGCACTTGCTTCAGTGGGGTATTTTACTCCTTTGAAACATAGTTCTTGGATCCCCATTCCACCTATATTTCATTCTTTACTCCTCCATATCCTATCACTATCTATCTACTATCCAAACAATTTGTCCATCCATTCCATCCTTTTACCAAGCCTTGGTTCTCCCTTGTCATTGGTCCCCATCCATTTATCCTATATTCACCATTCAATCCCATAATATCAAATCATACTCCCCATCCCCTCCAATCTAATTACAACTTGTTAACCAAATCCAACCAGAAATCCTCCCACCTGCAAACCCTGCACAACCAGCTTGTCTTTTGTCTTCCATCAATCTATCCACACCTTACCCATCGGGATGCATCTTTCTCATGTCTAGCAATTTATCCAGATCCATCACCTACCCATCGAGATGTATCCTTCCCATGTATGATAGTCTATCTAGATCCATGTCCTCTTGGAAAGAGATATCAGGCTGTCATGTGCATGTTGTTTGCATGATTGATCTTTTTGCTTTGATTTTTATCTTGTGTCCTAGGACAATACTCGTTCAAGGCTGCCTTGATCATCCTATATCTTGGTATATCTTATTTGGTGTATAATAGGGCGTAATTTTTGTGGTATAGCATGTTTGATGGTTTCTCTTATATGATCCAATAGTCTCACACTTACACCATCATTAGTGTTTGCGAGCCTATGTGAATTGAGATACTTATTGTTTGAGAGTCTAGTCCATGCATTAGATATTCACAACATCCTAACTTCTATAGTTAGTGGTGTAGATAGTCTGTTGCAAAATCAAAACTAGGTTTTCTCTCCACATCTACACAACAAGAAATACCATCCACTTAATTCCTTTTATTCATTCATCTTATTTAATCCATTTATCTTGGAGATTCCAATTCATTCATTCCCCCTTCATCATCCTTATCCTTTTTACATCCTTCATCCTCAATCCTCTAGTCCTCTAATCCATTTTGAGAGCAGAACCATGTTCTCAGAACCCACATTTCCTCTCAAGGGGATATACCACTACCTCCTTGTCATCCTTCCTCTTCCCACCTATGATTGGGCATCATGCTACTAGTCCTTATCCTTTCCATCACTATGTTTTATTCTTCTTTGATATAACATCACTTAATGATGTTATATCAAAGAGGGGAAAAATGTAGACATCTAGAATTAATTAAATTAATATTTGATTAACTTAAGACTTTCTACATAATTAATTGATTTAATTATATTAATCCTTATTCTTATTGAAATTAATTAAATCAAATCTAATTAATTTTCACTATAGCCTCATAATTAATTCATCAAAATTAATTATGCCTTATTCTTCAAAATCATCCCAACCTTCATTATTTCTTCTAAGACCTGATTAGTTAATTAATTTTAACTAACTAAGATAATTCCCTGATTCCTACAAATCACTTCTTCTAATCCTCACTTGGCCTAATTAATTCTTCTAGAAGCATGATTATTTTTATTCCTCAATTTTAAATCCTCGGCTCGTTCTCTCTCCTCATGTCACATCCTCCTAACTTTCCCACTTGCACTCTAATCACTCATTAAGCCACCTAATCAATCTCCTCAAACATTTGCAGATCCATAATCACATTAGGGATGGGTCAACTCTTTTCCATAAATGGCTTTCCCATCTCACCCTCCAATATTAAATGCTACCCACTTTGATCCTTTCAAAGAAATTCAAATTCTTTGAATCTTCCCATGCATCCTCTTCCCAAGTATTTTTTAATTCCTTTTCTCATTTAGTCTTCCCACACATCCTCTTATTTTGGAATTTTTAATTATTTTTTCTCTTCGCAATGTACTTGGAAACTTTTACCGCTTTACCTTGAGAGGTGTGGAGACAAGAAATGCCTTTATGACAAATCTTTTGAATCTCCCACCTTTTCCTCTCAATCCTCTCCTCCAATTTCTTTCAATATCAACCCTTAATTAAAAATCAATCTTGGCCCTCCATTTTGGCCTCCTCCAAACTATAAATTGGATTCTCATCTCCTCACAAATCATCCACTTTCATTGCATTCTTATGTTGCTATTTTATTCTCATATTCACTTTCATAATATTCTTATGTTGTCCATTTGAGGATGAAATCATCCATCACACCCTCATAATGCCAAAATCTTGTCTCATCTAAGCCATATCTATCTATCTGTCTATCTATCTATCTATCTATCTATCTATCTATCTATCTATCTATAACTCAATCATAAAATCCAATATTCTTGTCTAGTGGAGAGAAATCCACATATCATCCATAAAAGGAGAAAAACAAGTGGAGCAACAAGGGCACATCTTCCACTTCATCAAACTCAATCCGAGGAGCAAGAGGAAACATTGTGAAGGTATAAAGGTTATTTGGTATTTACTTATGTGTTAATGCTTATTTTGATTTAAACTAACCTTTACATCATTGCATTTTTTTCCCTTGGTTCATATCCTATTGTTTCTCCATGGGGAGCACCAATTCTATTTGTTAATAAGAAGGATGGATCTCTTCATTTGTGCATAGATTACCAATAGTTGAATAAGGTGATGGTGAAGAATTCTTATCCATTTTCGATAATTGATGATAGTTTTTATCAGATTAAAGATGCTAAGGTCTTCTCTAAGATAGATCTTAAGTCATGTTGATATATCATCAACTACAGATTCATGAGGAGGATATTCATTTGACAACTTTTCACACTTGCTATGGAAATTATGAGTTTACAATGGTTCCATTTGGGCTTACCAATGCATCCTCAATTTTCATGGGCTTGATGACTGGAGTGTTTGGGACCTACCTTGATATATTTTTTCTTGTGTTCCTTGATGACATATTGGTATATTTGAGGATCGTGGAGAAGCATGAGGGTCATATGCGACAGGCATTGCAGTGTATCTGAGAGAATTAGTTGTATGAAAATTTGGATAAGTGCAATTTTTTCTAGACTGAGGTGAAGTATCTAGGCCATGTTATTTCTAGAGAGGGTATCATAGTGGATCCCTCTAAGATACAGACAATTGTGGATTGGCTAGTGCCTACTAATGTGGGCAAGGTTCGTATTTTTATGGTCCTTGCAAGATATTATTGTTGGTTTGTTCAAGGGTTCTAGAGGATTTCTCATCCCATTACTTCCCTTCAGAGGAAAGGGAAGAAGTTTGTTTGGTCAAAGTAGTGTGAGGCAAATTTCTAGACCCTTAAGGAGTGTATGAATAGTGCACCCATCTCAACAGAACCAGATCTCACATGAGATTTTTTGGTGTATATTGATGCTTCCTTGGAAGGTTTGGGAGAAATTATTATGCAGGATGGTCATGTGATTGCTTATGAGTCTCGTAAACTCAAGGATCATGATTTTAAATATCCAACTCATTATTTGGAGTTAGTGGTAGTTGTCTATGATTTGGTTAGATGGAGGAATTTTCTTCTTGCACATCGGTATGAGTTTCATAATGATCATTGTAGTTTGTAGTACATCTTCACTCAGCCAAACTTGAATTCTAGGCAACGACAATGGATGGAGCTCCTATGCAATTATGGTTTTAGGGTTAAGTACATTCAGGGGAAGGAGAATGTTGTGGTGGATGCATTGAGTCATAGGAGGTATGAGTTATCAATGATGACTCTCAACATGGATTTGAGGAGTTATATTCTTAGTGCACTTCCTATCAATGCTTGGTACCAAGAGGTGAGAGTGGATATTGCTTCAGGAAGATCTCTTGAGGGGATATTTGTGGGCCATTCTCTAAAGTTAGATGGTCTTCTTTGCCATTTGGGTTAAATTTATGTACCACCTTCAGAAGGGCTTTATGTTTTGATCTTAATAGAGGCACATTGTGTACCTTACTCAACACATCTAGGTGTCAAGAAGATGCATGTAGATATTTGATAGTTGTAACATTGGCCTTGAATGAGATGAGACATAGCAAAATTTGTGTCTTGATGTTTTGAATGTCAAAGAGTGAAGGTTGAGCATCAGCATCCCGCTGGATTGTTACAGTTGAACCTAGTTCCAAAGTGGCAAATGGATATCATTTTGATGGACTTCATCATTGGTTTGTCGATTTCTTCTCACCAACATGATTCTATCATGGTTACCATTGATAGGTTGACCAAGGTGACACACTTTTCTCTAGTTTGATCTTCCTACATGATGATGACAATGGCTCAAGTTTTCATGGAGGATATCGTGAGGTTGCATGGAATTCCTCATCAAATTATATCAGATTGAGATCCTTTATTCACTTAAATGTTATGGATGTCTTTGCAACATGATTTAGGAGTTTATTTGAACTTTAGTTCAACATATCATCTAGAGATAATTGGGTAGACGAAGAGAATTAATTAGTTTCTTAAGGATATGCTTTGAATGCATGTCATGGACCAATAGTCACAATGGGAGGATTACCCATAATTGGTGGAGTTTTACTATAATAATGGATACTATAGTTTGATTGGTATGTCCCCTTTTCAGGTCTTGTATGTTTGACCTTGTTGTACGCCTTTGATTTGGGATCATTTGGAGGATAGAGTTCTTTTGGGGTCAGAGATGCTACAAGAGATGGAGAATTAGGTGACTTGTATTTGGGAGCATTTTGTGGTCATGCAAGATAGGCTGAAGAAGTATGCAGATGCTCATGGTGTGGATTAAAATTTTTTAGTGGGAGACAAGGTCTTTTTGAGGGTTCATTCACGAATTAGTCTTATCCATTATTGAAAAGGCTCTATGTTGGCACTTGATTTGTTGGACGTTTGAGGTTTTGGATAGGATCAATCTTGTGGCTTATCACCTTGCCTTGCTACCTAGCTTATCTCGCATCCATGACATGTTTCATGTTTTAGTTCTGAGACTATTCTTTCCCAATCTGACCCATGCTTTGGTTTGTAATTATTTACAAGTGGAGGATGATAAACTTTCTTTGGATCCTGTGTGCATTCTACAACATTAGAAGCTAACACTTAGGGGTCGTGATATAGAGTATTTAAGGGTCTAATGTAAATTCAATGATGAGTCTTCAACAACTTGGGAGGATGTAGTGTGGATGAGATAGCTCTTTCCCTATTTGTTCTCAAGCTTCCAGGAGTATGATGAAATAGATGTGATAAACATTGATGAAATAAGGAAGACAACTGAGAGGGGGGGTGAATCAGTTGTCACCAAAACCTCAAGAAACTTTAACTTATTCTCAGATCTAATAATTAAAGATGAGAGCATAAATCAACAACATATCATAAACACACATAACACCAAAATTTTTGACATGGCAACCCGGTTAAGGGAAAAACCATGGTGGGGATGAACCCACAAAATAGGTATACCCTGTTAGAAGTATTACAATGGGGAATGTGATGGTATGATGAAAGAATAAGTATCTGGTAGAATAATGAGAGGGGGGCTGAATTAGTATAATGTGTGTGTGTGAAAAAGTGGTCTGTAGTTGCAAGCACAACACTTCAATTAAGTCATTATATGTATGGTTAGTAATCAATAATCAATAAGTAATAAACCATAACAAAGCGACTAATTGCCTTCTAAAAGATGTGAGTATAAGATTGCTCTCAAATTGTTATAAGCAATACCAGTGACTAGACTACACCAAGATGAAGGATTTAATCTATATGATATTAACTATATGGATGCAAGATGGATGAATAATTCAAGCAAATAATCAATTCAAGCAATAATGGATGAAAAATGGATGAAAAATATAAAAAAGCACAATAATCTTCAATAACTCTAGAGCAAAATTAGTGTGATAATAATCTCCAAGCGTGTTCTAAAAAATCTCTAGGGTAAAATGGAATTAGAGCTAAAGACTGAATTTATAGAGAATTACCAAGAGAAAATCTTAATTTAGGATTAATTGAAAATAATTGAGAAATCAGGTTCAGTTAACCTTGAGATGGATTCCAATTTTAGTTTAATTGAAATGCATTCAAATTAGAAGTCCAAGTTGCATTGGAAATAATAATAAATTAATTCCATGTATTTGTGATAAAAATAGATAATTCTTTTATTTATTCAAGAAAAGAGTCTTTTTAATGCAAGTGAACTTCTTTTTCTGAAAAGCTTTGAGTTCCAATTTTAGAGAATAATTCAATAATTCAATTTAATTGCTTTTCTGATTTCAAGTTGTAAATTTAGAAAAAGAAATAATATCTCAAGTTTGATTTCTCTTTCAATTCAATTCTTTTTGTTTATTTTCAATTCAACTCTTGCTTTGTAATTAATTCCTCTTTTGTAATAAATTAATTCCTTTTGCATGATTAAATGATAATTTAATTAATTAATTAAATATGCAAGGATATTTAATAAATTAAAATGGGATAATTGATCAAAATGATATTCTTGGAAATGATTCAATTAATTAAATGACTATTTAATTAATATTGAGTAATTGATTTACCATGTGATATTTGATGATTAAAGAATTAAAAATGTGCTCAAGATTGGTTTAATGCCTTTGGTTAGGACCTTGGTGATGTTGTCGAGATTAGGGGCCCATGGTTTAGATGACCATTTTTAGGGTATTACATAATGAAAAACTGATACAAAGTTCCCAAACTCTAATTCAGTCACACAAAGTAAACATATCTCAGTTAAGATCAATATTCGTAAGAATAATTGACATCATCTGGTTTAACTATTATGACAACTTAGCAATAAACAACTTCAATCTTGTAAACATAAAAAATGCTTAATCATAACTCAACATATTCATCTCTTAATACTTCTACTTATCATGCCTTATCAGAAGTTAGCCAAATCAACAAATAAGATCATAACCACAAAAGAATTCACCACTTGACACAAATGTTTATACATGGAAAACCCAAATAGGTAAAAACCACGATGAGATTAGACTCACAGGGATAGCTATCTCAACTCTTTTGAAGTTTGCCCTATTAGGAGCCAAGCCAGTTAAAGCTTTACAATAAGTCATGTTAAGAACTAATTTGATTAGGAATCACCTGGTTAGGGGATTTACAAATATGCCTTGATGAAAAGCACAATACCCTGTTAGGAGTAACCTCATTGGAGGATTTAAGAATGCAAGCTAATGGACCACCTTGTTAGAGGATTTAATGAGTAACTAGGCTTGTTAGAGCTTACTTGGTTAAGGGATTTCACTTCTATTGTAATTATTAGAAAACAACAGGTTTTCTTGATCTAAGTATCACTACATTTTCTTGATCAGATCCTTCAAAGTTTCAATCAGCCTTCACTCAAAGTGCAGATCCATTCACTGGTTAGGTAACTACACACTCAACATGTTTCTATCAATCTTGCCAACAACCTTTACAAAAAACTTCATCGACCTTAAATACAAATTAGTTAGGTCAGTAACACAACAAAAAAATAATTCTCATCATCGAGATTACAAACAAGTTGGTACAATCTTGACTGTTAGAAATCATGACAATCTTTTCACATTCTTCAAGAAAATTCCAACCGTTCCATGATCATCGCTTCATCAGACCTTGTACTTCATCATGCACTATGCATTAGATGCAATCTACTTTTCTCCTTCCCTAGACAAAAAACAAATGTGCCAAAACAATTTGAACTTATCCTTATACAATGATCACACATGTCTTCATCGTTATTGCTTATTAGATAATAAACCAACAAACTTGATCGGTTAGGGTTTAACAATTGATAGGGTTTACTAGTTACATTTCTTAGAAAGGTTTAACCCTTTACACTGGTTCACCGGTTCAACTCACAAACTTTACATATCAGTTTACAACATCTTCCACAAATATCTTCTTACCGGTTACTAGCCAATATCAACAATATCAACAATAACATGAATACCATGACCAGTTCAATTGACATCAATGACAACATATCATTAATGCAATCTATATGCACAATGCCAACAAACTCAAAATGCCAACAATCTCCCCCTTTGTCATTGATAGCAATACAAATATCAACGCCTTTGATTGCTACTAAGATTGGTGAATAGGAATCCTAGTTTACATTACCAAGTATTCACCTTGCTATTGACTGTCTTCAGCCTACTGCCGGTTCACCTAATCAGACACATAATTCTTTTCCTCAATCACATAATTCTTCTCCCCCTTTGATAGCAATGCCAAAGTGAAAGTAAAAATAAAATGTAATTTTGTTGTCACTGTGCACCAACATCATTCTGCAACTTGATGCTCCTCCTGTGGAACACATCCACTTCTTCATCAGTCCATGTAAAATTCTGAAAGTGGTTTAGGGACTGATGCAATCAACATCATGCTCAACTAACTTCATGAAGAGGGAAAATCCCCAATTAACTTCTAAGATACTTGAAAGTGGTCTTAGGTAGAGGTTTGGTAAAGATATCTCCAAGCTGCTCCTTGGTAGAAACATGCTCCAAGATAACATCTTTACTTTGAACTTTTTTCCCTCAAGAAGTGATATTTCAATTCAACGTGCTTAGTCCTTGCGTGCAAAACATAATTTTTTGAAATGTTTATTGCACTTGTATTGTCACACAAAATCTTTATTGGTTCTAAGATTTCTATCTTCAAACCTTCCAAAATGTGTCTCATCCACTAGCTTGTGTGCAATTTATATAAGCTGCTACATACTCCGCTTCAACAGTAGATTGTGAAGTACAACTCTACTTTTTACTACTCCATGAAACTAGCCTTCATCCTAGAAAGAATTCTCCACTGATAGTACTCTTCCGGTCATCAATATTTCCTACACAATCAGCATCTGTGTATACTTTCAAATCAAAATTTCCACCATATGGATACCATAACCCATAATCAATAGTACCTTTCAAATATCTAAAAATTCTTTTGGTTGCCATCAGATGTGCCTCCTTTGGATTCTTCTAAAATCTAGCAATAATACCAACTGCATGGGCAATATCCGATTGACTGTGAACAACATAGTGTAATTTGCCAATCATTGACCTGTATTCCTTTTCATCTATAGACTTAGATGCATCTTCCTTGGATAATTTACAACCTATAACCATTGGGGTTCCAACTGGTTTACAGTCACTCATACCGAAAGTCTTCAAAACCTCTTTCACATACTTGGATTGAGTAATGAAAATACCATTCTTCATCTGTTGTATCTGTAAGCCTATGAAATTTTGTATTTCCCCTACTAATGACATCTCAAATTCATTCTTCATTTCATCTGCAAAACAATTACTCATGTCATCATTACCTCCAAATATAATATCATCTACAAATACTTCACTGACTAGTATTTCATCTCCTTTAGACTTGAGATAAATGTTGTTGTCATCAATGGTTCTAGCAAAGCCTATCTTCATTAGATGAGTATGAAGTTGTTCATACCATGCTCTGGGTGCCTTCTTTAATCCATACAAAGCTTTATACAATTTGCATACTATGTCTTCCTTTTCTATCAATGCATAACCATCAGGCTGCTCTATATAAACCTCTTCTTCTAGTATCCCATTCAAAAATGCAAACTTGACATCCATCTAGCATACCTTGAACTTCTTATGAGCTGAAATGCAAGCAATGTTTTGACACCTTCTAATCTTGCTACTGGTGCAAAAGTTTCTCCATAATCCTCTCCTTCTTCTTGTGCATAACCTTTGCATACTAATATTGCCTTGTTGTGAATTACAACACCATATTCATTTAACTTGTTTCTGAACACCCATTTAGTACCTATAACAATCTTGTTTACCGGTCGGGGTACTAGGGTCCAAGTGTTGTTTTTCTCAATTTGATCTAACTCCACCTCCATATCTTTCACCCAATGATCATCACCAAATGCCTCCTTAGCACTTCTAGGTTCAAAGGTGGATATCATGCAAGAGTTATCTCTTATTCTCCTTCTAGTTAGTACACCAACATCCTTATCTCCAATTATTTGTTTAGGACTGTGATTCAATCTCACATACCTAGGAATAACATGATCATTCTCTTCAATTTCAGCTTCCTCATTATCATCTTCCTCTGTATTTATTTGTTCTTCTTGAACAAGTACATCAGGATTTGCTTTACCGGTTTCTAATTTAACAGTTTCAGGTTCTAAAAGCAAAATGCAATGATCTTCATCCTTCTTCTCAGAACTGGTTCCTTCTGAAATTTCAGGACATTCATCTACATGAACATCAACACTCTCAACAATTTTTTGTGTCTGGTTGTTGAAGCATTTATATACCTTACTCTTGGTGGAATAGCCAAGAAATATGCCTTCATCACTCTTAGCTTCAAAATTGTTATGTAATAACCTCTTTTAATAAAACATTTGCTTCCAAATATCTTAAAATAGCTAACATCAGGTGATCTCCCATACCAATATTCATATCGAGTCTTGTCTTTACCTCTTTTCACTAGATTTCAGTTCATTGTGTAAACAGTTGTACTTATAGCTTCTTTCCAAAATGTTTTTTCTACACCTCCTTGTATCAACATAGTCCTAGCAGTTTCAACCACTAATCGGTTGTTTCTCTCTTCTATACAATTCTGATGTGGTGTCCTTGGTGCAGAAAGCTTCCATTTGATACCATTATCATCACAATACTTAGTGAACTCCACAAAAGTGAATTCACCACCTTGATCCATTCTTAGACATTTTATCTTTTTGCCACTCTCTTTCTCAGCTAAGGCTCTAAATGCCTTGAATTTACCAAAAGCTTCATACTTATCCTTCAAGAATGTGACCCACATCATCCTTGAACAATCATCAATGAAGATCATGAAGTATCTGTCACCTTGAATATTTCTTGTTCTTATTGGTCCATATAGATCTGTATGAAACAAATCTAACAAGTGCTCTGCTAAGGACTTGCTCTTGAAAGTTGAAGAAGTCATCTTTCATAGCTGATATTATTTACAAAGAGCATTAACATGGTTTGTCTAGCAGAGGCAAACCTCTTACTATCTTAGACTTGCTTACTTTAACAATATTGTCAATATTTATATGACAAAATCTCCTATGCCAAAGCTAGCTATCATCTATTTTTGCAATAAAAAAGTTGCTAACTTTAGGATTGAGATGAAATAGATTACCTCTGGTCTATTTACTAGTTATAATCAATTCACCTTTAATGTCAAATATTTTGCACATTCCATTTCTAAACTCTAGTGGGTATCCTCTGTCATTAAGTTGTGCCACACTTAAAATATTGTGCTTTAGGCCTTCAACCCAATAGACATCATCAGCACTACTCTTCCCATTAAGAGAAATAACTCCCTTGCCTTTAACCATACAAGGTGAGTCATTGCCAAATCTGACAACACTACCATCAAATTCCTTCAAGGAAAGAAATTTTCTCTGATCACCGATCATGTGATGTGAACAACCACTATCAATGATCCAATCATCAAATTTATCCATTCTAGATGCTAGTGCCTTCTAATTTTTCACTAGCATCATCATCATATTCTTCATCAATAATACCATTGTCAATAGCTACAAGACAATCTCTATTGCCTTTACCCTTATACTTCTTAAATTTGTCTCTCTTGTATTCATTTTCACCATTAGGGCAATTTGTTGCTATATGACCAATCTTGTTGCATGCAAAACATTTTAAAGGTAGCTTACCTCTATATTTACCAGTGCCTCTGGGGAGTCATTTTGCCAATAATGCTTCAAGTTCCACTGAGCTATCTTCATCATCAACATCTCTACTAGATCTAGATTCATAGCTATGGCCGGTATCTCTACTTCTTCTCATAGATGAGTTAGAGACAGAAGCTCTGAATGCAGATTCTGATTTTTGTACACTACCATCATAGCCATTTAAAAGTAGTAAGTTTGCCAATAATAGAGTCAAGAGTTACCTTTATCTTGTCAGTGAATTTCAGCTCTTGAATAGCTGCAAATTGGAAAGCATAGACCAATAGCAGGGTTCTCAGTTTCTTACTGATTACTATGGCATCTTCCACTTTCCCTCTTGCACTCTTTATCTCTCCAACTATCTCTTTAATCCTTTGACCATACTGTTGGATATTCTCACCTTCAAACATTCTCATGTCATCAACCTTTCCTCTTAAACTCTCCTCTTTGGCAATATTAACATGTTCATCACCGCTATAAATCTCTTCAAGTTTTTTCCACACTTCATGTGCAGTCTCAAGACCATGAACATCTACATATTCAGCATCAGACAGAGAACTGATAATGGCCTCTAATGCTTGGTGATTTTCTTACTGTTCTTTCTTCTGATCATCAGTCAGGTTTCTAGTAGGTGTAATATACTTATTTTCTATATGATCCCAATACTAACTACCAAAACTCTTAATGTAAATCTTCATTCTATCACTCCATATTCTATAGTTATCTTTGTTGAACTTCAGACCTTCTTTCTTCATTATGATCTACAAGATCTTTTCATCAAGTTGTTAGGCTTTTAGATTAAGAGGACCCAAGATGCTCTGATACCAATTGATGGTATGATGAAAGAGTAAGTATCCGATAGAATACTAAGAGGGGGGGTGAATCAGTATAATGAAAAATTGATACAAAGTTCCCATACTCAAATTCAATCACACAAAGTAAACATATCTTAGTTAAGATCAATATTCATAAGAATACTTGACATCAACTGGTTTAACTATTTTGACAACTTAATAGTAAACAACTTCAATCTTGTAAACATCAATAATGCTTAATTATAACTCAACATATTCATCTCTCAATGCTTCTACTTATCATGCCTTATTATAAGTTAACCAAATCAACAAATAAAATCATAACCACAAAAGCATTCGCCACTTGACACAAATTTTTATACGTGGAAAACCCAAATAGGTAAAAACCACAGTGAGATGAGACTCAAAAGGATAGCTATCTCAACTCTTCTAAAGTTCACCCTATTAGGAGTCAAGCATGTTAAAAATTTACAATAAGTCCTATTAAGCACTAATTCTGGTTAGGAATCACTCAGTTAGGGGATTTACAAATATGCCTTGATGAAAAGCACAATACCCTGTTATGAGTAACCTCACTAGAGGATTTAAGAATCCAAGATAATGGACCTCCTTCTTAGAGTATTTAATGAGTAACCAAGCTTGTTAGAGATTACCCAATTAAGGGATTTCACTTCTATTGTAATTGTTAGAAAACAACAGGTTTTCTTGATTTGTTTGAGTAGCACAACATTTGCTTGATCAGATCCTTCTAAGCTTCAATCTGCCTTCACTCAAAGTGCAGATCCATTCACTAGTTAGGAAACTACACACTCAACAGGTTTCTATCAATCTTTCCAATAATATTTACAAACAACTTCATCAATCTTAAATACAAATTAGTTAGGTCGGTAACACAACAAAAACCTAATTCTCATCATTGAGATTACAAACAAGTTGGTACAATCTTGACCATTAGAAATCATGACAATCTCTTCATATTCTTTAAGAAAATTCCAACCGCTCCATGATCACTACTTCATCAAACTTTGTAACTCATCATGCATTGTGCATTAGATACAATCCACTTTGCTCCTTCCCTAGACAAAAAAAACGTGCCAAAACAATTTGAACTTATCCTTATACAATGATCACACGTGTCTTCATCATTACCGCTTATCAGTTAAATAAACTAACAAACTTGATCAGTTAGGGTTTAACAGCTGATAGGGTTTACCGGTTACATTTCTTAGAAAGGTTTAACCCTTTACACAAGTTTACCAGTTCAACTCACAAACTTTACATACCAATTTACAACATCTTCCAGAAATATCTTCTTACCGATTACTAGCCAATATAAAAAAAAACAATATCAGCAATAACATGAATACCATTACTAGTTCAATTGACATTAATGACAACATATCATTAATGCAATCTATATGCAAAATGCCAACAAACTCAAAATGCTAACAGAATGTACATGCATTCAGGCACATTTCCTAGAGCTCACTACTCAAAATATGAAGGCTCACTACCAAGGGAAGGCTAACTGCCTATACATACAATCATATATTACATCCTGAAATGATGAACTGTGAAATAGGATCTCCTTAATGCCTAGTTCAGTTCCATTGAAGCATAAAATAACATTCTTTCTTTATATTTCTTCTCTGCCTTCAAAAGATGTATACATTCAATGAACATACACACTCTGTCATCCATAACACGACACACCCAAATACATAATTATTACATATATTTATACATAACATCAACCTTGTAGAAATCATCAAGGTTGGCTCGACACTCACCACCTAATTACAAAAATATAATCACACTCAATACAATATTGCATGTGGACCAAGCAATGTCAGTCAGGACATAGCACAAACCTAAATCTTTCACCTCAAATATGTTACACCACCAAGAATTATGCCTCGAACATCCACAACATGCTACAAACATTCGGTCGGCCAAGAACATGAAGAATACCAACATATCAAAGAAAATAATCAATTACAAGCTCAATGATCAATGCAGACCACCAACATAAAAGTCACATGATCCAAAAACATCCACAAGCATCATGGATTACCATAGCAACACTTGCACCAACACAAATTACTAGAATCATCAATATTTTCATACCGGACCTCAAGAACACTAACTGTAATGACTGTCAACCTTGAAAAATTACTTGTGGATCTCCAAACCATGAACCACTTGAATTGAGGACACACACCAATGTTCCAAACATACTTATAAATCCATAGAATAATATATTACAATTCGGAGCAATGCAAATTAAAATACTGAACACTGTCATCACTGAACAACTGAAAAACCAGCCAAAACACAAAGACCCATAACTCAATCAAATCTTCATGTTGACCTCTAAAAGTTGAAATGAATCAACTATAGACAACCATCTACAATCATTTTAATCTGCAAGCTATGATCTTCAACATACTAGAGAAACTAACTCACTTGAACTTTACTGCATCATTGTTACAAACATAGAAATATGTTGACATCAATGATAACACATCTCTCAAATATATCTCAAGCACATATTTGCAGCATTATTCCAACAATCTCCCCAAACTTCCAATAGAGTAAGAGTAGGCCAAGGGGAGAGGATGTAGTTCCCTTCCATATCACACTCTTTGATGATGCTTTTATTTAATACTTATGGCTTAATTTATATTTCAAATGATTTTAGTTTGATGCTAGACATTTCTTATTGACAGTTGATATATTATGGTTTTTTGTGGGTGATGATATATTCAAGATTATTATGATTATTGGACATATACTTTTGGTTATTGATGATCACTCATTACATGCATGTTGAGGTTCATATATATATCTGGTTGTGATGGTATAATTTTATGTACCAACCTTACTTCTGTTAGACACAATGCACCACCGAGAGGGGGATGAATTAGGGGTTCTCAACTTTTTCCCTTTAACTAACTTATGTGTGTATCTAACACAATCCAGACTTACCAGTTAGTAGGGAGACTAATCACAAATGAAATCACACACAAAGGGACATCACATAACACTAGCATGTACGAGGAAAACCCAAGATGGGAAAAACCTTGGTGAGCAATGCTGCTAGAGTCTACTGCTCCAATCCATCCTCACAATGAATCTTTGGTACAATATTTAGAGAACCAATCCAAGGACCACCAACCCCTGATAGTTTAGGGAACCAACCCAAGGAGCACAAACCCCTAACTAATTTATGGGCTACAACCCAAAGGAGAACCAACCCCTGCTAGTTTATGGGCACCAACCCAAAGGAGCTACAACCCCTACACCAAGCTACAACTCAGTGATCACAATACATTATATTCAAATACAAAGTTAGTAATCTAGTTACAAGGGAATCTTGTAACCTCTCAATACAATCCTCCCTGCCGATAAGGTACCTCCTCTGCCTTACTAGTTCTCTTCTTACTCTAACTGAATCTTTAGCAACTTAGCCACTATCATGCTGGATCTCCTCTATCACTCTCTATTATCTTGTTATCACTACTGCTTCTTACTGGTTCCTTCTTTAGTCAGCACACTACCTCTTCTCTTCTAATTTACTTCTATCTTGTTCGCAGCTATCTGTCATTGTCGATTCTCTACCATTCCTTCTTACTTGACTGGGTTCCTCCGGTTCTTCATTCAACTTGCATTCACTCTCTACCACCTTCTCACCCATAGCCTTGACCTTACCGGTCAAACCCTCTTACTAGTTCTCCTTCTAATACTCAAACACTTAAGATCTTTGCCAGACATACTTAGGCTGATTTCATTACTCATAGAGGTATACCAACACTCTATCCAGCATAGTCTTCTCATGTAGCATCATTCAACCATCACTTCTCATTGATTTTGGCTTGCGTATATATAAACAAGTTTTCCCATTAGAAACCAATTCAAACTTCAATCGGTTAGGGTTTCTTCCACCAATCAAATCTTCATCAGATCTGATCCAATCTACCTTGGATTGATCACTTGCAATAGAGGAATGCATTTGTACGCGCTTTTTATCATCCAATGCATATTTTCTAAAAATAGCAAATCTAACCTTGTTCTTCAGCCTTGAAATCAGTTGACATATTAATGATCTAGTTGTTTCCTTCTTGAGTTCAATCTACAGTCGGATATCATGCATCGATCATGGCACCAACAAATCTCAGATCTTCCTTTGTAGTTCATCTTTCATCAAGCCACAAACTCTACAACTCCTCGTGATTGTTGCAGTCAACATTTAATGTCAACTAATCATAACTACCAATATGACACTAGACATCACCAACCTCTGCATGTTTGCCACTTAGCTCTACATGGCATCACATTCTCATGCATCCAATCTCACTAACATAGAGATAGTTCATTCTTTCACATATGATAAACCCTTACCATAATCAATCCTTACCGGTTTACTTATACTAGCTCACACCTATTCGGCAAACCATCATGCCAACACTATCTTAATCTTGTTGGTGTAACACATCAACCGAGCATCAACCATGTCGATCCTTAGCAGTCATCAAGAGTAGCTCCACATGTGTAACTTCATCTGAAGAAGGTCTTTCACTTCTTTACATTCAACTCACTCAACTGCATACCAATATCCTTGTTTACCTATAACTACCTAGATGACTCAATTTCATCATCCTTCATTAGATCTGCAATGATGGAAACACAACACACCTTCTTGATTCTGGTAACTCTATTTTTGGTGCAGCTACAGACATAGCACTCTTTTTCAAGTTCATCTCACAGTCGGTTTTCCATAGTGGCAAAACCCTTCACTTCAAATCTTCCTTCACCATCCTGGTAACACACCATGTCTTCACATGCTTATCCAGTGTGTATCTTTGATCACACTCTTTGGAGGCCTAACTGATCTCACACTCTGGAAGCATTCTCATCTTCTGCTTGGTCATCTGGTCTGTCCATTCACTCACTTGCCTTTTGCTTCTGGTATTGCACTAACATGACATAGCTATCATTATGTAGATGTATCTTGAGCTTGACATATGTCCCGATGGTTTTCCATATGTCATCCTGCTCACAAAGGCAGTAGACTTTGTGAACCTATCACCTAGCCTATGATAATTTCTTCATCTGGTGGGAGTCTTTCTAGTTAACCTTAAACTTGCAATTTGGTGGCTTGCCCATACTTCATCTCTAGTGTTGATGTGATTCAAATAAAATTTTGCCTCTTCATCACAATTAGCCTCCCAATATGCCTTATCTTTCATGTTGGTTGTATGCATCACTATGTCAGCAATCTTTTACTCATCGGTCGCTTAGCTTCACCACTAGCATACCGGTACACACTGGTTCTTCCTTCTACATGAAGATGGTCACCTGGTTGTCACTGATGACAAAACAT